>NW_003852400.1:39703089-39731140 GCF_000181295.1 Otolemur garnettii | reverse complement strand
GGCGGGCCCGGGCTGGATTCGAACCCACCACTTTAGGTGTATGTGGCTGGCGCCTTAGCCACTTGAGCCACAGGCATTGAGCCATGTCTATTCAATTCTTATCATCTTCACTGATAGCTATGCATTCCATCACTCTATCACCTCTCACTTAACCATCATCACAACTTCTACACTTGTCTCCTGTCTTCCAGAGTTGTTTCTTTCTTATTCATTCTCCATACAGTAGCAAGATTAATGTCCTCTAGGATATAAATGAAATCCTATAATTCCCATATTTTAGACTTTCAGTGGCTTCCTTTGCCCTCAGTATAAAATTTAGTCTCCTTGCTATGGTGTGAAAAAATCCACAAGACTTAGATTTTGTCTTATCTCATCAGATCCATGCTTCACGATTCCATTTTTCAGTTTGTTCTGACCATACGGTTCTCCTTACAATTATTCATGTGCCATCTGCCACCTCAAGGCCTTTGCCTATGAATGTCCTTTCCTAGAGTGTGCGTCCCCTATTCTTTCTGTGGGACCTGCTTATTCTTATGATTGTAGCTTTGTGGTGCCTTCCCTGAGATAGCCTCCCTGACCACTCCATTCAAGGAAGTCCTAATAATTTATTGTTATGTATCAGCCCTTTGTTTTCTGGCAGAAATTTCTTTTCTTTTCTTTTTTTTTTTATTAAATCATAGCTGTGTACATTAATTCAATCGTGGGGTACAGTGTGGTGTTTTCATATATAGTTTGAAATATTTTCATCAAACTGGTTAACTTAGCTTTCATGTCATTTTCTTAGTTATTGTGTTAAGACATTTACGTTCTACTTTTAGAAAGATTCACCATAGAGGTGATCCCTGAAATTTATTTTCTTTTTATGATTTTATCATTTTAAATTTTTACTTTTTTGTCCTTCTTCCCCTCTTAGTTATAACCTTCATGTGGGCATGAACCTGCTTATTTTGGGCCTTCTAGTGTCTGGCAACATGCTTGGCTCTGTAATCATCCAGGCTTTCTACCTGGGGGTGGTTTTCAAACTACAGAGCTCAGAAAGGGAACACAAATAGAGATAGGTAGGTTAAAGGAGTTCAGGAGACAAACATTTTAGTTTATGGGACCTGAGGTTTCTAGAATTGGTTAGTTAAAAGAATTAATGTATTAGATGAATGTAGCGAAAGTACATTTAAAATAGAGATGAGAATAGGATGAATTGGTGTATCTGGTAGGACTCTACAAGGTAGATTTCTAGAGAAATGGACAAAGAATGATAAAAGAACATTAGAGTTTAGCACAATACCTGTCTTAGCATTCGATACGTAATTGTTGAATCAGTGAAAATTAACAGAAGCCTTTAATACCTGTGTTCCCTCTTCCAGTTAGAGAATGTAGGCATGAAGATTCCATTTTATTTTATTCACAGGTCACAAGGAATTCAGTTTGAGTTGTTTTCATCTTGACAGTTCCTAGAGTGAATAAGGTTGTCTGAAATACTAAAGCAAAACATTCTCCTTACTGAAAACTTGACTCCCTCACCTTTTTTTTGAAATTGAAGGGCATATAGCAGTGTCAAACCTGCCGATCCCATTACCATTCTGAAATTATCAAATTATACTCAACATCTAGAAATCAGGGCATGTGGCATCCCTAAAGGCTCCCCAATATCATCCTGTATTACGATATGTGCATATAGAAATGGCCTCACACTTACACACCTTCACTCATATCCCATCCCCCAAACATGTGCATTCCTATTTAAGCAATAGTCTATGGAGAGTGGAAGGTTTGCCTTTATAAAGGAAGTTGCTAGTAAGGATCATCATTCTTCTTTCTTCTCCATCAGAATATCCCTAAAACACATGATATTAGCATTACTTTCTAATTTGAGATTATTTTTGATCTTTCCAGTTTCTTTGTGTTGTTTCTTAGAAAACAAGAGAATTTATTTGATATTCAAGAGATTCTAAACACTATTCTAGAGTCTTTATAATTATGTTATTTGTAATTTCATACAATTGCATACTAGCTTTAAGAAATAGTTATTATTGACCAAATTTTAAACATCAGAAAATGGGATTTAGAGAAATTAAATAACTTATACATAATACATTTTCGCACACCTGGTAACTGGTGTAGCATGAGTTGGAATCCAAATACTCTTTCAAATTACTGAACAAGAAAGTTTATTAATCCTTGAAAGGTGTTTAGCAATTCCACTATGAAGCAATTCTGACATGGTGAATGTAATCTTTTGCAGCTGAAATATGTGTGATAGGACTTGAAATAGTTATCAATATTCTCTATCCTCTTTGGAGTAGACAGTCATGTTCTCCTCACCACAGATATGGCCCTTGGGGTTTACTGAGCAAACATTTTAATAGTGTGTCTGCAGCTTGTCTTGTTGATACATTTTATCTTTGTTTATTTGTCCTCTCTTTTTCTTGCCTGTGGTGAAACAATGAAGATAGCTTTCATCAGAGTGTTTACTTTTTTAAAAATCATCAGATTTTCCAGAATTTTATTTTCAGTTTATTTTCATTTTCACATTGGGGATTATAGAATATAGGTGAGAATTGATACTTGCAATTATTTAACAAAACCTTATTGAGAATATATCATGTGCCAGGCACAAGTTCAGGTATAAGAAACATTGATGTGAAAATGACTGAGAAGGAACAAAGACATTGGAGTTTTTTGTTTTTATTTTTTCTTTTTAATTTGGAGGAGAAAAACAATAATGCAATGAAAATAGTATTTCAGTAATATTTCAGAGAGAGAAAGTGTCATAAAAAGGGCTAGGTAATAGTAAGTTACTGGAGAGGGGCTAATTTATATTAGGTAATCAAAAAATGTTAAGTGTCTACATGAGCAAAGAGACCATTTTATATGAGGTATATGGGGAAACTGAGGCCCAAGTTGATTGAATAGATTATTATAGGCTCATAAATAAATTTAGTGGATAAATTAGGGGTAGAGTTTGATTTCTGAAGTTTTTTCTTTTCATGGATTTTTATTGTCTTTCCATTTAATCTTGTGTGTTCTTGTCCTTTCAAATGATTTTTAGCATAGAGTTTCCCCAAACTAATTGGAATTATGTTGGCATTAAATTGTCATCTTTACCAAATCTTCACCTTCATTATTTTAATAAGGACAGTATTTTCTTTTTAAAAGTCTTATGAATATTTTATTGTATTTATCTGTAGACATTTTACAGTTGTATTACTGATCAAAAATAGTACACTTTTAAAAAGGACATTTCAAACTATTTGCAATGATATATAGACATGAGATAAATTAATATTAAATTAATTAAATTAATTAATTAAATTAATATTTATCTTTTATTCATCTGGAAAATTTACTGGAATTCTTATAAGTCCTTTTTATATAAGTCCTTTTATAAATACTTTTTATTTATTTGCCCACTCTCTTTTCTTGAACAGTCTTGACTGAGATTTGTCCACTGTTATCTTTATTAATATCCAACTTTTGATAATTGCCTCTAAATATTCTGTATATAGGAGGCCTGAAAATTAAGTTTGTGAACTCTTCCTAGAAAAAGTGTGACATAAGTTGTTCCTGAATATCACTATGGTCACTTTCAAAATACTTCTCTTGGAAAGCTGTATACTGACACCAGTGTCTAGTCCACCCTTCAAAGCAATTTTGAAACTCTTTTCTGGAATGGCCTTCAGAGCTGTTGTTCTATTACCCTTGGTGTCCTGAATGTCATCAAAATGTCTTCCTTTCAAGATTTCCTTTATCTTTGGATAATAGAAGGTTGTTTGAGACCAGATCACCTGAGTAGGGAAAGTGTTTCAATACAGTTATTTGTTTACTGGCTAAAAACTTTCTCACAGACAGTGTTGTGTGAGCTAGTGCATTGTTGTGATGCAAGAGCCAAGAATTGTTGGTGAAAAGTATTCATCTAACTTTTTCACACAGTCTTTTTAGCACTTCCAAATAGCAAACTTAATTATCTGTTTGTCCAGTTGATACAAACTCATAATGAATAATCCTTCTGATATCAAAAAAGGCAAGCAACATTGTTTTGACTCTTGATTTGGACTAACAGAAATTTCTGGTGATGGAGAGTTGGCTGACTTCCATTGTGCACTTTCATGCATTGTTTCATGGTCATATTGGTACCCCCATGTTTCATAATGAGTGGTAACATGGCCCCAAACCTTGTATCTCCAAAAGGTCTTGGCAAATTTGACTCAAGATTTTCTCTTGACCTGAACACCAGACTAGTGGAAACTATGATTCTGGGAGCAGCTCGTAGCCAATGATGGATGAAGTTGGAAGTTAAATACTCTAGCTTCCTATTTTTCAAATGTGATAATCTTGAGTTATGTTCTACATTCTCTCCCAATCTCCCACTTGAGCAACAGTTATTTTCAAAGATCTCTTGCTGAACAATATATCCTGCTTTTTTTTTTAGTGTCTTTGCCTTCCTGGTCTTACTTTACTACTCCACTACCCCCTTCATTAAATTTCCCCAAATAAACTGTCTACTCCCAAATCTTGTTTTAGACACCCAATGTAAGACGAGGAACAGGAAGAAAACTTGTATAGTTGGAGTATTTAAAGTAGGATGTGAGAGGAGAATATCAAAGAAAATGAGTTAGGAAGGCACATTTGTGAACGTCAGAAAGTGGATTGCCTAAGAAACTAAAGATTTTAGTAGTTCAGGTATTTCTTTACCACAGCCTTCATGAAGTGATCCATTTTTATACTAATTTGAATATTAGTATTTACTCTTCTTTCCTTTGCCCTTCTGATATATAGATCTCTCTATAATATTCGTCAAATATTCGCACTTTAGGGAGTCAATATAGTTTTCAGGTAGTTATGGCCTAAGTTAACCTGACTGTAGAGCCATTTTAGGCTGTACTAGGGAAAGGTTATGATTGTTTTTTCCTAGTTCCAGACACAAAAAAATGTATTCCCTAAAAATGGTATCCATCCATTATTATTTGTGTCCTCAGTATGCTTTTCAAGTAAAGGAAAATCTCTTCTTTACTCTCTCTTTCCTTCACACCATTTGATTTTGCAAAAAAGGGTAGATAAGAACTGTCCCCCTTTTTTATTTTTCAGTTTCCTAAAATGCACCTATGTTACTTTTTAATGAAAACAAACTTTTAAAATAGAATTTTCAGGTGGTGGATAATTGGATTTTCTTAATTTTATGTCTGTGTGTTTCCAGATAATTATCTCTTGTGTTTGTCCATTGCTTTATGTCAATCTTCTGATAAGCCTATAAAAACAAGGTGTGTTTGGAATATAATACTTGAACTCTATTTCCTGCTTCTGAAGTATAAATGCTTTAATTATTTAAAACTCTCCGAGGTCTTCTTCCAAAGGGCTGGCAGAACATTGCAATTCCACTCATGAAAAATTCTCTCAGGCCCAGAACAAGGTTTGTGACTTAATGAGATGTCTTTTAAATAATACAACAGCAACTTGGTAGGTACTTAAAAGAAAAACTTTTGACAAAGGTTATATTTCTCTCCAGACTTAATTGTTTTAGATGAAGCCAATTGCTAATTGGGTGTTTATTGTGAGATTGCTATGATTTGCTTCAGATTATACAAATGAGTTTTCTCTTTCTTCTTGAAGGAAAAAAACCAGTTTTAGCTCTTACATTGCTTTATTAGTTGTAAGAATTACAGGACTTTCCAAAGTAGGAAGTAGACACATGGTTTTCTGGGCCCCTTGGAATATCCTGTGAGATAACAGATTTGTATAGCAATGGTCATAGCAAGCCATACTTAGTAAGCATGTTGATAATCATATAGACTAAAAGTCAAAAGGGCTTTTAGAGGTTATCTAGTCCAATCAAATTTTATAGATGAAGAATTTAAGGTATACAAGGTTAGATGAATTATCAAAGGCCACCAAGTGGGGTAGCATTGGCAAGAGTATTAGTTCTCTTGACTCCTGGTCCAGTGTTGTTTCCATATTATAGAAGGGTCTGTATTTCTTTTTTTCTTTTTTTTTTTTTGAGACAGAGTCTTACTTTGTCACTCTTGGTAGATTGCCATGGTGTCACAGCTCACAGAAACCTCAAATTCTTGGGCCCAATCAATTCTCTTGCTGTAGCCTCCCAAGTAGCTGGGACTATAGGTGTCCGCCATGACTCCTGGCTATTTTTAGAGACACAGTCTCTCTCTGGCTCAGGCTGATTTTGAACCTGTGAGCTCAGGCAATCCACCCACCTTGGCTTCCCAGAGTGTTAGGATTACAGGTGTGAGCCACCATGCCCAACCCAGGTCCATGTTTCTTAAACATTACCATGAGGAGTTCCTTTTCTTTGGCTGATTTCAAAGGAAAAGTAAAGCCCATACATTGTACAAAACATGTTAACCGAATATGATATAGACATATGTGTATCTCTTAATAGCTGAACTCTTACTCTTCAAACACAGCAACTGAATAGATTCAGATAAAGTGTTGGAGATAGAGCTGATATCCCTTATTATCCATATTCCTACCACTTGATATTCAAAGCACAGGAACAAATCTATAGATTCACTTAATATCTGAACCTACTTCCCAATTTTTCCCCATACATCGCATATATACAGTATTGAGGATTACTTAAAGTTGCAATAGTACAAATCTGGAAAGATTATGCATGCCAACAATCATAGAATCTTTGTGTTTTAAGGAATATCAAAGATAATTTAGTTCAAACACAGGACTTTCTGAAGAAAGCATTGACCAGCCATTGTATTTTATCAATTTGCATTCCCTGCTGTTGGGGACCAGGGACCAACTGCTAAGCTCTGAGGTACCTGACCATTGGATTTCTCAGTGCTCACTTAGATGTTAATGACTACTCTGGTGACACTGCTTCACTAGTATCATCTATAAAATTTATAGTGTTGAATCAAAGGTCATTTTTAGTTCTTATTTTACTGGGATTATTCATCTTGCTGTCTGTTCTCTTGACTTCTGTGATAGCACACTCTTGATTCTTCTGGAAACTCATGGGTTTTCCTCTGTTTTATTTGTAAATACACATGCTTTTTTTACCTTGTTCTTGGGATACTCTTCCTTTTTACCCTCATTTTCATTTTTAGGCCACCTCTTACCTTATTCAGTTCATGGCTTAGGTGTTACTTTGTCCAGAAATCCTTCTAGATGTCCAGATTCAGGTTAGTAAACCTTAAGCTCTCCCTCTCTATCAATTTCAATGCCCATACTCTCCTGTCTCACCCTTGTCCTCCCCTCATACGTAAGTGTCACACCAGCATAATTGTCTTCCTTGTCGTCTGTATAATCCATTAAATTAAATTCTGCAAAGGCAGAAACTATGTCCATTGCATGCACCTTGTTGTATAACTGGTATCTAATATTCACAAATTCATACCAAATATTATTGATTGAATGAATGAATGTGTGAATATAAAGTAATTTTATATTATCCATTGGATTTCATCTTGCCATACTATTAAGAAATTCAAGGAGAAAGTCAGGTAAAATTCTGGAGTTTAAAAATAATACTGCTAGTTACACATTAGATTACTCCTGCTAGTCCAATGTTTGCTGTATTTTTTCAAGCATATAATGAGGAACTTGGGTTTTATGACCTTTCAGTCCCTTCCAGCTCCAAAAGTCTATCTGCATCTCTGAGTTCCCCAAAGAAAAAAGGCTCTTCTCGAACCAAATCACTAATAAGGGAAATTTGGTGACTGACAGAGCTAAGAGACATAACCTCAATTCTGCTTCTGTAAGTAGGGAAGTGCCAAAAGTAAGTGGGTGCCTGCAATTCACTGGCAATGATCTGATATGCTTGGAATAGTTTTGTGAAACCGTAATGGAATTTGCATCTAGTTCCATGACAAGAGTGTGGGCTCAGGAAGATAAGCTTTTAAGTATTGTTGTTAAGCATTTCATGTGAGGTAAAGGGGTAAAATTTATTAATGACTCAGCAAGACTGTCATATTTTTAGGCCCAAAGGTAAGCTTGCAACACTTCAGAGTGTGGGAGACAGGGAGGCAGTGTTACCACCTCAACTGAGTCTTGTTTTATTTATAAACATTATGTTGATTAATTTGAATTTGCCATCTTTACTTTGGGGCCTAAAATAGATCAGACCTCCTTCTTAGTTTCCTCATTAGAGTAAAAAAAGACTAAAATAAGAATTTATATATATGTATATATATATAACCAAATAGTGGGTGTACTGTGCTTGGGACACTATTAGTGTATTGGGTATTAATGAAGTATGTAGAAAAATATCTTTCCTTCCTTGCACATTCAAAGGCTCAGGGATTGATCTTTTAAGAGACTTGTTTTTTTTTCCCCTCTTATTTCTCATATAATTTGACCATGTATGACCCTGGTCACAGAGGATCTAGGGATGGAAGTGGGTTTCTCAGGCTGAGTGAATCACTACCACTGATGTAGACTGAGGAGCTTGAGTTTCATGACCTCTTACACTCTTGAGTTTAGGAGGTCTGTGAGAGTAAAGGCTCATTCCTAAATAAATTCTAATGATGCAAGTTTAGTGACTGATCCAACCATACACAAACTCTCTTCCTGGTTTATACATTGTGTTGAGTCAATAGTATTAATTGTGACAGAAAAATGACAAATATGTTGTCGCTGCCATGTTATATTTAAGTAACAAGAATCTGGTCAAAAGAAAACTGGATGTAAAGTCTACATGAGAACTGGACTCTGCCTCAAGTTTTGTGACTTTGGGTAAATCACTTAAAATGTTTAAACCCTATATGTACTCTGTAATAAGTTGGAGCTAAAGGATGGGCACACATGGGCACAGAGGGAAGTAAACGTCACTGGAAATCAAGCAGGGTGGATACTAGGGGAGGAAGGGGCAAAAACCTACCTGAAGGACATAATGATACGATGAACATTATTTGGGTGATAGGCATACTTAGAGCCCTGACTCAAGCATTACAAAGCTTTCTATGTATAAAAACATTTGTATCTCCTTAATATTTTGAAATAAAAAATATTTCAGCTTTTTTTTTTTTTTTTTTGAGACATAGTCTCCCTCCATCTCTTGGGCTAAAGTGAGTGCAGTGGCATCATCATAGCACATAGCAACCTTAAACTCCTGGGCTTAACCAGTCCCACTTCAGCCTCTTGAGTAGCTGGGACTACAGGCACGCAACAGGATGCCCAGCTTATTTTTCTATATTTAGTAGAGATGAATATTGCTCTTGTTCAGGCTGGTCTCAAGCTCCTAAATTCAAGTGGCCCTCGCACCTTGGCTTCCCAGAATGCTAGGATTATAGGCATGAGCCACTGAGCCTGGTTGTGACAGGATATTTTGTTATAATTTTTATCTGTTCTAACACATTTTTTTTTCTGCTGGCTTTTCTTTTTTGACATTTATGTTATATATTTCTTTCTATAATACTTTTTCTTGTAGAAATTTCATAGAGATATTTTTTTTGGTCTTTATGTTCAGTATTCATTTTTGAAAGAAACAAAATTTTCCTGTATCAGGTAATGACAGAAAATTTATGTGGCAGGGGAGCCAGTGCAGTATTCTAGGCTAACTTGAATTTTTTTTTTTTTTTTTGATGATCCTTAGATTTGTAGGGAGCTCAGATAGCATTTACTTCTCCCCAGTTTTAAGATTGTTTACAATGTAAGATGTTTCTTTACTTTGTCTCTGTGGAGACACACAGCTTCCTGAAAATATAACTTGACTGTGATAATTCTTCTTCTTTTTTTTTTTCAGCTCCACCCTTATTTGCTTCTTCCCCCAGTGTAGGTACTACTGTCCAGCTGTTGAAAACAAAGGATTTAGCAATTGTGACTCAGGTTATGTTTCTCTCTTTCAAGATAATATTTTGACTGACTTTATTTTTCTCCTCAAACTGTTGCTGGGAGTTACTCTATTGGACTTTTCCCCACATGTTCTCATTGTATGAAGAGCCCCTATTTCTATTCTGTAGATGGGAACATTAGCTATATTTCATTTTTACCAAAAATAAAGTTTGCATTTTGAGCTTTGATTTCTTAGGAAGGAAAGAAAGAAATATCCACTGTATACCACCACCTTTCAATGGGGAACCTTATGCATTACTCTTTAGAATATTTTGCATTTTTTTATCTTAAAGAAAAGCCCGAAGGTATGAGTCTTGATATTTCAACCCCTACAGACAATATTACTTTGATCAAGCCAAAGACTCCCAGGTTCTTAACAGATACTTCTTAATAGAAATTCCACCAATACCCTAAATGTACCAATATCTCAATATTTTTCTACACCTCAATGTTTAGAAATTAATTCATCCTCTTTTTTCCCCCCACATATTTTTTCTTTCTAGAATTATTGAACTCCATCTTAGCAGAATTCAAATATTACCTTTGTGCTTTGCTTATGTATAAGGCAACTTCTGTAGCAACTAGGACATTTATTGAAGCTCACTGCCTGCAAGCAACTGTGCTAGGTGCTGGATAACAATAGCCTTGAACTTGGGTTAAAGATGTCTTACTGTGAGGCCTTAAGCTTTCAAGGGCCCCGCCATGTCATAAATCTACATTCAAAATTGCTTGAAAACTCACAGGCATCTACATCCAAAATTGCTTGAAAACTCACAGGCATCTTTCTCACTTAGCATCCAGAACTCAATACCTACGTAGATATTCTTATGACCTAAGAACATGCTTCTCCACATCTCTTGGCTTATTACCTGGAAAGAAAAAGTGGCAGCACCAAATGCCATGAAAATTGGTGGATTGTGCCACTGCCAGTGTTGAAATTGAACACCTCTTTGGAATATGAGGAGGATTTGAACAGTGGAAAACTTAAGGAAAAAAATTATGAAGTATTTCTAACTTGTCATGTTCTTTCTCTCAGGAAACATGACTGTGATGAATTCGATATAGTTGGCTGTCATTTCTCAGTGTGAGCATTTTTTTTTTTTTTTTTTTTGCCTCTCATTATCTGAAATTCATGGTGCAGGGGATACCCTTAAATTAGCTCATTTTTATTACTGATACACGTGGAAACTAAGGAACATTTTGCAATATTAAATAATTCATAGAACTCTTAAATAAACATACTTCTAGGTATAGCTATAACACACTGCAGCCTATTCTTTAATATTAGCCACTGAATTTCAGTTTTATTTTTATATAAGAATTCTATAAGAATAAGTTACATTTTTCAAAATTAAAGATTTAGCTTTATTAAATGATTGTAATTTTAAATTTTATTATTGTGAATTATAATCAGTGATTTACCTTATAATATTGATAATTTTGAATATTTTAAAAGAAAAGTTGTATTTTTGCAAATGTGTATGCAAAATACCCTTTACTTATTTACATTTACCTTTTTATGCAATTTTGACAAAAAAGACATTCAAATTTGTAAAATGGTATGTGTGTAAACATTTCTAACCCCTTAGATTATTGATGTTAATAGAACACAAACTGTTTAAAACATCTTGATCAAGCAATATAGTGATTCCACTGAAATACAGATAAGAAAAAAAATTATTGAAAAAACTTATGGTACTAGTTTATGACTCAAGCATATTTTTTGCTTTATCACTAATCCAAACATAGTTGATCCATGAACAAAGAGCTTAGATATGTACAATCATAATAATTATTTATTTTAAATTTTGTTGACTTTTAGCCACTCACATCAAAACGTAAATTTTACATATTTTTAATTTTGTTATTTTATGACAAATTTGTCAAGGTAAGAGGACAGAACACATACCAAATTACAACTTGCAAGTGTAATTTGTTAACTTTTCTATAGTTAAACATACAAGAGGGGGGGCTTTCATTTGCGGTCTTGCCCCATGCCTCATTTCCATCTCCAGTCACACTGTGTTCACCAAATCACCGTTTTAAAGGGTCTCTCTCTCTCTCTCTTTTTTTTTTAAAGGGTCTCTAATTCCAGTCAAGCTACGGTTTATTAATACTTGAAATCTTTATAGGGTCTTACATATAGCGAAGACTTAATAAGTAATTACGAATTGAACTGAATTGAGTTGAAAGGAAAAAAAGGAGGCATCCTTCTAGGAGAAAGTCGTTTTTATGCTAGTCCATCTGTGAATACTGCCTTAGAAATCATTTTACATGACTTCCTGAAATATAAAAATACAGGCTCAAGTTTTGCAATCATATCGCTTTCTGGATTATTGTGTCAATCCAGGAAGTCATGTTTTAGGTCTCTTTAGGAAAGATTTGGACAGAATTCTCATCCTTGGTGCTTCAGATCACAACTGAAAGTCTAATCCGCACCTTGCTTCCTGGGTGTAGGATCACGTAAATGTTTGTTTTTTTCTTTTTAAAGTGATGTGTAGCTTTCTTTTCACCATATGAACCAAGCTTTCTCTCTTACATGCCTATCATTAAATAAATTAAATGTCCTAGGAAAAGCCAGAGGAATCTTGAAAAAGTAGAACAGTTGTCATTTCCGTGGATGGGAAGTCAAAACACAGGCTAGCTAGTTAGAGAATAGAGCTGTGAAGAGTCCTTTAGTGAGGGATTCTATTTTCTGCTGAATA
The DNA here is from genome assembly GCF_000181295.1 of Otolemur garnettii. Lineage (NCBI taxonomy): Eukaryota > Metazoa > Chordata > Mammalia > Primates > Galagidae > Otolemur > Otolemur garnettii. The sequence goes on along the minus strand of NW_003852400.1, from coordinate 39,718,640 downwards.
CATATTTGAAACATTAGTTTGGAAAAAGCTGTGAAGAAAAGAAAGCTTTGGAACTATTACAGACTGTACTCCATTGCTCAGAAGATATGCAGAAAATGTCATTTCTCCATCTCTTAAGATGAACATGTATTATTTCTTTATTGCTTTCCTCACTCCATGACTGAAGGCCAAAGATTAATTAATTCCACAATACTTTGAAATATTATAGGTTAAAATGAATAATTTTTAAAAATAAAATGTAAGAACATATATTCTTGTTTAAGAAGAACAGTTGATGGCATGCAAGGCTATTGGCTCTACTTTTTCAATTGTATTTAGAAAATTCTATATTATTTGAGAAGATAGTAAAAATAACTAAGTTTGATGAAGTGACTTATTATTTCATTTTTTGCTTCATATGGCATTTAAATTTCTTATTCATGCTTAAAATATATTTGTAGCTAATGTAGAACAGAAATGCTGTGAAGAGTAACCAATTAAAAATTGGTAACTGATGAGTTATTAATTATACACTATTTGAAAAGGCCACCAGGGGGTGCTGAAAGGGGCAAAGAGCAAGTTCCTCTGTTTTCATTTGGACATCTGTGTTTGTGTGTGTGAGTATGTGTGTGTTTCATTTGAAAAGATTTTCTTTAATTAGTAGAATTACCGCAGATAGGTACAACAGAAGCTGCACAGTTCTCCTCTAGTCCTTTTCTTAACCTCAGAGTTTTAGAAAGAGGAATTGAGAGTTGGCTAATGAACTAAAAAAAATGTGGATGAGTACAGCTGAGCGGCCTGGTCCCCAGACGAAGAGGCTAGCTTTCATACAAGAAATCAATCATCATGCAGCTTAGGTAATGTACCAGAAGGAACTTTTAGCTTGAAGTCCCCAAATATTATTCGGCAAACTGAAGACATCTGCCTGTAAATTAATTCTGTTTTAAGGGATCCCTCTTAATAATAGTCATAAACTAGAAAGGAAGAAAACAATTACCTTTTAAAACTTAGAGATTTCCCCTGTTTTTCCCCCAAATATTTATTTTACTCTACAAAATTATCTACCTTGATGGAATACATAGTATAGTACTCCTAAAAAAATGTAGTCTTAATAGAATTCTTAAAATTCATGCATCACTATTTTTTTCCATCATCCATCACCGTGGAGAGTATAGTTCCAACTTCTAATCACAAAATGATTTTACATCAGCTCCAACCAGGTAACGATTTTACATGAATCCCTCTCCCTTCTTCCCCAAATGCAGTGGCTGGTTTCTACTTTCCTCTTGTCCTATCAGTAGGGAAGAGCCAGAAGAGAAAAAATAAACGCTCATCCTGAACTCACACGTCATCCTGAACTCACATGAGCGAGGGCATCAGCAAAGGCCTTGTCCAACTTTATATTTCAGTGATTTTTGACCAGTTTTGGTTATTGCTGACTGTGCTTCTAGCCTAGAATTGTGAAAGACCTCCTCTATGAATGTGCTTCTCACCTCATACCCTTTGGTGACCTGCTAAAGTCAATCTCATTTCCCAAGGAGAGTTAACAGTTTGGGCTTCCCTAATGCCCAGACCAAACTCTGTGATCAAAATCCTGCATGTACTTCACCAGCAAAACAGATATTTAAATTATCAGCCAAAGCCAGTGTCAAACAGTTAGGATCTGTGAGTTCTTTGAATCCTCAAGAGGCATTAATTAGATAAAAGTTAAATTCCAGGTATTGATTTGAAAAGCTGAATTACAATGCAAGGGGAAACTTTCCCTTAATTTAGTCAATGTATTCATAAATGCTGTGTACCCACTGTGTGATATGCATTGTTTCAAAACTGGATACATGCCTGTAGATTAAACAATCAGAATCCCTGCCTACACGCAAGTTACTTTCCAGTGGGTGGAGCAGACAGTCTATAACTTTTTGTGCCCTTAGTTGGTGATGCTGTGTAGCAAATAGGAAGAGCCTATGCCAACAAGGTGAGGTTGGGGAAGAAAACTTCAAATAATGGAGGCTGGTTTCTCTTTTTAAAGGTTGCTATCCTGGTTTCACTATCTTAACATCCCAATCTGGCAACTCGGGAAACATATTAAACTCCCTCTTATGTTGTTTTGAAAATATTTTATGATAAAACTTTCCTGTATCTTAGTCATTCAAAAATATGTACTTTATCAATTAAGGAAGTATCCTACAAGTAAATTAGATAAACTTCAAGTGTTCTCCCAATCTAGACTTTTGTTAAATCTTTTCTTGATTTTTCATGAGGTAGAGGGTCATTCAGTAGTCAATCAAATCTAAAAGCAGTATTGAACATTTATTTTGATGATGCAAAGGAATTAGGATGACATATCTGCAGGGCACTGATAGAGCGTAAGAAAACTGATTCATATACATTTAAACTGGGAGAATGATAGTTAAAATAGCATTTTAGTATGTTATGAGAAAGAATCCAATTTCTAACATATGCTCATTCAATTGCTTTTCATAGAAAATTTTCTATTTTTCTATAAACCTATTCATATCCTAGCAGGAATAACCTCCCCAAATTTTTATTCAAACTCTTGAAGTCAATATGAGCTCGGCTACACCTGCTGAGTTGGTTCTTTCAAAAACTGATGGTAAAAGTTCAACATATTTTCTCTAGCTGTGCTTCTCTTTTAACTATGTATGACGGGAGAAAGATTCGCTCTTATCTTTGGAAAATACATTTCCCACTGATTGTTTCTCTTGCTGAGTGCTGTTGACTGCTCTGAAGTTGACCTCACGGCTAGCAATACATTCTGAGGCAAGTGAATCACTTCATCAGCAACACTCATGCAGTGGTGAAATCACTGTGGTGGTTTCCCTGGCCATCTCTGCCAATTACAAATACCAGAGACACCACTTGGCTGACTTCAGTCCTCCCATCCAAATAAGGAGAGCAAAAAGCTGGACAGGGCTTCTGTTTACTTTATGCAAAGCAGGTAGAAATATGGTTCACAGGCATATTTTCAGAGAGGCCTAGCACTGCCCCTTCCCTGTCTTTCCCTTTCTTTTGTATCCTGTGCATTCATCAAATAGCGAATGAACAGAGTGGATGAAATCTTACTCACCTCTCCATCTTGAAGATTTACTGACATTCTCTCAGGATCTAAGATATAAACCTAGTGCACTGATTGCCATCACAACAGGTCTTTTTCTTTGTTGTTTGTTTTGAGACATATTCTCATTCTGTCACCTTGGGTAGAGTACTGTGGCCTCATCATGGTTCATAGCAACCTCAAACTCTTGGGCTCAAGAGATCCTCTTGCCTCAGCCTCCCAAGTAGCTGGGATTACAGGTGTGTGCCACCACACCAGGCTATTTTTTCTATTTTCAGTAAAGATAGAGTCTCAGTCTTGCTTAGGCTGGTCTCCAACTCCTGAGCTCAAGTGATCCATCCACTTCGACCTCCCAGAGTGCTAAAATTATAGGTGTGAGCCACCACACCTGGCCTTACTTGTTTCTCTTAGTGTCCTCAGGAATAAGAGAAACCCCATCAATCAGAAAGCCCCTTATCCTTAAAAAAATACTGCCATAGATCATGAGCTCCTCAAGAGCTAGCATTGTGTTATTAATTATTGTATAATGGTGGCTTAGTTGGAGCCTAATAAATATTGATTTAATGAATTACTGATTTAATGAATAAATGAGAAATATTTGTTTTGTTGTAGCTTTAAATGAGTTCAACTATATAAAACTCACCAGATCCAAGCTAAGAGAATGTGATTGCCTTGCCGCTGGTCTTGATGTGAGAGTCTGTGTTACCTGAAGGATGGTCCACAGAGGAAAATCCTCCTGGCAGAACCAGGCTGCTATTGTGACTGAGGTCATCCTTCTGCATCTGGACATTTGACGTTCCCAAGGACAGTATTTCCTTTGTATGTCTCATCAGTAAAGCTCATCATATCTCAAACTATGGTAAATGTTTTCAAATGTGTAGCTTTGAATGGCCCCAAAGAGAGTCAGGGATACTTTGTATTTGTTTGGATTTTTTTATATCTGTTTTCCAAGACAGACAAGAAATTCACAAATTTTCTGTCCCTGAAAATTCTGTTTCTGCCTTCAAGGATGTACCAGTTCTAGCTCCTAAGAAACTAGAGAGGTTTGTGAAGAACAGCTTGAAGAAAAAGGTAGGAATTGCCTTCCAGTGCAGAAGTGTATGAAGCCATCTGCACTTCTGAGTAACAAGTAACAGAGTGCCTTATGCCAAAATTCAGCAGCCACACTGAGTATCAGTCAGCTGCATATGGGTTACGCCTTCTCCAAAGCAATTTAATACTTTGCCCTAAATTGACTTCAGAAGTGACACAGAGTTCTGTTACATCATCTTTTAACTTTCTTTCTGCCTTGTTTTCTATCTAACTTTAAGCTCTTTAAGCTCTGTCCCCCATAACTAACGTGCAATCACAGAAATGCCAGGGGAGGTCCACCTTAGTGATAGCCCTTTCCGACATGTGTCGTTGCTGCCCAATCAAAGGGGTCCCAGCAGGTGGAGGTGGAGGTGGGAGTAAACTCAGTGCTTGGTGTGGGTCTTCATTCCTCTGTAGTTTTGATATTGAAGCCTCTACCATAGGGAATCTGTGTGTCATTTGTAAAATCAAGGACCATAAAGGCCATTTAAAAATCCACAATATCTTTTAGTCAGTAGGAAAGTCAATCAAATGTCCAAGGAGTAAATCAATCCAAAATTTTATTTGGCATGAATTTGTGTGTGTGTGTGTGTGTGTGTGTGTGTGTGTACAGGCAACAATATTTTTCGTCAACTCTCAGCAAAAGCAGAAATGTATAGCATCACATTTGCTTTCCTATTTAAGAAGTATGGAGAATCCTCAAAGAACTAAAACAATTTGTCCTGAAATATTTGTCATTTTTGACCAAGATTTTCTCTCTTGCACCCTGGGTTAAACATCATTCGGAAGCAGATGTTTGCTTATTCTTTTCCTAGGAAAATATTATGTAATTTCTTGGCCACTCAGAAAAGCAGTGGTCAAAGCATGAACTTGATTCTTGATCCTGTTTTTCATTTTTACTCTTGTAAGACATACTGATGCTTCTTGGAGACAGATTTCATTCCTGCATCCTATGAATTAGCATTATAGGCTTTATTACTTATGTTTGTGGGGAAACTAATCCTCAGGCAAGTGTTTAAAAGCACAAGAAATGGTGGAGGTGGTTATAATTCTAATCATTCCAAATCATAGAGGTAAACAATTACAGGTTTGCTCTCTCTCCCACCATCTTTTGAAAATGTATCAAGCACTTTTTCTATGCTAGGCATTAGCCCCTGAGCCCTGAATTAATAATTAATAAATGCATTTAATATCACAATACTGCTTTGTGGTATTACCCTAAATTTTCTTTCTTTCTTACTTTTTTTTAACAAATAAAAAAAGTCCACAGTGATCAAAACAGTATGGCATTGGCATAAAAATAGAGACATTGATTTATGGAACAGAAGAACAGAAAACCTAGCCTCATATTGTCATCTGATCCTTGATAAACCAAACATACACTGGGGAAAGGAATCTCTATTCAACAAATTGTGCTGGGAGAACTGGATAACCACGTGTAAAAGACTGAAACTGGACCCACACCTCTCACCACTTACAAAAATTGACTCACAACGGATAAAAGATTTAAATCTAAGACGCAAAACAATAAAAATCCTATAAGAAAGCATGGAGAAAGCTCTTGATAATATTAACCTGGGGAAAGGTTTTATAAAGAAGAGTCCATTGATAATCACAACAACAAAAATAAATAAATGGGACTTAATTAAGCTGAGAAGCTTTTGCACAGCTCAGGGCACAACAATTAAAGGAAACAAACAACCTTCAGATGGGAAATGATATTTTCATGTTACGAATCTGAGGAAGGGTTGATAACCAGAATCCACAGAGAACTCAAATTCATAAACACGAAAAGAGCAAACAATCCCATTTATCCTAGGGCAGAACCAAGATGATATGAACAGAACCAAGGATCAGATGATATGAACAGAACCTTTTCCAAAGAAGACAGAAATGCTCAACAAACACATGAAAAAATGCTCATTATTCCTACTCATCAGAGAAATGCAAATCCAAACTATCATGAGATATCACCTAACCCCACTGAAAATAGCCGACATCACAAAGTCCCAAGCTGCAGATGCTGGCATGGAAGTGGAGAGAAGGTGACACTTTTACACTGCTGGTGGGTTTGCAAACTCATATAGCTTCTTTGGAAAGAAGTATGGAGAATCCTTAAAAAACTAAAAGTATGTCTTCCATTTGATCCTGCAATTCCACCACTAAGTATCTACCCAAAAGAAAAAAAAATCATTTTACCATAAGGACATTAGTGCTAGAATGTTTATCACAATTCAATTCACAGTCACCAAGATGTGGAATCAACTCAAGTGCCCCTCCACACATGCATGGATTAATAAACTGTATATGTATATCATGTAATCCCATTTAGCTATAAAAATGATGGGGCCTTTACATCTTTTGTGTTAACCTGGATAGAGTTGAAACACATTCTTCTTAGTAAAGTATCATAAGATTAGAAAAGTAAGTATCCAATGTACTCAATACTAATATGAAACCAGTAGATGAACAAATACACAAAAGAAAGATATGATTAACTCAAGTGGGGGAGGGAGATGGAGAGAGGAGAGGAGAGAGGAGGACTGGTATACTGTCACCTCACAGGCATGGTGTAAGCATGTATGGCACACCACCTGTGTGAGAGCCACAACTACAACTTGGACTTTACCTAACAAATGCAAACAATGTCACCTAATTGTCTATACCCTAATATTAATCTGAAATTAAAAAGAAAAACATTTGCCCATGTATATGAGTGAGCATATTTTTGTTCTCTGTTCTATTATACTGACCCATTTGGCCATTTGGTTACCAGTGTCTTTATTTTAGCATTGTAAGTCTTAAAATTGAAAAGTTTTAGTTCTCCAACTTTGTTCTTCTTTTTCAACATTGATTTGGCTATTCTGGATCCTTTGGATTTCCATCTGAGAATTAGAGTAAGTTTATCAATTTCTACAGAGGCCACTGCTAGGATTTCATTGACTCTATAGACACATGAGAAGACTTGACATTTGAACAATTTTGAGTCCTTTAAGTTATGAATAAGATACACATTTCCGTTTATTTAGGCCTTTCAAAATTTATCAGTGACGTTTTGAAGTTTTCACTGTATAGGTCTTGTACATCTTTTGTCCGGCTTATCCCTAAATATTTTGTTTACTTGATGATACTGTAAATGGTTTTGTTTTCAGTTTAAAAATCTTACTGTTGCTAGAAACAGAATTGGTTTCTATGTTGATCTTCTATCCTTTCACCTTTCTACAACTTCCTTTAGAGTGGCTTTTTGTAGATTCCATTGGTTTTTGTGCAAAGATGAGCATGTTATATACAAATAAAGAGAGGGTTTCTTCTTCCTTTTTAATCTGGATACCTTTCATTTTGTGTTCGTGCCTTATAGTAAGAGCTAGAGTGGAATTTCTATTTTCTGTTTTTTATTTCTGTCCTGTTATATTCTTGATGTTAGGGAGAAAGAATTCATTCAGCTTTTTTTCCCCAAAATGTACACTGTTAGATTTTTAAAATAAATTCATATAAGTTTTTGAATTTATTGGCTTAAAGTTGTTCATAATATTTCATCTTTGCACTGTCTGTAGAGTCTGTAGTAATATTGCCTTTCTTCTGTAATTAGAAATTATTCTCTTTTTATTTCTGATTATTCTGCTTAAAAGTTTATAAATTTTATGAATTTCTTTCAAAGAACCAACTCTTGATTTCATTAGAATTTCTCTATTGGTTTTCCTGTATGATAGAAAACTTTCATACTTATTGAGATATCTTATGACCTAGAATATGTCTATCTTTTTTTTTAAAGTTTAAGCAAGTATTTTATTGTAAAGTTTAATTACGGTTCAGAAAAAATTGAGCAAATAACTTTCTCTGAAAAAATATATTGACTCTGTAGACTGCAGTTACCTGGGGAGGGGAGGGGCTAGTAAGTTAAATTACCATATTGTGTATTATGAACATGATATAAAGTCCCATTTTCAGTCTGATTATAAAGATACATATGCCCCAAATGGCTGAGAATAAATACAATAGGAAAAGCAAAAGCTGTAAAGCTAGGGGCATGCAATAGGCTCTAGAGAAAATCTCAGAAATACACAAAGTGGCAACAAGAACATTTGACTAAAATTTGAAGTTCTTTTCAGTCATCTTTGTCTTTTGCTCCATGTTTAAGGATGTGGGTGAACTCAATGTAATTTAAATTCCCCTTTTTGTTGATAGGTGCTTCTCTGTACAGCTCATCCACATTCTCATCCATAAACCGATCTCCCATGGTTGTCAGCAGCTCTCTCAGGTAATCTTCCTGAATGGGGCCAGTTGCTTCTTCATCAAAACAAGCAAATGCATTTCTGATGACATCTTCTGGATCTGTGCCATTTAACTTCTCACCAAACATGGTGAGGAATATGGTGAAATTGATGGGGCCTGGAGGCTCATTCATCGTGGCATCCAGATATTTATCAGTTGGATTTTTCCCCACTGAGGCAAGCATATCATGCAAATCTTCCTTGTCAATGAAGCCATCTCTGTTTTGATCAGTCATGTTGAAGGCCTCTTTGAACTCTGGAATCTGTGACTGATGAAACATGGCAAACACATTGGATGTTGCTCACTGAGGGCGCTTCTTGGTGGTCTTGGTTTTTGTCCTTTTACTAGCCATGGTGTTGGTTAAATCCCTGCACAGCCACAAGAATCTGAGTACTTCAACAACACCCTTGCTGCTGCTTTCCGAATATGTCTATCTTGATAAATGTTCCATGTGTACTTGACAAAACTGTTTTCTGCTGGTTTGGGTTGTAGTATTCTGTAAATATCAATTAGGTCAAGATAGTTGGTAGTGCTATTTAAGTTTTCTATATCTTTACTTTTTGTCTACTTGTTTTATCAATTATTAAAAGAAAGTTATTGAAATCTCCAATAATAATTGTGGATTTATGTATTTCCCTCTGAATTTCTATCAAATTTTGCTTCATGTATTTCAAAGCTCTGTTACTTGGGTCCATACATGATTAGGATTCTTATATCTTCTTGATTAATTTACCTTTTTATTATGATGAAATAACCATTATTTATTGTAATATTCTTTGCTCTCCTATCATCTTATTTGCCTAATATTGACATTACAGATTTAAAAAAAATAGTGTTAGCACAATATATATATTTTTTTCTATTCTTTTATGATTAACTTCTTTGTGTTTTTATGTTTAAAGTTGATTTCCTGCAGGTAGCATGTAGTTGGTCTTGGTTTTTTAGTTTTTAATCTAATTTAATGGTCATTGAATTTTAATTGGGGTGTTTACATTCAATTACAGTATTTATATAATTATTATTAAGTAGACCATCTTGTTATTTGTGTTTTATTTGTTCCATCTATATCTTATCTTTTTTCCCTCTTTTTCCGTTCTTTATGCCATCTTTTGGACTACTTAAGTGTTTTTTATGATTCCAGATTTTAAAAATTTGTGGCTTACTAGCAATAATTGTGATTTAATTTTAGTATTTGAGTGGTATTAATGGTATTTTCATAATATGCTTAGTATTTCAATTATTATATTTTTATTAGTGGTATTTTTATTTTTTATATTTTATTAGTGGTATTTTCATAATATGCTTAGTATTTCAATTATTATATTTTTAGTATTTACCTTATGGTTTATGATATCTATAAATTTTAATAGCTTTTATCCCTAGACTAGGGTCATTGATGATTTTCTCTTTTTTTCTTTGTCTACATTGTTATACTGTAATAGCTTTTGGCTCCTTCATGTTTAAAAATTTCCCTGAAGCATGCTTATGTTACTTCTGAGATTGAGAATCAAGTGTAAGAACATGAACAAATAAAGAGAAAGCCTTATCAGTTGAACCATGGACTACATAGCTTACTACACAGTCAGACCTCCACCTTGGATCCTTGACTATTAGTCAGAACATAGACCTACACCTTCTAACTTGTCATCTACATGCAAGACTAAACCAGGGTCACTGATCCTGACTCTTCACTTCTGCCTAAGTCCCTTTGGCTGCTGGGTTTCCTTATCTTTCTCTTTTCTGGATCTCATTCTCCATACTTTTATTTTTCGTGCTATCATCAAGAAGATTCCTTTTATATACCTATGTAAATCAAACCTTGAAAGAGAGAGGATCTGATTGGCTTCATTGACCATTACCCTATCAGAAGGCACCTGTTAGCCTGGTGTCTCCAGCTCAAACATTTCGCTGCTTGTGGCCTTTGGGTCAGGACGCCACTCCTGTTTCATTCAGTCATGGTCAGCAGGTAGGGACACGTGCTACAAAGCATGGCCACTGTGCTGAGAAAAAGTATCTCTCATTATGTGGTAGACACACAGACACTTCTCTGAAAAGGTCAGTGTTGTAATGGAAGGAAGAAAGAATGGAAGAAAGGAAGCAAAGGAAAAAGGAAAGAAGGGAAGAAGGAAAACAAAAGAAAAGAAGAAAAGGACAGTCCATTATATATATTGTCAGAAAGTTCTCCTGATTGGAAAGTTTTTGCTTTTATTAAGCTAAATTCTGCCACTAGGTAGATTTTACCTCAATTTTGCTATATCCTCTTGTGTTTCACTGTAGCTCTGTTTTCTTCAAATATTAGAGAAAAACTATTACTATTTCTTTCAACCATTCCTCATATGATAGGGCTTTCAACCTCTCTTTAACTGGGGTCACTCTCTTCTGTTCTTCTGGGAAAATAGGGAGGGTGGTCCACTATGGGGTGGTACACTCAATATGTTACTCCCAGAAGGAAACACCATAGCCCACATGTGATCCACCCACAATTTTAGCTAATTGTGGATTACCTAAAATTTCCAGCAGCCAAATCAGACTGCTGGCTTCTATTGAAATACTTTCCAGTCAGGTCCTGTGTTTCATCTGATGTTTGCACAATGGATTTATTGTAACGTGTATACAAGAGATTTGCATTTGCATCTATTTGATTTCACCAATTGCATCATCGTCATAGTGGTTCACGTGCTCCCGTTTATAAGGACTTTCTCAGACATTAGCTCATTTAATCCTCCCAAATGGTGCTTTTGGCCAATAGTTGCTACTTGTCCTGTAAGATCACTCCCAATTGCCAGTCTTTTCTGTATTCACCATCCATGGCTGGAATTTTCAATATAACTAAAAGAATGATAAAAGGTGGATTGAATTTCTTCCCTTTAGAGCTTTAAAGAGCACATTATGTGTGTAGAACAATGCACTGGGCAGGCCCAGTGCTCAGTGTTGTAGAATATGATCCCTGCAGGGGCTGAAATTGTTGTTGAGTTGAGAGAGCACAGAATAGGAGCCCAGGGAGGATGTTTCAGTGCATTGCTTGATAGCATATATATCAAGAGGACAATGTTTTCTCTGAAATGCGCATGAACTTTCTCTTCTTTCTGTGCATGGATAAGTGTAGTCAATGCAGGGATGGGACTTTCCTCAGAGGTTTGTAAAGTTAAGTATCAAATACAATACACGCCCTTGATGAAACTCTTTCCCTTCTTGTACCTTTGTGGTAGTTTTTCTAAGTTCTGTCCTCACATAGTGATGCTTTCTCACTGTGGAAATATGAAGCCTGTGGTTCAAGGTGGTGCTCTCTGATCGTGGGCTACTGCCTGGTCTGCATGACTAGCCTGGGAGTCACTGTTGGCTGCATTGTTGGTTCAGTTACTGTCATCTCCGCCTCATTCCATTGCTACTACTCCCTTTATTAGGAGAGCACTCTGTCTTGCTTGTTTCCCTGACATGTTTTCATGGTCTTAGATTGTAGATGAAATGCAGGATTTTTTTCTTTATAATAGTCTGAATATCTCCTAGCTGTGGACTATAAATATAAATCCAATATTTTTTAAAATAAAGTTGCCAAAGTATTCAATTTTGAACAGAACATTCTTATTCACTGTCCCATTAGTTAAAAAAATTACCAAATTTATTTATTTATTTATTTTTGAGACCAAGTCTCACTTTGTCACCCTTGGTAGAGTGCTGTGGTGTCGTAGCTCACAGCAACCTCAAACTCTTGGGCTCTAGTGATTCTCTTGCCTCAGCTTCCCAAGTAGCTGGGACTATAGGTACCTGCCACAATTCTCAACTACTTTTAGAGATGAGGTCTTAGTCTGGCTCTGACGGGTCTCAAACCTATGAACTCATGCAATCCACCTGCCTTGACCTCCTAAGTGCTAGGATTACAGGCATGAGCCACCACACCCAGCTCTAAAATTAGCAAATTTAAATCAAGTGAGTTGTATGAAATCTGTGATACATCCTCTGTTTATATAAGCAGCATAATCTAATGTTAAATATAAATGTAATGTCAAATATAATATAATGTCAAATATAAATGAGAGTATAGGATTTTCATAAAAGCTTTTGGATTACATAAACATTTATAAATAACTTTTAGAATTTGATCTATAAATTTTATTATATCTAATATTCTTATGGAAATCATTTGAAACCGTTATAGCACCTAATAATTTAAGTGAGATTATGCATGGGTCAAGACGGTCTCATGGGGATTATGTGTGTATATGTTTGTGTCTCTGACTGAATATGTGTCTCTGAGAAGGGAGTGTGTCTGCGTGTACATCTGTGTGTCTGTATACATAGAGAGGACAGAGCATGGTCCTGTAAGTTATCCCCTCCATTTGGTATCATTTCCACACTGATAAATATAAACAGATGAAAAGAACATAAACTTGTTAGTAGTAACAAAGCATGCAGATAAAACAAAGCATGAAGACAAGGCCCTTTCTTACCAATCCTTCATGCTCACAGTTGCCAGGTGGGTGTGGCTTGCTAAGGGTTTTAGCAAATTTCATGAGTGCATAACAAAGTGCAGTTTTCGGAAATTGAAAAGCAGTTGCTGGAGAGTTGTGTTGAAATGGTTTACTTTACAATTATTTCCACCCTCGAGAATCTGTGCGGATATTTAATCCAGCCACTGCATATTTGCGTGCTTCGTCAACAACATTCCTTTTCACATGGGTAGACCTCAGCTCTACAAGCCGGCCAGTAAACATAATTTATCTTACAGAACTGCTCCATAGAGTAGGTATTTTACCTCTGTTGACAGATGGAGAAAGGAGACTTGACAGTTAAGCAATTTGCTGTGGGATCTTCAGCCAGGAAGTGGTAGGATTGGGACACAGATCACTGGGTTGCACTGCCCACTCCTGTCTGCCCCAGGATAGCTCTCATCTCTCAGTTTCTTTCCTTTCTCTTCTGTTTACCCGTGACTCAAACTTGATGATATGATCTATCTGTAGCTTCTTGATAACTACTCTAATACTGCGTATCACTTAATGGTCAATATTTCCAACAAAATGCAACAGTTATTAGTGAAGCTTGTGTTCCAACTCTTTCTCCTGAGCCTGGATAAGATGTTGGCATCTCCACTGAAGAGCAAATCCACTTCTATATCCAATTCATTAGTCCTGTGCCAGGCAAAAAGGACTCTGACTGATGTTTGAACATACTCCACCTTTAGATGCTCCATGCAGAGGCCCATGTTTTAGCATTAAGTCAGCGTCAAGAGAAGAATCATTAAGACTTCCCCAGGTCCTGTGTTAAGAAGAGTTGAGAAATGGTGGCACCGTCTGGGTCACTATAGTTGTTCCTTCTCTGGGCTTTTGTGTTGGCTTGTGCAGCAATCTACAGAGGATCTAGTTTCATTTATAGCTTGCTGGCAATATTCGTGAATAGAATTACCTGCTGCACTTGAATTCAATTGAAGTCATGGTACTGTATTTCTGATAAAACACTGAACAAGATTAGTATCTGAGATAACACTGGGTTTACTATGCTTTGGTAAGTGGGTAATAACTGAGGCACTTGTTGCCATTTTTTTGCACCCAGGGAAGGGGGTTAGTGCTGATGAATACCCACTCTAGCTCCTTGTATTCACTTGCAGCTTTTTATCTAAGACAGCAAGTTGACATTTTGACCTAACCTTAACACTTCAGAACTGTGTTGGCATCCTTGAAGTAAGCCTAAAGTCATAGCCTTTCTCATTTTCTAACCCAATTACTTCCTATTATTATTCAAAAATAGAAACAAGTAGAACAGTATTTAAAATTAAAAGAGTCTCTTTCTTTGGAAGTTAAAGATCTCTTTGCAAATTTGTCTTTTCCCCCCTTTTACTATGATCTAAAGTTTAAATCATTTCTTCTTCGTCTGATTTAATGAAAACTTTTATGTGCCTTTACAATGAAAACAACTTTGTAAATAAAGAAAAATAGGATTTAAAAAACTTAATATGTCTATCTACAAACATTTATTACACTGATGAAATATATGAAAAATGTATATGTGTATAAAGCACATGAGCTAAATTAGTTTCAGGAAAGTATAGACAAAAAATATGGACAAAGCAATGAGATTTCTGTTAAAACATGGACATTATTTATATTTAAATACCTACTGAGCAAAAAGCAAATTCTATTATGCCCCTCCAGTGAAGCCATTTATAAGAAACCTTGTTATCACTGGAATACTTGAATGAGGATAGAATGATTGGGCTAATTCCTTTTAAAGAGGATCCACTTAAAATTTACTTTCCTATTCAATTACAAATTATACAAGAACATGTTATTTCACACAATGTGACTATATTAGGTACCGATTAAACATCATTGAAACCAGCCATTCTGGGCATGTTGAGAATCAGATTATACTAGAAATATTCTAAGTTACTTATCTAAGTCCTTTCAGGCATAATTGATTATATCTTTTGGTTACCTAAATGTTAACAAGTTCAACTTTTACCATTGACTTACCAAAGCTGTATAAATTCTTAAAAGACATTATTTTTAGTTCAATTCACTTCTATGCCACTGCAAAGCCAATGCAATATCCATTCTTAATGAGTATAGCCTAGTCCCAAATTCAAACTAATGGAATCTCAATACGGGTGTGCTTTCAATAAATATTCCTCTATCTCCACACAGACTTTGGCAAAATCCTCTTGTTCACTATCATCAAAAAGCTATGGCTAAGAGATTCCACTGACTCAGATGTACAGATGCGTTGCCTCTTCCAAGAAGTTAGCAGAGAAGGATAGAAACAATTAATAAGCTTTATTTCTAGGTCCAACAACAAAAACTTCTTAGTTTAGGGGCCTACTTTTGTTTTTTAAGCACCCATGTAATCCTGAGAAAATCTCAAAAGTGCTCTTTGACACTGTTTTTTGTCATCTCATGGCTTATAAACGTAAAGTTTAAACTCTGGGTATTTAAAGACAGTTTTATACTTTGCCACTTAAAGGAGATAGAAGTAGAATGTATCCTACAAAATTAAAGAACATTTTAAAACCTTAGTAAACGTGTTTTAGCTAAATTTTTTTTGGGGGGGTAACTTTTCCTGTAAGTGTTTGAAATTAATTCAACTTTTACTGTTCAATCACAGGTCAACAGGATCTGGCTCTAGAAAACTCAGGAAAATGAATTCAATGTCTTATATATTTAAT
>NW_003852400.1:39684210-39703067 GCF_000181295.1 Otolemur garnettii | reverse complement strand
ATATATAAAATCTCTGTCTTGGCTGAGTAATTGTCTTTCAAATACTTTTTTTCAGGATAAAAACAATGAAAGAGTAAGGATACAAGCAATTAATTATTTATTGAGAAAGTTCTTACTGAATATTGATTTTCCAAGCCTGCTTCAGGCTTTGAGAATATAAAGATTATGTTCTTCCCTAACTACTCATACTGTGAATGACTTCTATCATTTATAGGATGGGACATTTTTTTTGGAGACAGAGTCTCACTATGTTGCCCTCAGTAGAGTGCTGTTGTGTCACAGCTCACAGCAACCTCAAACTCTTGGGTTTAAGCAATTCTCTTGCTTCAGTCTCTCAAGTAGCTGGGACTACAGGTGCCCGCCACAATGTCCAGCATCTTTGTTTTTGTATTGTCATTGTTTGGCAGGCCCAGGCTGGGTTCAAACCTGTTGGTGTATATGGCTGGCACCCTAGCAACTGAACTATAGATGCTGAGCCAGGATGGGTCTTTATTAAGCATCTACTAAGGGCAAGACACTCTTCTTAGAGCTAAGGGTGTATTGATGTATTGATGAACCAAACAAACCTGGTTCCTCCCTCACAGAGTGTCTAGTCCAGTGGGGAATGCAGAAATTCAGCAAGTTATCAAGCAAGTGCATGTAGAACCACCCCATAGAATCTAAAAGCACATGAAGGTAGGAGTTCTAGAAAAGTGCAAAATTAGGGAATAGGATTTGGTCAGGAAAGTGAATGAGATAATCAGGTTGAAATGTAAAAAGTGGATAGGAGGAAGAGAGCCTAGAAAAATAAGAGAATTCAGCACACTCCTAGCAGAAGGAGCAGTGTTACGCATTGACTTATGTCCTTCAGAAACATATGTTGAAGTTCTGACACCTAGTTCCTCAGGATGTCATCTCATTTGGAAATACGCTCATTGAAGATGTAATTAGTTAAAATGAAGTCACACTGGAATGGAGTGGGCTCTTGTTCCAATGCGATTCATGTCCTTATATGAAGAGGAGAACATGAAGAAGAAAGTCTGCCTCATGAAAACTGAGCTGGAGATTGGAGTGATGCTGCCACAAGCCAAAGAATGCCTGGGGCTACCAGAAGTTAGAAGAGGCCAAGAAGGATCCTCCCTTAAAGACCCAAAGTATGGCCCTGCATCACCTGGACTTTGGATTTCTAGCCTCTGGTATTGTGAGATAGCAAGGGATGAAGAAATCCAGGATGGCTGGATTCTACTATGTGGTAGAGGTCGAGTTATTAGATAAAATACAGGATAGCTAGTTATATTTCAATTTCAAATAAACCTTACTCTTTCAGTATAAGTATGCTCTATACTACACCTAACAATCTGCTAAAAATATTTGTCATTTATCTGAAATTCAAATTTAACTGGACATTCTGTATTTTTATATACTAAATTTCACAACCCTAGGAAGAGGGTATATGATGAAAGGTGATGGTACAGAGGTATAGAAGGACCACTTTGTGGTAGATTAAAGTGGGTAGAGTTTGCAGAAAGTGAGAAAATATGACAATAGGTATAGGCAAGTTGCAGAAAATCAGCTGTGAAAGGTCTAAGAGAGATGCTATAGGAGCTTGGGGTAGGAATAGAAGAATGAAGGCTTTGAGTGAGGGTAAATGTTTTATCTTTTTAAATGGGAGAGGTATATACATGTTTATGAGGCAGATGATAGAATCCAGTTGAGAATTAGATATATAAGAGAAGAAAAAGAAGGGATATTGAATATTTATAGCTTAGGAAAAGGTGAAGAATGAAGGTATCCAAAGGAATTCATTTTAAATGGAAGAAGAGTTACATCCTCCACTGTAACAAGAAGGCAGGAGAATAGGGATAAATTGTTTTGTGTATTTAATATTAGGGAAATATTAAATATTTGTGAATTC
This sequence comes from Otolemur garnettii, assembly GCF_000181295.1. Classification (NCBI taxonomy): domain Eukaryota; kingdom Metazoa; phylum Chordata; class Mammalia; order Primates; family Galagidae; genus Otolemur; species Otolemur garnettii. The sequence continues at coordinate 39,701,173 of NW_003852400.1, read as the reverse complement.
TCATTTGGTAGTCTTTGTCTTTAAACTAAGAGGTAAGTACAGGTAAGTTAAATATTATGAGAAGAAAGACTGCTCCAGAGGTTTGAATGGAAAGAGGGGCTTTAGCTAGTCATTATGAACTGCCTAGAGGATGTTAGGCAGTGTTAGTGGTCCATTTGAGTTTTAATCTCAATAATTTCACAGATAACATAATTGCTATTTTTGCTCAATGAAAAAAAAAATTCACATGGCAGCTTGGAGAAGGAAGTAATTACCTGGGGTAGAAAAGAAGAAAGTCCAGGCAGGTGTAAAAGAGGTGAAAGCAACTGTGCTTATCTGACTCTGAGGAATCAGTAGGATTCTTCTAATATGGAAGATAAGAGTGGGACTATTTTGTGGGGTAAATATGGAAATGAAGATAGGAAGAGAAAAAGTCTATTATTTAGTTCTCATTGCATCTGTAATATGCTTAAATTCTTGATATGGGGAAGTAGAGAAGAAGAGGGAGAATAAATGTCTCATGAATTCATAGGAGGAAAAAGGTTGCCATATTTGAAAAGGCTTCTGAGAAGAGAGGCTAGAATTGAAAAGAAAAAATAAAAAAATAATAGAAAAAAAAATAAAAAGGACAAAGCCATCCCATGTGACCATGGTGGAAAGAGCCTATAGAATAGGCACAGTAGTTGGAAAGTCTAGCTTTGGCTCCCAGAATTTCTTCTTAATTGCCAAAATAATTTTTTAACAATTGAATTTGCATGTTTTTCAATTTTCTGTGTTCATGTTATCATCCTATTCATGTGAGTATTTGAACTTCCTAATCTTACTACAAAGGTTTCCATATTTATTTTTGAGCCTTAAGTATTTTCAGGGACTTTCTTGCCCTTGGACATGGAATAAGCTCAGAAATTCTACTCATCTAGAAAATACATATAAGATACTATTTCTACACTCACTGTATTAGATAAGTGCTGGGAGCCATCTATATCAAAGATAGTATCAGGTGCTATGAAATCCAGCACTCAGTAGTATGTCCCACTATGGCTCCATAAAAGAGAATTCAGGGGGAGAAATGAACAAACTTACCCTTAAAAAATTCCATAACAAAACTCCTATATGTAGACTTTAGACATATTTTATGGATGCAGTTAGATCTTCATCCAGGATTATTCATCAGATCATAGTTGAGGATTTCTCTGAATAAGGAAAACAGCACTTTGGGTTTTTGATGTTTTCACTGATTTGCAGTTTTGTGAGGATAATCAAAATCTCATTTGCTTTTAGTGTAGTACTACATTAATAATTTAAAAGACTATCCTTTACTCTGACATGATGAACTTCCTACCTCTTTTTTCTTGTTAAAATATTTTGCCATTTTGTTTTATTGTCTTTAATGTCCATTGTCGCCAGCAATTGTTTTTTATTTTACTTTGATCTATGAACTTAGAAATCTGGGGGAACTCCAGTTGTACAGAGTTGATTATTGCTGCCCTGAAGACTGGAGTCAAAACTGTCTCAGGCTATGATCAATACACACTCTGACAAGTTTTAAAGACTAAGTGAGTAGCAATGAAGAAAATCAAGATCTCTGCAATGAAGAAAATCAAGATCTCTGCCTCAGATATTACTCAAGCCTGGGGTGTGTGTGTACTGGGGTCTGATTTGGGGAAGCCTCCTCTCTGCCTGTGATTTGACCATCCAGATGAAGAAAATCCAGGTGAAAGCAACTAAGTCCATTGCCAGTGGGAGTCAGTGGGTGCCAGATGTTATTCCAAAGCATGCATATTCCTCCTCCCTCAGAGAAAGTAAACAAAACTATCACCATCACCTGAGACTACTCAGCATCTGTGACTCTGCCAGAAAACATATCATATCTCATTTTTTCATTATCAGAAAATCTGGTATGATTTTTTATCAGGGAAACTCCTTTGTACATGGGCAGCAACTTCTCTGGTCTTGTCTTAGAGGAGATGATGTGAGCTCTGAACCCTCCCTGCTGGTGCACATTCATAAGATCTGAGGCAGAGATCTGGCTTTCCTTCTTTGCTACCCACTTAGTCTTTAAAACTGGTAAGAGTGGAATGTCATTTTGTAATATTTCTAACACAAAGAAATGATAAATGCTGAACATTTGGTATTGGTAGTAGATACTCTAATTGCCCTAACTTGATTAATTTGCATTGCATGCCTGTGTAAAACATTGTAGGTACTCTATAAAGATATACAGCTATTATAACCCATAATTATTAAATTTTTTTTAAAAAGCTAGCTGGGGAAAAATCAGCAATCTCTACCTGAATTGGGAGATCAAGACATTATAAACAGATGACAAAATCAGTTCAGGCTGGTGTTGCCAAAATTATAACTAGGCTTGAAGGACCCAGATTCCCATCACTACAGAATTATTCTCGTGTTATTCTAACTCCAAGCTATGATGTAGCTGGATTCCAACAGAGAGTGAATGAGGACAGGTGAGGCCTTTGCTGTTGGCTGGTGAGATGAGCAAGTAGATAAAATCCTTCCTTGGCTTGTAGTCTTGTTTTTTCCCCCTTTTCTTTTAATGTCATTTCATCACAGCCTTAACAACTGTCATACCAGCACATCAGCATACTACTTTTAAAAACATCAAAATGTGCCACTTTAGAGGTTATGCTGAGGAGGAGCCTGGCTGTGCTTCTGGAATGGACCCATGTCCTCTTTCCAGCTCTCTTTCTACCATCTGGTTTTGAAAAAACCATGACTGGATTCCTGCTTAATCCATAACTTTAAAAAATCCTCTGCATTTTTTAAATGCATTTACAAAACATTACAAAGCATTTACAAAGTAAATGCTTCTTTGCTTCGTTATTTTCTTTTGCCTAAAAATATCCATAGGACAACAACTGCATTTGTGTTTACTTAACCATCATCAGCTATTTACCAATTATTTGTAATAGTCATTAACTACCACTTGTTGGGCATTTACTGTGGACAAAGCATGGGCTAAGGCTGTCCTCATGCATGTTATCCATTGGCATACAGATGGCGTCACTGAAATGTGACTTGACATTAAAGGTAATATGAGTGTGCTGAGGACAACATCACCTGTACTGGAGAGTTGCATGAGAACGTGAGTATTTATGCAATTTTTGCACTTAGCAAGCCTCAAAAACCTGAAAGTTCTGGTTCCCATTAAAAGAAAGACCAGGAGAAGGAGTATACGAAGAGTTCACTGAGCATGAGAGGACAAGGGAAGATTATAGTGACGAGATGATATGAAGTAGAGAGGAAGGAGGGCTTGTGGATAGAATTTATATATTTCATAAACATATAAGATATAAATAAGTATATATATATTCTATCCACTGTGCCCTTCTTCCTGATAAGGTATTTAAATTGGAGGGGGGATTATTGTTGAGAGCCACTTATGAGTCACACAATGTCAGAGTGTTTTATGCATATTATCTTAATCATTACTACAAGTCAACAAGAAGGGACATAGTAGCTCTAATCTTTCAGGGGAGGCTGAGGAAATTTATTTCAGTTTCCTAAGATACCATAGTATTGACCAGGTCCCAAAAAAGAAAATGGTGAAATCCACATTGGAAAAAAAAAAAAAAGATCTGACAAAAAAATTAAAAGATACCTTGTTCAGCGGGGGAAAGACACCAATATTTATCTAGCACTACATTTGGGATTTCACATATGTGGTCTCACTGAATTATCTCTACCAGTTTCTGAAGCTTATGTTGTTATCACTGTACAGATATTAAACTCTCTTCAGGTCACACAGGCAAGAAGTTTCAGAACTGGGATTTATATTCAGGATGACAGCAAAGATACAACAGGCACAAAAAATATTAGGATTTTAAGTAAAATGTGTACGTGCTGAGAAAGTGAAAGTAATCTAGATAAATGATGACAAATTGTATCTCTCATTTTGTTTTATTTCTTTTATTGGTGTTTCTACTGTCGAAAAATATCATAAAAAGATCCTTCAAATAATTCTTTGTTATATCATTTCAAAAAATAAAACTTTAGGTCAAGCAAGGTGATAAAATTATATATTGGACTTGGCTTCCTACAGTGGCACAAATGGATGTCTGTTGACCAATGGCAAACTGTACCTATGAAGGAACCATGACCTGGAAAAGCTCCCAAAGTCCTTGGAAAGAAGAACAGGCTTCTATTCTGAGAGCTGGAAGGGATATGTAGGCTCAAGGATGTAAAGGTAATCCACATCTTATGATTGTGCTTACCTTCTGTACACAGCTGTTAAAATACAGATGTTATAACTATACAGGAGGCAGCACTACTAGCATAGTCATGCTTTCTTTAATTTGCTTTGAAATACTTCAGCACTAACATTGTGAAATGAGTGTATGTTTGTGTGAGTGTATGTGTGTTTAGGTTGGAAAGGTAAATTGACCTAGTTCGAAACATGCTTTCCATGATTTATTATTTTCCTAGGATTATTTTAACAAATTCACACAGACTATGTGGCATAAAACAATAGAAATCTATTTCTCCACAGATCTAGAGGCTAGATGCCCCAAATCAAAAGTATTGGCAGAATTGGAAGATATGAGAGAAAATCTGTTACATGACCCTCTCCTGGGTGCTGGTGGTTGGCAGCAATCCTTGACATTCCCTTGGCTTAGATACATCACTCCAATCTCTGCCTCCATCTTCACAGGGTGTTCTCTCTCTGCGTGTACTGTGGCCAAATTTTCCTCTTCTGATGAGAGTACCAGGCATTGTATTTGGCCCCAAACCAATATAACCTGGTCTTAACTTGATTATATCTGCAAAGATTTTATTTCTAGATAAGATCATATTCATAAGTTCCTAGTGGACATGAATTTTGAAGGAATATCCTTCAATTACTGGATATGAGTTATTAGTTAGCATTTAGTTAAAGGTCCTACTGCAGAGTTAGTAATTACAAGAAATTCAGCCTCCTGATAATCATCAGACTTAGGTGGCCTAGGAAATATTAGAAATAGATTTTTATTCATGAAACTAGTGTGTTTGGATATGTGGACTGACTAGAAAGACACAGTCCCTACCTTTGCATAAAGAAGGCATAAAAATACAGGGAGGTCTGGAATCCATACACTTGAACATGGTGCCAAGTGGTGGACTGACTAGAAAGACACAGTCCCTACCTTTGCATAAAGAAGGCATAAAAATACAGGGAGGTCTGGAATCCATACACTTGAACATGGTGCCAAGGCCTGACACTGACAGTCTCTTGTTAGTCTGCTGATTCAGAGTACTTGTTTGCCTAAATTTAGCTAAATCTTGCCTCTAAAATACTTTTGCATTTGCTTTCAGGGAGCTTTTCATGCAGGATGCAGACCAGGCAATATAATATCATAGTGAGAACCATAGAAATCATAGGGTGCTAGTTGTGTTGGGTGATGCTTTTTGTTTCTGCCTGATAATAAATGTTTGTACCTACAGCAGAATTGAGTTTGGGATTCAGTATCACACTTGATAGAAAAGTTGTAGGAAGGACACCAGAAACACCTATATATGTACCTCTTACTCTGGGACTGACCTATCACAAAGAGCCTAATAATGATGCGAGCAAAATTGGCTTAGATAGCCCATATCCATGGACATTTCTCTCAAGTTGCAAATAGACTATTCTCCTTTGGGACATCACTGTTAACCTCTTTTTATTTTTAATTTATATGAAACAATAAAACATAACATTCAGATAATTATTCCTTATATAATTGAAGATTTTTTTTTTTTGTGGAAACAACACCTCATTTATTCAAGTAACACTGTCTACTTCCTTTATATTTAAAAAAGATCAACGCGGTCTACTTCCTTTATACTTGAAAAAGATCAAAGTAGGATAAATGCACGGGTACAAAAGATGCCTCAAATACTTATGTAGCATTTCCCTCTTAACCTTTACACGTATAAAAAAAGGGTCAAAATGATGAATGACATAAATTTATAAGGAAAAATCTCTCCTACTGGAAAGAGGACATCCAGCTTACATAAAGAATGATTTGGCTGAAGGCAAGGTGTTTCTGGTTTCCCTCTACACTCTCAGGTGGATTGTTTACTTTCCCCAGTTACAAATGAGTTTCTCTTTCCAGGCTTTTGGAAGCATCCTTAAGTTTCCCCACCAAGTCCTGTAATTATTCCATGTTGCAACTAAAACTAATCTCTGGGTAGGTGAGGGAATCTGTATTCTTTATCTGATATTCCAACCTCCAGGAAATATCAGTTCTATGAGGGAGAGATCTGCCTATACTGATATTCTGTGCAAAAAGGTTCTATCCACTCTTGGTCAAGTTTACAGTCTTCTACATAGGCAGGTTCTTATATCAGGATCTGCTGAGTAGCACGAGTCAAACCACAGTGGCATAGGTCACTCCAATCTCTGTCATCTTCACAGGGTGTTCTCTGTGTTTGTACTGAGTCCAAATTTTCCTCTTCTGATGAGAGTACCAGTCAGAGTTGATTTGCACGGTGCTTTCCTGTCCCTAGCATGTAAGTTGCAGCTGCTGTATGACAATGCTTTAAAACCACTGGGTTGGTATGTTTCATGTGTGGGTGATCCAACATGGCCTGGTCCACCCGACTGTCCAGCAGGGTCTGGAAAGCTGTCTGGAGGAGAAGCATGAAGGTGTTGGAATTGAAGGAGCTGGAATCGGCTAGCAACTGGAAGGCTTTCTGCACATACTCCAAGAACTCCATTGTGGGCATGATATGGAAGGTTTTTAATAAGAAAATTGATTCAGCAAACCATGAACACATTACCTGGGACTTTTTCCATGTCACTTTTCACGCCCTGCAGTAGTAAGCAGCTCTGAGGCTGACTCAGTGTCTCTGGAATTCCTTGCCCCCTGATTACTACCCAGCAAAGGCTGGCATTTCACTCACAATTCCAGGCATCTGTTGATTTGGCTTGAGTTCACTCTGAACCTCTGCTGTGTGACTGGGTTTTGTATTTCAGAGGAGACTATTAATCATCAGTCACCAGCTCAGCAGCATGGGTGGTTGTTAGGACGATAGGTCTAACATTGTGTTGCTATTGGACATATAATTTGAAAAAATCTTCAAAAGTGCCTGTCATCTGGGTCGTTCAGAAGCAATTGCTTCCAAAAAGAAAAGATGTACTTTCTTGTCTGTTTGTGCTTTTTCTCTTCATGCATTTCAAGAAATAAGCAGACAAAGTGCCCTTCCCTTGTTTGAAGTCCTAACGATTGATCTGTATGCTTGAGCGCAGAAATTGTGGCCAGGGCAGGCAGGGGTCACTAAAGAAATGAACCCACAGAGTGGACAAATGGCTTTGTTTCTCTCTTCTTACCCTAATCTCTTTATCCTCATTAATCCTAAGGAAAGGATACTGCGGGGAGGATAAGAAAACTCGACTAGGAAACTGTGGAGAGAAGGATCTCTCTGGATAGAATAATAAATACAAAACCAGAATGTGCAATTTGTTCTTAATGGTGATGGTTGCTTGTTTGTGCTGTGTAAATTCTGAGCATGAGCTAAGGTGTGACCAAGCTCCCCAAGAGTAAATATGCCCAGTGTCAAGGAGCTTGTCACCTGCTCAATAGGAATGATAAATCAATCACCATATGCCTGTGGGATGGAAAGAGGGTTCAGGGCAGTGTGGACACATGCAACAGCGATGACAGGAAAAGTCATTTAAGAACTGATGCTGTCAGATTAATTTAGCTGTCATGTTTAGGTAGCTAATAGTATTTTAAGGGAGTTTTTCAAGTTGAACATTATTCTCATATTTCACAGGCCACACCTTTGGAACAGTTACCTGATTTCATATTTATATCAGCTTCTCTCTGTCACTCCCATGAAATATGCCAAAAACACTGACCATTAACTGTTCAAAACTTTATTCATGGGTGAGAGTTCATTCCTTACATTATAAAATATAATAAGTATGTCCCTTCTTTTTCTGGAGCTTTTCTTGGAGATTCAATATGTAAACATTGATGAGTTGTTTGCTTAGCCATTCAGCAAACATTCTGTGAGAACTTACAGAACCATAAACATGAATATAAATAAATATGGGGGGAAAATAAAAATAAGCAAGAATTCGAGGCAGCCATGTTGATGTTTTTGGCAGCCTTCTGCAATTCAACATTCATTTAAAAATATTTTTTATAACTAAAAGTATCTGTGGATATCAGAATGAAGTATTCTTCAAGGCTTTATGGAAAACACCAGCCCTTGTCTCCCCCAGCCACACTTACCTCTCAACCCCGAGAGAAAACCGCTTTTAATCCTTTTAGCCATTTCTTCTGGTATTTGCTTCCAGTTTTAAGTAATAAGCTCTAGCATTATTTCTTAATTTTCTGGGTTTAGACCTTGCCTAAGAACATCCCACAGTGGAAGCAATGATTTAGTTTCCTTAATCATGTCTTCTTACCCCCGCACACACTTCTTCTTCCCTTGTCTTGCGTATCACGGAAATAATAATTTTTGGTCAGATCACTGTGAGGTCTATATATTATTATGATCACATAAATAAGTTAAAATAGTTAACTATTCTAAATTGCACACAAACTTTACGGACACCCCGTATAAACGTTATTCCCAATGAAGCCATGAGACGCCTTCACAGCCCCTTACAATCACCCCTCTTCTTTTCATCCCACCTGCACCCCATTTCCAAAGCACTTTTGCCTCGACATCTGACTCCTGTGCCTTCTGTAGTTCTGAAATGCAAATGAACCTTCTTCATGATTTTATTCACTGCAGGGATTTTGTGTGTGCCAATGACTGCAAATCAGACCATTGTTTTCTACACAGGTATATATAATTTATTTTTATTTTGTTTTATCTCTTTCCTTGCTTTCTTTGCCTGTACAGGTTTAAGGAGTTTTTATTTATTTACTAAAAGTTGAATATGTTATTGTAGTAAAGCACATATGTTTCAATTTTTCCTGTTTGATCAAAGCCTCAGATACTCTTAAAATTCTAGCTAATAATTCTAGCTACATTGTTATTAAGCTGGTTTTATAGAGGAATAAATTAAGGGTGGGAGAAATTGAATAACTTGCCCACAGTTGTATAAACAGAGAGTGGTAATTCCACTTACTGATGCAAATCCTGTTCCTTTCTTTGCACCCTACAAGACACAGTTCCTGTTTTAAGGAATTTATAATTTTGTTTTGTTTTGTTTGAAATAGGGTTTCGCTCTGTCTAGAGCACAGTGGTGGTGTCATAGCTCACTGCAGCTTCAAAATCCTGCACTCACATGATCCTCCTGCCAAAGTCTTTGGAGTACCTGGGACAACAGGCACATACCACCAGGCCTGGCTAATTTTTTCTATTTTTAGTAGAGATGGGGGTTTTACTGTTGCTCAGGCTGGTCCTGACCCCCTGACTTCAAGTGATATTCCCACCTTGGTCTCCCAGAGTTCTACGTTTAGAGGCATGAGCCCCGCTCAGCTGCATTTACAGTTTTGTGGTTAGATAAGACATATGCACGGGAATCAGAACACCACGCATTTGGTGTCAAGAATGAGAGAAAGGGCCCGTGTGCAATGGGAAGTCAGAAGAAAAAGGGAAATGCTTTCCTCTCCTTTCTTTGTGTCTACAACTCCATTTGGAATTGAAGTATATGTCTGCCTGTTTGGAGGGGAACATTTTTTCACATATAAGTTTTATTTTATGGGATATAACCTCTATTCTTCAACCTCTGGGTTTGACAGTATTCCATGAGGAGCAGGCAGTTACATATTTCTACATGACAACTGTCGTTAGGTGATACTTTAGGGGAAAAAAGTAACATTTTTAACTCGATCTATGTCTCTGAGTGTACTTGACATAAAAGCATTCAAGGGAGAATTTTGCTTGTATTTATTTTTTGGTAGTGATAATACACAGTCTCTGATCTTGTTAAACTTCAAGTGTATTTTTGTGTCTGAGTATCCCTAGCTATCATACGTGGTTTATAAATTTACCCACATCTGTGCAGACTTGAGTTTTTCTTTTGGCCAGTTAGGACTGCTGTTGTTGCAGAAAGATGAGGTCCAATGGAGAGAAAGAGCACCCAAACACCACGTTTATAAGAGGAAGGGCTTTATTCACTGGCTAGGAGCTTACGGCATAGAAGAATTTCAAATGACCATGCTCCCCGACTGGCTAGGTTTTCCCGTTTTTATCTATAGTCAAAAAATTCCAACCCATAGCTATCCTTCTCATTGGCCAGTTTGAATCAAGTGGGAGATGCTATACCAGCCCCCCGCAGAATTACAGGATATCACAGAAGTGGAAATTTCCAAATTCCAGGAAGTCAAGTTTGCAAATTCCCAAGAGCTGAGTCACCGTGGAGAGGACCCTGCAGATGTATCCTTGTCTCTTTGAGAAGACCTGTTCTCCTAGACCTCACCCTTCTTGGGTATCCTCTCTCACTATTACCCTTGTCATTATGCCATATGGATCCCAAGCTAACTCTATAGCTTCCCACGAGGCTGCACCACAGCGCACCTGGCACATCTCTAGGGCCAGTTGGGCTGTGCTCCCTTCCAGCTCCTCTCATCACCTCTACCTGCCATGTGACCTCCAGAAATGTCACCAAATGTCTCTCTGTCTCAGAGTTCTCATTTGTAAATGGTGATAGCGGCAGAAACTAGTTCACAGTGTGATTATGAGGACTGTTTGAGTTAATGGACCCAATATATGTGGTGCATTTAGAACAGTGTCTGGAACACAGAAAAGAGCATGTCATCAGCAGTTTCCATCATGCAAATGCAGTCTCTGAAGGCCACACATGCTTCCTTAGCTGAGGCAGAAGGTTCTTTGATCATTATTTTACTGTTATTTTATTTTGCACTCACTTACCCAGTGCCTACTACATGCATAACATACCTCCTGGTGCTCCGGATATAATATAAGGGAGAGCAAACCCAACACGTCGTCACTCGCTGTCTATGTGGAATCTCAGCATAGTGGTGAGACAGTGACAGATCAACTAATCATACAAATAAATGTAAGATTGCAACTGTGATAAGTGCTAGGACAGAAAGGCTTGTGACTCCTTGTTACATTTGAATACACATAGTTTTAGTGCGTAAGGGAGCAAAACTGCTTGTTTCTTGTGGAATCCAAGCACTCTCATGCCAAAGAAGGGAAGGGCTGTTCTGTGCAGAAACTGAGAACATCCTGAGAACCTAATTAAAACCTTCCTTTTTGATTACACCCCAGAGGATGGGAATCGCTTCCTCTCTCGCCTTTCCTTGACACAACTTGCTCAGGAGGAATGCAAAGGATGGGTGGGATCTTCCCCACCGTGAGAGTGAAAGGAAGCCACATACCAAAGAGATGACAGCACAAGAAAGGCTGCAGCTGCTGGTCCACCTCCACCCTGCAGGACAACCGCTCAGCAGCATTTCAAAGGCAAAGGCAACTTACAGGAAAGAAGGGAAAAAAGGCACTTAACAACTTCCTTGACTGGAGATCTGGATAAGAGTGGAGCACATTTGAAAGTTTTATTTATGGCAGGAATATATATGGCTTTGCAGACATCTGCGCCTGGGATTCACAGAGCCCAAGTGTATAGTTGGACATGAAGCACAATCAGTTTTTCAGGGCATTTGGCAAGAAACTTGAATATTGATGCTATTTGAATATAATACGTATCCATCTCCCGTGCACCACTAATGGCAGTTTTACCAAAATCTGTAGCTAAGAATTGCGCGCAGAATTTCCTCTGCTAGTCTTTATTACCAGTGCTTAAAAAAGGGAGAGTTCTCCGGCTGAAATTTGAAATGGTTAATCTCAGAAAAATGCATTCCCCTTCAGTATCCCGTAACACATCAAGGGAAACTGAGTTTAAACAAGAAGAACTACAACAGAATATTGTGCATCAATGACTGGGAAGCAAAATTTAAATAAAGAAGAATACATTTGAGAGATCTACAGTAGGACATGGTGGCTGTGGTTAATAATAATGTATGCATACTTGAAAATGGCTGACAGAGTAGATTTTATGTGTGCTAACCTCCAAAAGTGATAAGGATGTGAGATAAAACGCATGCTAATTAGCTTACTGTAGCCATTCTACAATGTATACATATTTCCAAACAGCGTATGGTACACGTATATATAATTTTTATTTGCCAATTAAAAAAATAAGACTATTATCACTATTTGACCTTCATATTTGTCTGTCAGTATCTGTCTATCTATCTTCATCTATTCATTTTCTCTTCCTTTAAGCTTTTTCCTTCCCTCTGGGTGGTTGATGAGTCTGCATTAAGAATGGAAGAAAATTAAGTGATTATTACCTGAGCATCTACTATAAGTTGGGCAGGGATGTCTTTGAACTCATGAAGATTGCAGTCTAGGAAATGAAGACAAATATTAGATAGGGAATTCAATGCATATGGCACTCTGGAATCATATTGTACTATTGGTAGTATTAACAGCTCAGGTGAATTCCCTGCTCATTATGTACCTAGGCTTTGTTTTAAGTGATTTATATGTTATCAGTTTTAATGTACATATTACATTTCTGATGTCAGGTACTATCACTTTCCATTTATAGATGAGAAGATTAAAGCCCAGAGGAATGAAATATTGAAGTAGTTTTCCAAGGCTGCCAAGATATAAAGGAGCAGACGGTGGCATGACCCAACCATGTGATACAGTTCCCATGTCTCTGCGCGCTCTCAGGACATTCTCATAAACAAGAGAATTTAGCCTGATCTTCCTTGAGGAAATGTACTGAAGTTTGGAACATTATTAATAGTTTTGGGGGTTTAGTTGGGTACTCTTTTAATAAAACCAATGAGAGCAAATATTTTTCCTTTTAAGAATAAAGGTAGACCGGACGGACACGGTGGCTCACATCTGTATCCTAGCACTCTGGGAGGCTGAGGAGGGTGAATTACTTGAGTTCAGGAATTTGAGACTAGACTGAGCAAGAGCAACATTTTGTCTCGACTCAAATTAGAAAAGCTAGCTGAGCATGGGGACAGGCGGCTGTGGTCCCAGCTACTCGGGAAGACTGTGCCAAGAGGATCACTTGAGCCCAAGAGTTTGAGATTGCTGTGAGCTATGTCACCATGGCACTCTACCCAGGGCAACAGAGACTCTGTCTCAAAAAATAAATAAATAATTACAAAAAGAATTAAGGTAGATTGAAAATGAAAATAAAATGCCTCTAAACGTAAGATTGTTGAGCACTGAGAAGAAAATGGCAGTTAAGGAAATGCTATAGAAATTCAAATAAAGTAGAGAATTTACTTAGCAGTGACCTGCCAATATTGTTTCTCAGTCGTGACAACAGCCCCATAACAGTGCAAGATACTTACGATAGGGGAAAATGGGTGACAACCATTCAGGGACTCTCTGGACTATCTTTGCAACTTTTCCTTAAATGTATACCTATTCTGAAATTAAAAGTTTACTTTATCAAAAAATAAAATAAAATGCCTGATCAACCCCCTTTAAGCCTGTGTTAGTTGCAGACTAGACAATTCTCCAAACCAGAGGCTCTTCGGCAGGCTCTCTGCCACTCAGGCGTGGCAGCGTCTTCTGCACCTACAGGGCAGGGATGCCCATTTGTTTCTGGGCCCCTTTCCTGGCTGGGCTACGCATGCTCCACGTCTGTGCTGTGCCTTCCTCTGTAACCTGGATAGCCACGTGCTCAGCAGTGTTTTCTGGGCTACTGGAAACTGATAATACTTGTCCTGATTCCACTCAACAAAATAATATTTTATCACTTTATCCCGTTGGGCCTTACGTGATGTGTCAAGTGCTGATACCCCGGACATCAGATTTGGCCTTGTCTCTTCTCCCTCTCATTCTGTGCAAACTGGCAGTCTCCAGCCTGGGAGTCCCAGACCATGAATGACTCCTGGAAATCAAACACCTGCAGAGACTTGTCTGCCTCACACAGAAAGCTTCCTGTTCCTTTTGATCTTTTAGTATTGTTACAGAGAATTTGGGTCCTGTCAATCTCTGCAATAATGCAAATAGCTTCCCATGAAAGAGGGTGAAGAGGTTATACCCTGGTGGCCGAGGAATCAATACAACAAACTTCGGTTCAGGAATATACAGAAGAGTGAGGTTAACTTTGATTTTGGCAGTAAAGGTTATCTTTATAAAGTCACAATGACTCTGTCTTCTAAATATTTCTCAAACGCCTCCCCTTTTGTATAGGACAGGGTCCAACTAGGAAAAGAAAAACCTCTTCAAATATTTTAAAAGAGAAAATTGTATACAGAGAATCGGTTGTGCAGGTGATGGGAGAGGTGAGAAGTCAAACAGAAGACAATGAAGCAACTCAGATGTTAGCAAGAGCAGGAAGCTACAATCAGCCCTTGGCTGGAGGGACAAAGGGAGGAAGTGGGGTTCCCAGATCCCAGGGGCGGGATCCTTGGGCAGAAGCCAGAACTGTGGCACGTGTGCACACGTGTGCAGGGAGGCAGCTAGAGCCAAGGAGAAAATACAGTGGCTGCTGGGGTGTCACCTGGGGCCCAGAGCATGAGGGTGAAATACACTGGATTATTCTTTCTTGCTACTTTCCAATTTCCTGCCAGTAAATACTACTGTTCAAACTTAATCAAAACACAGCCAACGTGGAAGCTCAGTAAATATAGCCTGGAGAAAGCCAGCCCTTCTTCCAGACAGTAGAAAGACATTGCCTTGCTTTGAGGCCTCCACTATCTCTTTCCTGCCCCATTACAGAATCCTCATAACCATCCTTCTTACTCAGCCATTTGGGTCTCTCGCCAATGCATCCTCTGTACTTTAGCTAGAAATACATTGCTAAAGAACAAATATGGACGTCAAGCCCCTGTTTGAACCCTGAAATGACTCCCTGCTGGCTACACTCTAAGTCCAGCCATTTAGCGTACTGAACAAGCCCTTGTTACTGGTCCCTGCCCTCCTTTCTAGCTTTGTTGCCCGCCAAACAAAGTTGGGAAAGTTGTATTTCCTGCAAATACAACTCACCACATGGCTCAGCTTGAGTGCGCTGAAGATGTCAGAGGACCAGGTGTTGTTGGCTACTTAAGTGCTTGGCCTCAGAGGGAGGCTCCCGGACAGGAGAGTTGTCACGGGGAGGACATAGTGGGAACAACGGTCAAAGGTGCCACTCCCAAGTGGCTTCTGGATGCCATGACAAAGAGGCCTGAAGAATAGAAAGGGACTTAATGAGAGCACAAAAGACTCTCCTGAGGGGCTCCCTGAACACAAATGGGAGGGGGAGTGGAAGGGCCTTGAAAGGACAGCAGATGATGGGGGCCGGGTCAGTGAGATTTGAATTCAGTCATGCCACACATACCTATGAGCCTTCTTTATACTTCCCTGCAGTCTCACTGGAATGTGAACCTCCCTCTCTGTGAGGTTAAAAGGTAACGCTGCCCTTCATCAGAAGGATTATTGAGCTAATGCAACGTGCCAAGCACTAAGCTGGTCTGATCACATGACACGTTTCACTTTGTTATCTTAGTTTACCTTTAACAGATCATGGGGAAATGAGGGTCCAAGAGGTTAAGTGACTGGCCTGAGGCTGCACAGAAAGTGAAATGAGTCGGTGTTTCAACGTCAGTGTCTTTCTCCTCATTCTCGGTTTTAATTTGTCAGGAGGCAGCCCTCGGGATAGAGTGCAAATACAAATCACTTAGTATTGAGTTCAGCTTCTCACTAAGAATGGTAAAATACCATTTGGATGTATTTCTAAATGGAATGGTCTTAAAATCCTACATAAAAATTTATGAAAATTCTGGAATTTGTTTTGAAGGTTTATTTTCCTATTGGATAAAAAGATCGTTTTCCCCTTATGTATAGGGCGGACATCAAGTTTGGGTGCAATTGCTTACATTAAACTATTTTCAATTGCCCACAAACTTTATGTCCACCCTGTATATTTCTAGAATTCCAGGCATAACCATGAGATCCTTGATCTTTCCACTCTTTAGACTAAAATATTTATCATCGTCTTTTGAGTTTTTAGGAAGAAACACTGATTAATATGACAGTTGTATGTTTCAGAGTCTCCAGAAAGTAGAGTCTGAGATGGAAATAACCCCCTGGGGCACTTGTTAGAAGGGCTCTTGGGAATCATCTCTGGGGAAGGGAGGGCAAGGAAGTAAATTTGGTGGAAAAACAAAGTTGAGCCATGCAGTAGTAACAACCAGGGATGAGCCACCCGTGCTGCCGCTCTGTTGCTGGGATGGCCTTTCTGAGCTGCCTGGGTTGCGTAAGGGGCCGCTTCCCTTGACAGGTTCCTGGGTGTAGAAGAGCACTAACTAGAGGGAGGTGTGACTTTGGATAAGATAATTTTACCCAGGTGAGAGGACCCCAAAGCAGGACAGCCAGAGAGGACTGTCTTCTTGTACTCCACCAACAGTCAGGGGGAATAAGCCCTTTGTACCTTACAGGGAATCTGGGTGGAATATCAGCCAAATATAATTCTTAATAAATTTCTATACATGAAATAGATGTATATGTGTACTGACATGATACAATATATTAATATCTATAATATGTAAACATATCTTTATATAATTATGAAATATATACTTACTGGATAGCCTATTGGTGAACTGCTTGGAACAGGATAAAAGCTGGACTTGTGAAAATTAATGAATTGGCCAGTGTAGTGCTACAGATGACAAAGGTAGAGCACCTGTCTCTGGTTCATGAACATTCAGAAGCACAGAACATCGTGAGGTCCTCATGCTTCTTACCACCATAGATGTACTGTTGTTGTGCCAATAATAAAAATGCAAAGGTCTGTCGTGATTGTGTATCCTGTACTACTCAAAAAATGCTGCTGGGATTATTGACTTTGCTTTTGTGTGTCTGTTAGTTCTAAAGACGAATAACAAGTGGAGAGAAAAACAATAAAATCAACTTTTTGTAAAATCTGTTAAGAGAATAAACATTTATCCCTCAGAAATTATAATGATCTTCCCTCTATTTAGTTGATCCGGTGCTCAGAAGACGTGTGTAAGATAGGGTGACCAGATTCCAACATCTGTAAGGCGGGACAACG
>NW_003852400.1:39673332-39684145 GCF_000181295.1 Otolemur garnettii | reverse complement strand
TGATAAGCAGTTCTGGATAATCACTTCTCAGCAATTATTTATTACAGTTTAACATTATAAAATTAACAAAAATAATATAAAACTCATATTCTGGCAAAATAGCCATATGGCGGCCGAAAACCGTATATTCCCTTCTTGTTCTCCAGCCTGTTGGCGCATTCTTTCCAAACATCGAGACTTTTTTAAAACGCAGCAGGAAGCGGGACAAATTGTTGAAAAGCGGGACTGTCCCGCCCAAATCGGGAGGTCTGGTCACCCTAGTGTAAGAGGATCACAGTAATTGAAGAGGTGAGAGGCTTCCATTTGCTCTGCTCTGGTGAAGCCTCAGTGTGGGGTCATGCCTGGAATGAATGAACTGTGCTTTGAATTAGGAGATACAGGCGCTCACAGCAATCTGGAGAACATCAGCCCTACTAAAATGACAGTCACCATTATTGTTACATTTTTTCTTCTGTTAGTTCTTTCCTGTCTGCTATGGTTGAAATATTTGTTTCTTCTAAAACTTACATTGAAATCTAATTGCCACCATGACTGTACTGGGGGCAGGGTGGGGCCTTTAAGAAGTGCTTGGCTTATTGGGCTCTGCTTATGAAGGGACTGGCATCATTATTGTGAGAACCAGTCCATTATCATTGTCATGGGAGTGGGTTTGCTGCAACTTACTCTCTTTCTCGCTTTGCCCTTCCGCCATGTGATGTTATGATACAAGAAGTTTTCACCAGATGTCAGTATCTTTCTATTGCACCAGCCTCCAGGACTGTGAGCCAATAAACTTCTGTTCATTATAAATTACTCAGCCTGTGGTATTCTGTCACAGCAACATAGAACAGCTAAAGCACTCTCCTTTTGGAAAATGAGTTAGATCTGATTATTTTTTTTAGCTATTATTTATATAAGCAAGTCTTAGTCTTGTCAAACAGATTTACCAAACATGTATCTTTCTTTTGTTTTTTTTAAAATTTATTTCACCTATTCATTTCTTCATTGATTCATTCAATCATTGGCTCATTTATTTATAATAGTTTCATTTAGTGGCAAGATAGTGCAGGTAGTTGCTGTAAGACTGAAGTACAGAATTGGTATGAATTTAATATTGTTTGAAAATTTGGCCCAGATAATAAAATTCCAGCTAGTCTAATTATCACTGCAATGGAACACTAGACAATTGGCTTTTCTTCTATTTTTTTTCCTTAATTTTCTCAAAATGCTACCATATACTTTAATTCTAAAGCTTGACTGTTTTGGCTTGAACTTTTTATTCTTTGCAGAGCCATCCTTTGGGAGAATAACTGAATTCATTTTCTCTCAATGTGTTTTAACCTCCGTTAAACCTCACATCATCTTGTTCTAATTCTTTTACTTTGAATTACAATTTTATTTGCCTTTTAAAATTTATGTCCTTGTTACTCACTGAAGACAATCTTTACCTTCACCTATAATATTAAATTAGGGTAAAAAATCTAGTTGTCTAGAAGCTCACTTCTGAGTCCATAGATTCGGTTCCTTTGTTGACTTGTTTTGTGGCCATGGGCAAGTTGAACTCTGGGAACCTCAATTTCTCCATTCGCAAAATGGGATAATAATACTTGCCTCCTACACACCTTGAGTGTTGTGAGAATTAAGAAGATAACATTTGCCAAGTGCTTTGAACAAACAGCCTTTCATCTAAGGAAGGAGCTCAGGGTGTTTTTATTTTTGTTGATACTGATGGGCATGTTCCCACATGGTTTTATTTTTATGGTGTGTTTAACTGCAAGAGAGTTGAATCACAGAAATGAGAGATGGCAAAGACTTAGCAGGTCATCAGGTTCAAACTCATTGTAGAATTATTCCTCTGCAACGTGCTGTTATACTTCAGTCCTTCTATTTTTAAGTCCAAAAGCATCAAACAGTACATGGTCCATTTCTTCCTGCTTGACGGCAGAACTGTTGTAAAGAACACTCCCAATGGCGACTTTTGATCTAGTATTTTCCTAATGACCCAGTTGGAACAACTCTTTGCGTCTCTGTCAGGAGGATCTGTTTGTCTGATGTGAGGGTTACAATTATTTGGGGGACCCTTTTACTACTTTCCTGGGGAAATAGAGTCACAATCCATTAGCTCTCCTTCTGGTGATGTTCTTCACAACATTCATCTCTGAAGTTCCATTTAGGAATTTCCTAACCATTGGTCCGTGGAGTAGACCAAGTCTTATTCAGAGATATCTCATTTCAAACACAGTTAAGCAGCTTTAACTTCGATCCCAGGAGGCAAACTTAAAAGAACGTGCTAGATTTTCTTGTGAGCTGCACATATTTTGCTTTTAGCAGGTCCATAAGATGGAGAGGTTCTAAAAAATGACGGTACATAAATAATTATTGAATGAACAAGTGGATCATTCTTATTACTTATGTAATTAATTTTTACTGAGTTCAGTGGGATAATCATAGTTCTTTTGGTCTTTTTGGATTAGTATCTATCTGTCTACAAATAAATTATTTGGAAGCATCACCACTTATGATACAGATACTGGTATCTTGGCCAAGGGACCAGCTACAATGATATTTGGACTTTCAAAACTGTGAAGAATTCACTATTCATTAGTAGTTGAGAATAGGTTGGTGAGACAAGCAAACATATTTCTCCTGTTGTGTTTACTGACTACTTCAGCCAGTAAGAATTAGTTCTGAAGGCAAAATTATTCCTTTTTTTTCCTCCAGGGAGTTCATTTTTCATCTTTTTTGTTATAAAGAATAAGCTCAAGATTAAATGAATGCCCCCAATAATTCTTTCCCTTTCTTCTGTTTATGGTGGTTTTATTAATTACTATATCAAATTAATCTATTAATTACTATATCAAATTAATCTATTCATTACAACTAAAGTTTTATTTTAAGTGATAACTATTGTTTTGAATGTAATTATCATGCTCAATAAGAACCAGGATCATTGATTTAAGTAAAAAGATTTTGCTTTTTATTCATTTCTAAATTCTCTAAATCCAAGGATTTTTTTTTTTTTAATTTATTGTTGGGGATTCATTGAGGGTACAATAAACCAGGTTTCACTGATTGCATTTGTTAGGTAAAGTCCCTCTTACAATCATGTCTTGCCCCCAAGAGTAAATCCAAGGATTTTAAACAATAATTGGGGTTTCTTAAGAAAGAACAGAAAGACATGTCTTTGAAGAGAGAATTCCTTTCTATCTCAGTCTAAATCAGCAGTTCTCATCCTGTGGGTCGCGACTCCTTTGGGGTCTCCTGCATATCAAATATTTACATCATGATTCACAATAATAGCAAAATTATAGTTATGAAGTAGCAATGAAAATAATTTTATGGTTGGGGGTCACCAGAACATGAGAAACTGTATTAAAGGGTCACAGAATTAGGAAGGTTGAGAACCACTGGTCTAAATAAATCCTAAAAATATCCATAGAAAGTGAAGATCTCCCTTGTGAGGTATGTGGAAAATTTTTCAAAACCATTCCAGTTATTATCTGTTGAAACCAGATCGCTGAGCTTTTGACATCAAAATATTTTTATGTGGCCTATTTCCAGATAGTGAAATTGTTGGTGGTCAATTTTTTGGATTCTTAGCTCTTATATTTGTTTGTCCTTAACCTTAGTAGCTGAGTAGAGAGCTAGGTGGTAGGAATTAGCTGCTGAGTCAGGGTGAAAGAAGCCTATAATTCTGAATAATTGTTTCTTTGGTGTGTCATGTGGTTAACATGCTTAAGATACTTAACTCAAGACCAGCTAGATGACAGCCTGGGAAAAGGAAGCAAAATCACTTTTATACACTGTGTAGAACATGGAATGACAAATCGCAGAGTTTAGACTTTGCCATTCTTTCTTTAACCTTCCTCCTTTTTTAAACTTTACACCAATGAGTTTGAGCACTCAATTTGTAAATTCCTGCCTTAGGTCAGGAATCAAACAAAAAAAATATCATTTTCAGCCTATGTATTTCCTTACCTGCTATGATCTTTGTTTCAGACAATTCTGGGACAAAAATCTGTACAAAAATGTAGCAGCATAATGACATTTTTAGACATATAACACTAATCCGTCAATTTAATGGTTTTAATTCAGTGCATACCAAATATTCCACGCCTTTAGTCTCATTTCCAAGAGAGATATTGCTGTTAGGTCAACCCAGGGGTTTCCAAGGGAGCATATAGAACCTGGAGTTGAAAGTCAGTAATTTTGTTCTCTATAATCACAAATTTATTACAGTGAACTTTTGGGCAATGGAAAATTATGACCTCTTTACAGATCTCAGCAGTTTAAAAAGGGAAGAATTTTATTTGAGCCCTAGAGAGTTTGACACTCTGCATCTCTTTCCTATCTTTGGCTATCTTCTGATATCTCCGATTCTTGAGAACAGCAGCAAGCTCAGATGTGGAGAGGGTGTAGGGGCCTCTGTCTTTGGAGCCTTCTTTGTAGTGAGGCAGCAAATTGATAAGAGGAAGCATGAACTGTGTGAGAGGCAGTGGGAAAGAACCGAGTCCTACTGTTAGGTGAACATGGCAAAACAATGGAAGGATAACATCTTGTACAAAATATCACCATTACACGGGTTTTATACCTCTTATGTAAGTATAATTGAGGTGAATTAAAATTGAAGTTGAGGCCCATGTTTTCCATCTCTACCCCCTGACACCTCTGCATAAATTTTGGTTTAGATGAAAGTAACCAATAGCTTTATCTGACTTTTCCCAAACACAGCTGAACGATATTTCCTTGTCCCTCACTAGCACTTAGCCTTGTTTGCAGAGCCTAGCTGCACCAAGGAAAGTTTCCATGCTGTGTGCTCCATGGGCCCAATTCAGCAAGTGGAGAGATGAACCGCAGCTTTGTCTTCTGTAGACGGATCTCATTCTCTTTACTTGACTAATATTTACCTGGAACTTCTCTCCACCTCTTCCTCCTTGATGACTTTTGTTTCTCTTTTTTTCCCACCCTGGATGCTTTCACCTACAGCTCGACTTCCTCGGAATTGTTCTTGGCTCACCATCTACGTTTTTCATTTTCATGATTATTACATTTCCTAACCTGAGTGCTTTTCTTTGTTCTGAAACATAACATCCGACACCACTTCCCTGCTCTTGCCCAGAATGCTCTTTGCCTCTTGGTGCGCTTCCCACCTGCACAGCCATGCAACCCGTTTCTTCAGCTGATCTCTTGGCCTATCTGCCCCCTTATGTTTCCCTAACATGTTGGATAGCTCAGCCTCAGTCGATTCATTACCAACATATCATCTCCCTTGTAACGTCCCCCTCCTGCTTGCTTCTATGGCTGTGAATGTCCTTCAGGAAAAACTGACTTTTGTTCATAATAACAGAAACAATATCTGAAGACTTTCACAAAAGGACCTGAGGGCATTTTACAGACATTACCTCCTTCAACTTTCATGTTGTCCTTATAAAAAAAAAAAAATAGGTAGAAAACAATCATTCAGTTTCAAGGTGGAAAATTGAAGTGAAGGTCAATTGTTTACATCTACTACATGGATAGAAGCTTTGAGAACCGCTCAGGTCTTATCTTGAAACAAAGTGTAGTGTTTCATCCCATTCTGTGTGCATCGTTCTCTTGGAAGAACCATTCCTGTAACACAATTGTTTTGATTTGATTCATTTCAATAGTACTTAGTTAATGCAAGGCACTCTAATCATCTATAGTACATAACAGTTAGAACACATGGCCCTTCTACTGGAGGACAGAAGGAGACAGTCGTGTACAGATAGTCCACAGTAAGTGCTAGGATGAAGAAAAAGCAAGTGCCCTGATGTGAGAGTTCAATCTGACTAGGTTGACACAGACTACTTCGTGAGGAGGCAGCACTGAATTTGAATAATATGGGGTTGAAATGGGCAGAAATGGGATCACTACTGTCAGAGGAAACACACTGAGCTGTTTTTCCCCCATTTCTTGGCCTCCTTTTCCTTGTCCCTCTTCAGCACTGATGTACCTCCAGACCCCTTCATAAAGGTCAAGTGTACGCCTTTTCTAGGAGCCCCCGAGTATGGATATCTCTGTTCACTATATCATATAAGGCAAATATGATTTTGGCCCTCCAAAGAATGAGTTTAAGGATAATAGCAACAAATTGATAGACACGCTGCCTGCCTAGAAATTAAGATGGAAGTAAATGAAAATGAGAAAACATAGAAAAACATCTGGGTTTTGAAGTTATGTGTGCTTAACTGAGACTTGTATTATAAAAGTTCTTCCCAATCTTGTTTTCCAATCTTGTGATTATTCTTTTGAGACAGTCACATGGGCCCATTTCCTCTAAATCAGCATAAGAGAAGGCTGCTTCAGCCAGACCACCTCCAGGTGATAATTGCCTTTCTCAGGAGATGGTCACATGTGCTAGATCCTCTGGGAGGAAATGAATGAATTGCCTATTGTGCTCTGACAGGCAGACAAGACATTTTAAAGGAGAATTTCCAAAGCATTAAGGCTCAGAGTTGTCACTGGAGTATGGCAGCCCTCCCTCAAAGGACCCACCCTTCCTAGAATCAGTAAGCTCTTCCCTTGTAGAAAATTACATAAACATTCGAAGGCTTCCTTCGGTCTTCAGAATTCCATTTGTCTGCCAAGATTATGGTTTCATTTGGTCTGAACACTTGGCCAGTTACAATCTCTATTAAGGCACCGGTGGCTGCACTGTTTCCTGTTCTTGCTTCTTTGTGATCTTAGGATTTGCTGGGCCTCTAAGGGCCCTGGACTCACAGGCTGCCTGTGAGAGCCTCCAGCAGTGAGGAAGGCGCATGCCCATGCCTTTTCTATCTAAATGGCAAGTCTCATTCTGGAGCTGCTCCCTGGTAGCCTTTCCTTGCCTCTTCTCCATGACAAGTAAAAGATTTTTCCAAATCTGGGTTGACAGAACCCAGAACCTGCTGAAGGGCATCACTCTCAGGAGCACACCAAGAGACTGGTTTCTCTTTCCTGCTACTCACCTGCCACTTGCCACCCCCTACATCTTAGCAGAACTTCCAGTGTCAAGGAATAGAAAGCCTGGGCAGCTGCACTGCCTCCTTGCTTCGGCCACATACCTTCACTCTAGGCCCTTTATTATCCTACTAACATATTGCTTTAGGAAATAAAAGGCATTTTTTATCTCCAGTAGATAAATGATTAGAATTATTTGTTTCTCTCTTCAGAACTTCCCAGCTGTTGCAGGCTGTGTTATGTTGGGAAACTTTGAGACAGAGTGCGGAATATTTTCTATGGAGTGTCTTGGGACCAACACCTCTGGAGAGATGGGTAAAGAAATAGATTAGGAAGAGGAGGGGGTGAGCTGAGACACAGACTCCACATCATCTTCAGCCACTTCCACAGGGATCTCTGGAACTAGAAGGGCCTTTCAAAGTTGTCCTGAGTTGGCCCCAGATGGCCAGGCCTTTACATGCCTGTATCAGTCAGTCGTAAGAGGTGAGAGTCCTTAAGCAAAGGCATGACCTTGGAGAGGAGGAATCTCTGAAGCTGAGGCAACCTCTCAGGGGGCTGACAGGTGACAGCTGTCTGCTGGCAGCATCCTAAGTAGCTGGAACAAGTCTTCTGAAGAGAGTTCTGGGCTGTGAATTACAGTCTCTACCACGGGTCACCCTGGCTCCATTTAGGGTCACTTGTCAATGTACATTTAATAAGACGCTCTTTAGAATTCTGCTGGATTTCTCATAATAATCCACAAATATGAAGTTGGTAGGACAAATTAGCCCCAATACTATAGCTAGTTTCAGGGTCACAATTCAGATTCATTGTCTTTCTTCTTTACTATTAATCCTAGATTTTTCTCACTGTGTTGATCTCGCTTGCATAACCTGTTGGCATAGCCCATACCCTCAACCTTGAGTAGTTTTAGCCCATGGTCACTGTGCTGTTTTCAAAACCAGGATGGCTGCATATATCCATTTGCCATAATAATTGTGAAAGAAAACACCAAGAGGTGCCCAGTTGGGTTACCCAGCTACCAGACTTATTCTTATCTGTCTCATTGTGTAATAGCAGCCCAACCTCTTCCTGATGATCAGTTACTCACCTTGCAACAACAGTGACTCTTGAAGAAGGCTACAAAGTGTAGAATACAATGGGATTGTTACTGTATCCTCTGACAGAAGAGTTCTCTTTTTGAGAATCAGGATCTCAAGACCCACAGAACCCAGAGTTGCAGAAAGAGGATGTCCATATTATTCAAGCAGATCACTGAGAGAAATGTGAGGTGAAACCACTTCTGCTTCCACTTCTTAGTTCTTAGAACCATGTATTTTTCCTTTGTGGGGAGGGGGAAGACACAGCCCTCCATGAAGGTTTTTGAATCAAGGTGTACACTAGTCCTAGAAGATGACACCCCATCCTGGTAAAGCATTAGCCCTGAGCTGGGATTTCAATTGTGTCTTCAGAAGACTACTTTGGCACTTTATCAGGCCAGCTTCTGTGTTGTAAGGTAAACAACAAGCCCAGAAGATCCCATTCTCATAAGCCAACTGATGCAATCTATGTTGAGACCTTATGCCAGTGGATCACACACTCTTTAAACCCTTGGACAATGGTGATGGCTAAGGCTCTACTCACAAGAAAGACAAACTATAATAAGTGGCAAGCTGGTCTCCTTAGGAGACGGTACCGTTACAGGGAGTCAGTGTTGGTTTCTGTTGTTGGCAGGTTGGATAGTTGGTAAGAGTAATAGTTAAATTAGCCTTGCTACATGGGAGCCTGCATTCATGTAGACATCTATAACTTCATTCTTACTACTTTAGCTATTCTCTTCATGTGCCCCTGTGTCAGCTTTGGGGTAGACAATGACAGAGGCAGGTCGACATTACCTGGTTGAGTCATTTTAGCTCCATGAGTGTTTGGAACCTCTGGAATCCTCTCCGTCAGGTGTAATCACGTGATGCAAAGATTTGTGTGATTTGGGCCCACTCTCATATGTTTATCCACATGCCTTGACCTGATACCCCCTTGTGTTTGATCATTCCATTTTTCTTTGTCCAGGACCTAATCACCAATCCACTAGCCAGTGCTGATGAGTCCATATATGTGGTTTAACCTTGAGCTTCTCTTTCTACACAAAGTCGATGGCCTAGGGACACAGAGATGATTGGCACTAGGGTTTCTGCCAAGATTCTAAATCCTGTATCCCAAGTGCTCTCCAAATGACAAACTGTCCCTTTCCTAAATGATATTAGGAATTTCTTGACCAAGGACCTCAGCATGCAATTCCATATGTATTTTCCCATCTCCTGTTGGTGCATGCTAGGTCCTTTGGGGCATACTATCTTTTCCCTCTAGTTAGGCTCAATATGTTTTGGGCATGGTTCTTTTGCAACTGAACCTTAACTATTAGCCAAGTAGCCAGAAAAAAGAAGGAGGAGCACACAATGTTTTTGTAGGGGAAGGCCTCTGCATTTTCTTTCTGGGAGAGAGGAGGTGTGTTAGCTCTTAATGGTGGGGGACACTTCTGTATTCTCATAAGATTTTGAGGAATCTTAAGTATTTGGGTTTTTAGGGACTTCCATGTGGATACCTATCCATACATCAGGGTCTTATTCTTTCACCAGGGTCCTAATCTTGCCAAATAACACCTGTCTTGATTAAGAGTTTAACCTTCTTAACTACTCTGATTATTAAATTCTAATTCTTGTTCTCAGAATTCTATGCTCTCCTGCTGTAGAAAATGTGATCCTTTTTATATGTTACCCAGAAGGCTCTTTACTTTCCCATTTCACCCTGGATTTCGATTGCCTATAAATTTCTCTTAGCTTTTGCTATCTTCCATCTAGAAAAAGGGGCTTAGAAAATAGCCATGTAATCCTACTGCTGTTAACGTTTCTATTGCTGCCTTATTTCTTGAATGCCTGATACACAGCACCAGTTGGTGCACCCCATTCACCTTTATAGCATCCCAATTCTCCAGTGAAAGAATGATAAGACCCCTACCTAGTACCAGGACTGCCTGTGCCCTTCCTACAACTTTGATGTGGTTTACATTGCCAACAAGGCAGCAGAGGATTTGGCTCCAAATCCTGTATTATTTCCCATACTTTTAGAGCACTGCTAATACCAACTATCATAGGATAGACCAGAGTTTTTCCCATGAAGTAGCTCTGAGATGGATATTAGAACATGCTACATATTTATTAAAGAGGACCCTATGGACTGGCATTTATGTAAGAGAGGGAAAGAAAACAGGATTTGGCAAAAGGAGAATTGAGCTGAAATTCAGGCTTAAAAACAGCCTCAACCAACACTTATAGGGACCTTTGGAGCTATAATGGCCCTTCAGAGGTATCCTGAGCTGGACTAAGGATACCTTAGTCAGGTCTTTATATTCCTGTGTTGATCAGTTATTGGATGTGGGTGTCCCTGGGAAAGTGTATGACCTCAGCTCAGAAACTGGGGCAACTGGCAACCATTAATAGGGCTAATAGCTAACAGCTGCCTCTCCAAATAGCTAGGTCGCCAAGCCTTCCATTGAAGAATGATGTGGATGGAACCAATTCTTTTAGGGAAGTAAAAATTAGAAGACCCTTGGGAATAACTTTCAGAAAGACTGTACTATCTGAACTCCTCTGTGCCTTTGCACATTCTGCTGTTTCTGATCCAAGTGATTGTTCCTCCACCCTTATTCCTTTCTTAGCTAACTAGAACATGTCCTTCAAGCACTGTCTTCGCAGGTAAGTCTTGTTTGACTAGATTCCCTTTCTTACCAACCCTACTACCATGTCTTCTTGCAAAAGAAGAAGAAGAAGAAGAAGAAGAAGAAGAAGAAGAAGAAGAAGAAGAAGAAGAAGAAGAAGAGGAGGAGGAGGAGGAGGAGGAG
>NW_003852400.1:39617046-39673312 GCF_000181295.1 Otolemur garnettii | reverse complement strand
GAGGAGGAGGAGGAGGAGGAGGAGGAGGAGGAGGAAGAAGAAGAAGAAGAAAGAAAAAACGCTCTGATTGCCTACATGCTAATCACACTGAATTTTAATTATATGCTATAATTTTCACTGGGCTATAAATTTTCACTGGGATGTAAATTTATTGAAGCTTATAACTGTTTTAAAATTTGTATATCTCTAAGGACCAGAATCGGTGTGGTAACTTTCATGTATCAGATATATTACATATCAAACATATCATCATTTATGTCATAGTATAAGGACATAGAACTAGAGTTAAGAAATCAAGTTTGAGTTCCTTACTTGGTCATCGATAGATAATAGGCAAGTCGCTCAGTCTCCCCACATTGTAGTTTCATCTTCCATAAAATGTAGGTAAGTACTCTCCTTCCTTTATACCATTACTGTGAAGTTAAAGGAAGGCCAGATATGTAAAAGAATGTTGTGTAATAAAAAGGCTAAACATGTGAGAAATTGTTACTGCTTATCACTCTTCACTTACTAGTGATTGGCATTCTCCCACCCTGCTGCCTATTAGGTTAGACAATCAAGTTCATGAACTCATCCTAGAAAAAGTGCTACATACTTCATTGCTGAATATCATTATGGTCACTGTTGACATAATTACCTTGGGAAGCTATGCACCAACACCAGCATTGTTGACATAATTACCTTGGGAAGCTATGCAACAGCACCAGCACCCTTCAAAGCACTTTTTCTAGGATGAGTTCAACTTGTATGATGATAGCTCTGCTGGTCATGCCACAAAAAGAGTTCCAAAATTGCTTTGAAGAGTAGAGTATAAAACAATGATTAGGATATTGCCTCTGTCAAAAATTATAGTCTGCTGGAGGGAGAAGTACATGTGATTAAATAAGAGAAATAATATATTATAGGTTTTTATGTATGAGAAGAGAGAGTGCTCATGCAAGGGAAGATGTGATTGGCAGGTGATTAAAAGAGGCTTCATTGGCTGGGCACAGTGGCTCATGCCTGTAATCCTAGCACTCTGGGAGGTTGAGACAGGTAGACTGCTTGAGCTCAGGAGTTTGAGACCAGTCTGAGCAAGAACAAGACCCTGTCACCGCTAAAAACAAAATAACTAGCCAGGCATTGGGACTCGTGCATATAGTCCTAGCTACTTGGGAGGCTAAGGCAAGAGGATTGCTTGAGCCCAGGAGATGGAGGTTGCTGTGAGCTATGACACCATGGCACTCTAGCTAGCAAGAGGCAACAGAGTAAGACTGTCTCAAACAAAACAAAACAACCCTCCCCCCGGCCCCCCCAATAGCAACAAAGAGAATCTTCATTGAGGAGAGAAAAATCTGCCTAGTCTGGTAAAAAGGAATAGGCCTAATCCAGGCAGATAAGGAACCAGGATTAGCGCAGGCATGAAGGAATAAGATAACTGGAAGACTCCAAGTAGTTCTATGTGACCAGAACATAGGGTAGGGCAGCAGGGGATAAAGAAGGTAGGCACTTGTGTCTGCCACCTTGTGTCGTGAAGACTTCATTAGACATACTGTTTGTATGGACCTCTTCTGAAGAGCCATCCCCAGTCCTGCAAGAAGGATTCTTGCCCTCATACCATGGGCCATGGTTCTAGGACTATAGGGTTGCCATTTCATTTTTTGTGTCTTCATATATATCTACCTGTCCTAGTCTAGACTTTGGGCCCTTCAGGGATAGGGGGTTTCTCTATCAGGTATGAGAATAGCAACTGGCATTCAACACATATAGATTGAAAGATAAATAAAAACAAGGTGTACATGAAAAGTAACCAGACTTAGGATCTGAGGCTCTGGGTTCAACCTATGAGGTATCACTTGTGTGAATTGGACCAAGGGTTAAACTTGATGAGCTCCAGGTCATCACTTAAACTTACCATTTAATGTCATTGTGAGAATGAAAAAAACATGTCAAAGGGCACTGGTTTTTCTACATAGGCCCAACACTCCATACCAAATTCTCATTTAACTTCTTTGGTTAAATTATTGCAACTGTATTTATGAAGGCAAGTATTAGATGTAACATGGTAAAGATGATGAAATCTGAAGGATCTGTTCTTAAACTAGTGGCCTTGTGGCACGATGGCTAACCTATGGGTACCAAAGCCAGACTACCTAGGTTGAGTTCTTGCTCTGCTATTCATTGTCTGTGTGGTTTTACGGCACTGTTTATTATCTCTGGGCCCCCATTTCTTATCCACAGAATTAGGACTTGATTCAATTTTGAGACTGGGAATTGCAGGAGTGAATAAGATCTACAAAACCACTGATTTTATTTTTGTTAGTATAGCTAGTGATTTTATGTTTGTTAGTATAGCTAGTCTCACTATATAGTGATACTACTATCTATATTGGGTTGTTATGCAGATAAAATAAGTCTTTATATATAAAGTACTTAGAACAGTGCCTGGTAGATATGAGGTACAGGGTATCTCAAAGTTATCCCTAAAGTCACCATGTATAGGAAATCCTAGCAAAATGTACCTTTATTTCTAAAATATTCATTATAAAATTTTACAAAATATTTTCTGAAGTTGGGCACCTTTTTGTAACATTAGTAATGAATATTTTGTAAAGAAAGGTACATTTAGCTACAATTTTCCATTTTCCCTATGTATGATGACTTTAGGGGTGGGATACCCTGTACATAATAGCTATTTAGTATTTCTATTATACAGAACTCTGGTATGTGTAGACTGAAAAGCTATAAATATCCATGGTACCCCATTATCTTTCATAATGACATGTTTCAAGTACCAGTCCTAGAGAAAACTAGGCCTCAAAGGATTGGGATTCAGTAAATTCTGATTTCCCTTCATGTCTTTGTTGAAGTGGTTTTCTCACCATTCCTGGTCCCAGTCTTTGTTCTCCTGCTTCTGTCCTATAGTAGTGCCAATTTAACCCTGCCTGGAATAATTCTGGGATCATTCTCCCTTGACCATTTTCATCTATCTTGAATAGTATCAGTTACTCATGTATGTGAGACTCCTCTACAATACTCTGCTCTATCCTACTTGTCCAGTCTACAAGGACATTTGTCAGCTCACTTCTCAGACAGTGCTTCTTCTCAATACCACTCCTTTTGCCCTGAATATTTCTTCTCAGAATTGGAGGCCCTGTTTTTCTGTGGATGGCTTGTCTCTCAACAGGCAAAGAGCATTGGCAGGGGCAACGTTTTGTATTTCTTTGTATTTTTCCCTTGTTCTTTGCACAACAGATATTTGCGGTTCATTTGTGTTTGGCTTTGATGGACGTTCTGTTTATAAAGAAGCCATGTAAGGGCTTGCCATTTGTGAATACTCTTAGCCTCCTGCGTGATGAGGAGTTGGAAGGGCTCTCAGGGTGAAGGAGGTGGATAAAAGTAATTGTAGATGGCATAAGTCTAAATGTTGCAACTTGCATGTTTTGTGAAATTAGCTTATAAAACTGCAGTGGGGGAATGAAGAAGGTGAGTTTCCACTGGCTTTTGTTCCCATGAGCCAACCACATGCAGGTGGAAAAACCAACTTAACCAACATGGTGGGTTGCTTCTCAGGTGTTAGGGATTAGTTTCCATCCATTAGTTTCAAAATGATGTGCTTGAGTCAACAAGTATCAGCAACACCTGGGAGTCTGTTATAAATGTGAAAGTTCAGACTTCACCACAGACCTACTTATCAGAATCTACATTTTAACAAACTAAGCAGGTGATACTTCAGTTCATTAAATATTGAAAATCACTGAATTCTAGACTTGAGCATTTAAATATTTCTGCATCTAGGATCCTCCCCAAACCAGTTAAATAGGAATATATAGGTAGGGCCCAGGTACCAGTATGTTTTAAAGCTCCTGAGATGATTCCAATGTACCAAAGTTGAAGACTGCTAATATGTAGCATGGAATGATTTCTGTGTTGTCATTTAGGAAAAGAACAGATATGAGTTTGTTTGCCTTTGAGATAGCTCTTTTAAAAATCTTTTTCACTATATGCCAAATGCACATTAGGTTAACTGGTAGATCTGGTTTATAAATCCCAGTCAGACTATCCTTCCTCTGCCATGCTGTATTGATTCTATTTAGCCCTATTCCCAGCCATACCTTTTAGGACTTATTGGTCTCATGGCCTATTGACCTTTAGACAGGGCCAGTCCCCTTGTAGTGGTCCTACTCAGATATGAGCAAAACATAAGCCAAAGGCTCTGAGGCTAACATTAGATCAAGAAGTGCACTTTTTCAGGGATCTGAAATGGAATAAAACTTGAGATTGAGTGTCCACTTGTGTGCAGAGATGAGAGCTAATAGTGGTGTCAGATAGTGTAACCAGGAGACAAGTGTGGGCCCAAAATTCAGAGATAAATCAAGAGCCTTAGAACAAGGAGAATGCAAGACTACCATGGTTATGAGGGCCAAGTCAAGGAAGAGGTAAAGTCAGGGGTTCAAGACATTGATGATAAATCAAACTAGGCCATCTATAGCTTGTTAATTTTACTGTATTCTGGCCACAGATTAAGCTGGCCAGAGTTAAAGGCATAGGGTTTGTGTAAATATATAACTACTCTTACAGTTCTAAGATCCTCTGACCTACATCAATGAATACTTTATTCTTTGGTATGAGGTTATCTACTTCATTATAATAATAGTCTTATTCAATGAGTTTTCTTTCCTTATTTAAATATGGTTTACCTTAAAAATGCAAAACTTTGGTAATAGGACATAATAGTGTCTATAGAAACTTCAAAGGATCCAGATGGCCACTGTGTCCATGGCACCAGTAATAAATATTAAAGAAGAAGTCTGCCTTGAAAGTAAGTTAGGTTGCCATGAATTGTTTTTTTATTTTTTTATTTTTTTTAATCAAGGCTGAACTAAAGATGGGGAAGATTTTCTATCCTTTTCCTTCACTACAGAACCATTTTTTTTCCCTTTATGAGTCTAGAATATTGCATAGAACATTAAGACATTTCTAGAGTGGTAAGAACTACAATTTATCTTCCTAGCTCTCTTCACACCAAAGAAAAAATAGTAAATGATTATTTCTATAGGGCCATGACGTGTTAAAACTTTTCAAAGAGCTAGAAGGGCTCTTTAGCTGATTACAGTACTGTCTAGTTGACTACCAATGGTGGCATTATGTAAATTTCTATGCATTTCTGGAATGTCAGGAGTGCAGTAGTGTGGAAAGATGGGAATGGATACATATTTCTTCTGCTGAAGGCAGCACATAGAGGCATAAGCATCAATTTTGCTCTACCGTTGGCTTTGCAAATCATACATTTTCCCAGAGGTGGATAATTAAAGAAAGAAAATGTGACAGAATTTAATTCCCCAGTTTCTCCAGTAGAAAAGAATAGCGAAGTCACTATAAAAATGGCAGTCCAATGGGTGTGACATAAAATCCAGATAGAATAAGTTGAGTCTGTCAAGATAATTAAGCTGAGTCTCTTTCTGATAAGCAAATTTGGGTTCAAAGAGGTCAAGTGGTTTTCCCAAGGCCACAAAGCTCTCTGATGGCCTAAAGTGGTCTCCAAAACTGTAACATTTATTGTTTCATGGAACAGAGTTACTTCTGATCACAAATGGCACCCTCTACACTCAATGCAAGGAAGCTACTTCCTTGTAAGAACTGCTGCTTGTCTGTGATTAGTGAGATGATCAATTATCTTAGGCTCTGCCCATTCACTGTTGGTGTATTTCCCTGTTCCTTAGTTAGTTCTTAGGAAAAAAAGAAAAAGAAAAAAGGTAAAAATAGCCATTTTTTTTTACCCACTAGTGGTTTGGTGGAAATATAGGGGAGATGAAATGTTGCTAGAAAGATTGAAATTATTTTTGATAATTACCTGTGGATTTTATTTTTTCCAATATATGAATGCATACAAAATTGAAGGCTATAAATACATTGGCACTCTTATCCTACAAAATCTCCAACATTTCATAATGCATAACTCCAATGTTGAACCTTATTCAATCACATAAATCACTAGTCTTTAGCCTATGAGATATCTCATGATTTATATTCCTGCTAGAAGCATTATGGATTTTAGATATCAAGTTTTGTATTTGTAAATGTGTATGCGTGAGCAAAAGAAGGTAAGTTCCCAGGCATTTCTAAGCTGAGAATATCACTGTATGTATGAACAAATGCCTTCCAGCTGGTACTGGGTGTAAACCACTTGAAATATTGGAGGAGGGCCAACATTTCATCATCTTGGCCCATCTCTTTGCACACAGTATAATGCTGTTCCAGAGTAATGAAATGCCAAAGCTTGTTCAAAATGCCAATGATAATACCCATATTTTTATCTAGCATAGCCACTAGTTCACATAGTTACTTTCCCAACTGAAAAATGCTGGTGAACCAGCATGGTGAGACCAAGATAAGTACCTGCTTCGAGTTACTGGCAAACAGCAAAGACAATTAAACTTCACTATTGAGTCACTTGTCGACTGGGTAGCTGACTCCAACTCCTACCACCAAGTTTTCAAGCTGTGTAGGATTTTGCCATTTTGAGCTTGCTTTACATTAATAGATTTCCAGTGCTAACTTCTAGAAAAGGCAGATTCTTTATAAGAGGCTGTATGGCTGCATTTTGGAGCATGTGTTATACTTACCATCCTAGTTTCTAAACTGAAATCGAGTTGTTGATGCCAGAAGGGGAGATGATTACATGTACTGATGCATTGTGAGCCGACAAAATGTGACTCCTTTTTGCTGGTTAAAGAACCCGTGTGAATATCAAATCAGCCTCCCCCACACAAAACTGTTTTTTGTCACTTCTGTGGGAGTTTTATGTGGGAATTAAGAAGAAGAGAAAAATGTCACCCAGAGTGTGTCTGATCATGATTTGATGTCTAAGCCAAGAAGTCTTCAGAGAGTGAAAGCTCCAACCCACGGAACACTAAATCATAAACACATGCCACAATGGGTCTTAGAATAAGCCTTGGCAATGATTTGGATGGTATGAGCTGTATGTCATTTTATATTTGATAAACCTGACTTAACATTCACAAGAAACCTTCCTATTAGGAAATTTAATTGGAGTATAAATGACAGAATGGTCAGTGTTTACTTTCATTCTCCCTGTGGATGAAAACTGTAAAAGTCTCTGTCAATATCTTCTGGGAGAGGAAAGCCTAAAACAACTTACCTACCTTCATGACCTAGAACAGGGCAGTGGGAGGACGTGGGGGAAGAATCTGTGTGCAAGAGAGGCAGAGAGTGTATGTGAGAACCAAAGCCTTCCTCTACTAAACTAATTAATTATACCTTTCTATGTGATTAAAATGTATTCACTAAAAATTGGAGTCCATATAATTTTGATTACTATTAAATACATACACCAAACAAGCACAACCATGTTTTATTAAAGTAAATAATGGAGCTTATGGGATCAGTCCATGGTATCTAAATGCAGTCCCATCCCATGTTTCCCATGGGGTAATTACATGACTCAGTCCACTGGCCACCCAGCCAAGCTGAAGCAGATTTACAGCGAGTGAGGAGAGATCACCCTGGGATTCCATGCACTTGACTGTGGAGTTGCAGAATTGGTGTAGAGCTGGTATGAGCTCCAGGCTGCACCATTAAGCAGGTTCCTGTACCCGGAGTACATGTAGGAAAGAGTTAGGCCTGGTGTTGTTCTGGTCCTACCAATGTTTGGAAACTGAAGAAATAAGAGAAACATTGAGATAGGAAATGATGTAATGTGGCCATTTTGAATCCATAGGGTGTGCCAGTATGATCTGGTAATTGTTCTTTGATGCAAACACATTTCAACAGTACCCCTGGCACCTCACGTTGCAATATGATGGGTTTTCATTCGTTCCAAGACACAGCTTTACTCACAACTTTTCAGTAACTTACCTGTAGCTCCCAGAAGTCGTCCATGCTGCACTTTTCAGGTTAGAAAAGGTCATATTTAGGACGCTTAAAACTATAATGAAGCACCTGTATTCTATTTCTAGAATAAACATATGTAACTTTTTTAAGCGGAGTGAATAAAATAATCATGTTTCAGGCAGGGTTTTGCAAATACCTTCCTAGTAGCACTATTGTTACCCTGGACCTGAAGGTTAAACTGAGCTAGCATGGACACTTCTGGGTTTCTTATGATTATAAATGTGGACTCCTCTTTCATACTACTCTCAACCACTGGATTCTCTAACTCAATTTAAACCCGGGAAGTAAGTTGTGTTTTCTAACTGAGCTTGTCTAAAGGTATTATTTCCTCCTCTGCAGATGTAAGTAGCTCCCCTGCAAGGTGGGGCTATGAATGGGGAAGAGGTCCAGCTGGCATTTATCCAGCTACAATTTATCCTTTTGGCCCAGAAAAATTATCTATCCCCAGAGACTTTTTTATTTTTTTTTAAAAAAGCTTATCCTTTCTAGGTTTCTAACTAGTTTTGGAAAAATCCAATTAATACAAGATGGCTTCTTCCCATCTCCCAGGAAACTTTAAGCTTCTAGATTATTAATTCCGAGTTATATCATTGCTATACTTTTTCATCATGCATCTGGGTTGTAACTGCTGCAGACTAGTGTGGGCGTTGGTTATTTTGAAGCTGAGTTTATTTGAAAAGAACTCTTTACAACTTACTGTATATTGTGTTGTTTGGCCCAGAGAGTTGATATAAGTCTTGAAGCTGGAGATTGTATGATAAGTAATGCAAGGTAGAAACTTGCCCCACTGATTAATCACAATCGTGTGAATCTGAGTGGTGTGAGTCATGGGCAGCCAACTGGGTAGGATTGGTCTGTCAGACTGCTCTACATGACAGACAACCACTATTTGGATCTATAGGATATACAAAATAAAGGGGGAAAAAAGATAAAAAACTTTGGAAGCGATTCCTGGTTTAAGCCTTTGACATCCAACACAATTTTATTTACAATGTCATTCAATAATAAATACCAACTAAATCATAAAGAATTAAATGGAAGAGGCTGGGTGTGGCAGCTCACACCTGTAACCTAGCACTCTGGGAGGCCAAGACAGGTGGATTGCCTGAGCACACTGGTTGGAGACCAGTGTGAGCCAGAGTAAGGCCTCATCTCTAAAAATGGCCAGGTGTTGTGGCGGGTGCCTGTAGACCCAGCTACTCAGGAGGCTGAGGCAAGATGATCACCAGAGCCCAAGGGTTTGAGGTTGCTATGAGCTGTGACACCGCAGCACTCTACCGAGGGTGATAAAGCTAGACTCTGTCTCCAAAAAAAAAACAAAAACAAAAACAAAAGGATTAAATGGAGGAAGGCTAGGCGTTATTGTTCATATTAAATTGCAAGTACAGGGTCTGACAATAAAATTCAAGAACTCATACTAAAAAAGTGCTACAAACTTCATTGCTGAATGTCACTATACTCACCTTCAAAGTATTCTCCTGGGAGAAAAAAAAAAGTATTCACCTTGGGAAGCTAGGCACTGATGTCAGCACCTAGTCTACCCTTCAAAGAAATTTTGGAACTCTTTTTCTAGAATGGCCACCAGAGCTGTCATTGTATGTAAGCACATCCTTAACATGACAGTTTGTTAGATCTTATCAAATACCCCATTGATTCACCTTTGTCTTAAATATCTGTGTTTGGCCTTAATAAGGAAGGTTTGCATATACAGATTTCTTAGTGAGTTTTCTATAAATTGTCACCTTCTACCTATCTCTTCTTTTTTTATCCTTTGTCTTTTTATTTTACATATTTCCCTAAGTCTCTGCATGAAATAATTATTTAAAATCTATTGTATGCCTTTTGGAGAGGGAAGACGAGGAGAGTAAATGCCTTGAACTTGAAAATAGAACATTGATGGGAAATACTAGCTCAGTATGCAGAAATATCATCAAAGTGTTACCTCATGATAAGTGCTACTCACATAAGAGGTCAGTACTTTTTAGTTAAATCAACACAAATAAATCTGGTAATGGTAATTTTTGACAGTTGAGTAGGCTGAGATATTATTGCAAATGCTCAAAGTCTATCAATGGGATTTTCCCCAGATTCTGTATCTTGGAAGTTTAGGGAAGAATTGGATGAAGGATATTTGTGTAGCCAAAACATAGACAAGTAGAAAGAGAGTTTTAAGGTCTGATTTATCCGAGATGAATATATGCTAATTCTTTCTGAGACAGGTTAGAATAAAAAAAATTGGAAAGTTTCCTGATACAAAATAAATGATCTGTTGAACATTTGAGGTTCTAATTACCCTCAGCAGGAGTCTATTTTTTTTCAACAGTGATGTGAAATGGTCCTTAAAAAAGAAAACTTCTTTTAAATTTTCACCACCGTAGAGGGAAATAGAAATTGTAGCAATTAAACGCTGAACAAAGAAACATGCTTTCCCAGGTGTTGTTAATCTAGGGCAGTGACTTGCAACCGATGTGCCGTGAGAGGATGGATCTTAGGTGTGCCATGAAAAATTTTAAAGTTTATTAATTAAATTATTATCAAAGGAATTTCCAAGCATATTAGTATATTCTCTTTTTACTCTTTTCTTGATCAACATAATTTAAGCGAGCCGCAGAAGTTTAACTTTTGGTTCAAGTGTGCCGTGAAATAAAAAAAGTTGAAAAACACTAATCTAGGGGAAATTTCCTTGACCTCATTGAGCACCTCTAAGTATTAATAGAGTTTTTATTCAGATATTGAAAAGGATTATTTTGTAAGATGTCTTTATCCTCAGACTATACTATTTGTTTGAAGAGAGGTAACATCATCTAGTTATTAGGTGGAAATCATCCAAGTTCCAGAACTAGCCCCACATCTGGCAAAGTCTTTGACCTCATCCAGGCAAAGGACAGCTAAACCTTCCTGCTAACAATGGACTTTACTACGTTGTGCAAACCACTTAGTCACCAGATCTCTATTTATCCATCTCTAAAATGGACTCTTCTTTGTGTTCTTTCTTATGGGGATGTTATGAGAATTAAGGAGATAATATTGGTAAATTGCTTTGAGTTCCCAAGAAGAAAAGCACACTTCAAATAGA
Organism: Otolemur garnettii; assembly: GCF_000181295.1. Lineage (NCBI taxonomy): Eukaryota > Metazoa > Chordata > Mammalia > Primates > Galagidae > Otolemur > Otolemur garnettii. The sequence continues at coordinate 39,662,343 of NW_003852400.1, read as the reverse complement.
AGCGCCATTATATTGTTGTGCAATCAACCGGTATCTTCCTTTCCTTCAATTATCCCTTCTGCTCTTGTGTTTACTTCAACAACTTAGGTGTGTCTACTTTAACTGGTCACACCAATACTTTCCTATTATGCCTTTCTCGATTTCTGTTACTTGTTCTATTTTGTGTTTTTCAATAAGTTGATTTGTTTTTTGGAATAATCTTTGAATGAGTTGATATTGACCATAAGAACACAGTTTTCTGAAAGATTCTTGTGCTGTAATACATATTCAGTGATGGCAAAACAACACACAACAGCTTCTAAAGTGTTTTGAAATTATTATGTACAATAAAAATAATAATTAATGATGCAAATTTAAAGTGTACCTTTCATCTGATCATCTCAGAGTATTTTAGAAATGCTAATTAAACTCCGTAACACCCCTTTACCATACATATTATTATTTCCATTTTGCAGGTGAAGAAACTGAGGTTCAACAAGGTTATGTGAGCAGTACAAATACACAAAATGAGTCAGGGTCAGGAAGGGGATTTAATGTTTTCAAGGCCTGGTCAAAAGCTTTGCATCTTGGCCTAATTAGTGCTTTATAATTTCAGTGACAGAAGGTGACAGGTAACTGCCACTGACTCTTACTATTCCAGAGTGGCATTCCAGGGCTCAGGTTATCTGATGCCTCTCTTTTCCCAACTGATTTCTCATTAAACTTTTGGAAAGTGTTCTGGCTTCTCAAACCCATCTACCAGTGGATGAGTAAAAGCTTGGCCTAGGTAGACTATAAATCTCAAATCAGTTAATGTTATAATAGCTGTAGTTTAGCAAAAATACAGAGAGGGAACAAACATGATGCTAATAAATTACCTGCAGGTTTTCATATGCTGACCTGCCCAACGTTATGCATTCACAGGAACTTTTAGTGGACTAAATAGCATTTTATCACTAGAAAAATGATGCCTATAATGTTGATTTGATCTGCTTTGAATAAGTAGAATTAGAGATTGACTGCCCACCTCTAATAACCTAAATCTTATGGGGATTGGGATCCCGAGGATTGAGATAGAGTACAGTCCACAGCTGTAGGGAGGCCACACCTTCCTCAGTTTCTGCGGGTCAGCTTCATTTCACACTTATCTCTTAGTTAATTTTAGTAATTTCAAAGATTCAAACTCAAATGACTTTTCCCTCAAAGCACAACCACATTTTTCTCCTCGGGAATAAGTTTCTAAAATTTTTCCTGTCCAATTTGTGGAATCATTTTATGAAATTCTTTTCAGGGGGAAGGAAAAGTATCAACCTTGGGACAGGAATTTATTCTTCTAGTCAGAACTGCATCTTAGAAAATCCTAGTGATAGTCTTAGGTGTGGGAGGCAAAAGAGCTCAATAGCAAAAAATCTAGTCTGGAGTCAGATTTAATTCAGCCAGTTTCTTACCAGGTGGACGACCTTGGGAAGATCACTTAACTCCTCTGATTTTATTTTATTATTTTTAAAATGGTAATGATATTTCTATATCCTGTATTTGTTGTGCAGAGGAATTGTGTTCTTGTAGGAAAATCCTGAACATGACACCTGGTATGTGGTAGGCATTTGGTAAGTGGTAGCTACTGAAATAAGTATTAATAAGAATTAGTGCCTGAATTTACTGAAGAAAACTCCTAATAATGGTACGTATGGAGACTTGAAGAGAGTGAAAAATCAAAGTACGTTCAAAACCACACAGGTGCTAAGCTGAATCCTGTGTGCTATTTTGACCTCAGAAACAAGGTAAGAAAAAGAACAACTGAGTGACCAGATGGCTGTCAGGGACTGGGGCAGGGGTGGATGGCACATTTCTTATAGGGAAAATGAGGGTGCAGAAGTGGGCAGAGAGAATTATCAGGCTCTTTCTCTAGCAAAATGTGAGTGTTACTTTAGTATATTACATTGCACAATTATTCTAAGTCCAGCTTTTCTTTTGATGTTTCCCTGAGAATTGCATTTGATGAATGCCCTAAAGCATTTAACACCATTTTCAAAGAAGTTTTAAGAAGGCTTATGAAAATGAGACCAAATTTAGAACTAATGTAAAATAAAAGAAACCGTTCCAAATAAGGCTGAGAATGAAATATACATACAAATAGCTTTTTGTTTAAAAAAACAAACAAACAAAAAGGACTAATATATAAATATTCCCTTTGCCATTTAGGTGTAAAGAGTGCTTGGAATGGGAAGGGGAAGATAGTTCCTTTTGGTCTAAGGAGAGCAGATGTTTAGGAGACATGAAGTCATTTTCTCCTTGCCTTGCATGAAGATCCATATAATTGGAATTAAATCCACGAGACAGAAAATCTCATTGAAATTCATGATCCAGGACTCCAGGATCATGCATAAAAATAAAATTTAGTGATAGAAGACTAAGAGTACAAATTCACCAATACATAGTCTGCAGTCACATCAAAATTTTTATTTCTTTTCAAATGGTTATACAGCTTCATTTATTAGTTTGTGTTTCCATGCCTACTACAGTTCAACACTTGTCTTTAAATGGGGCACTGGGAATTTTTTCTCTCGTTAATTTTATAAGTGACTTATTTCAGGGTTGTTTCTTAATTTATTTTTCTATCTCTAGTTTCTTTTTTTTAATGTTCACCATGATTTTATTATTTTTTAAGTTCAATATACAAATATCCATTGTATATCGTTAACAATTAGAGAATTAAAGTTAACATGACAACACAAATTATGAAATACATAGAAATAATTCTTCATAAATGTATAGTATAAATGTAATGTATAGATGGAAAACTTCCAATTATTATTGAAAATATTAAAAGACACATGTCTGCATATATTACAAAATTGTTATTATTATTTTTATTTGTTTAGGTATTCCTTTGTTATAACTTGAGTTATTGTCTTTCTAGGAATATCAGTATACCACATAGCAAATTCAGTTTGCTCTGGGTGTTCAGAAGGATTGTAGAGAACAGCTGGCCCACTGGGGGGCACACATATCTAATATTGGGTATTGTATATGCAAGTATCTTCAAGTTTTCCTGTATATTCAAAATAAGAATAAACAAATATCTATACTTGCTGACAAAGTGATCATAAATGAAAACACCAAAATATGGTTTCTATCACTGCTCAGATGAAAAACTTTCAGTATCTCCTGATATCTGCAAAGGGTATAAATATGTTTGAACTAATTTGAAGATATTTCCATGCCTTCAAAACGAAAACCTAACTTGGTTTTCAAAGCTCATCACGGGTCCTTTCCTCACCTAAGGACATTCTCTATTTTATTCCATTCCAACAGTCAACATTAATAACAAAGTGACAAAACCAAACCAGATTGGAGGCAACGAAAAAGAAAAATCTATGGGCACATAAACTTCTAGGATATAACAGGAAAAGAGAGATTAGGACAAAAATCAAACCTAAAGATAGTCCAAATTCACTGAGAAGGAGAGTAAGGAGGGGATTATGTGGTAGTTTAAGAGTGGATGGTCTTATACTTGCCACTACTACTATTTGGGTTGATTTTTATTCTATTTCTGGTCTCAGGAAGGCACAAGCAGGAAGTGGCTTTTCATCTTCTTAGCACTGCGTTTGTAGACGTAAAACCACTCCTGTCTACCCCCAGGAAGAGTAGCTTCTCTAGTCACTCTTAAATAATAAATTTATTTAGTCACTCTTAAATAATAATAATAAGGTTTCAGTTACTTTAAGAATTAAAGAGTTCAATTAGGTTTAAAAGCAGCTCTTGGTCATAGAGGCATCAGAAAGAGCACTCAACCTGTTGGGAAAATCCTGTCGGAAAATCCTGAACATGACACCTGGTGTGTGGTAGGCATTTGGTAAGTGGGGGAGAAGGTGAGTGAGGCCAGCGTCATTGTCACCTGTGTCCCTCTGATGAGAGACTCATTATTGCTGGCTCTTTCTCTTAGAAATGCTACTTTGGGATCCGTGGAGTTCCTCTGGTGAGATCTCAGAAGGCGGTGAGATGAGGGTGAATTCTCACCTGCTGGAAACTTGTGATCTCCACCTCATCCCTGAGGCTTCCTAAAGGCCACTTTACTGTAGGGACACAGTGTAGCCTCACATGTCTCCCTTTTAAGTGGGTTGAGGTGGCTTTTATTTTTTTCCCCACAGGATCCACATTGAGAACTAGGAAAACAAGTGCCTTTGCCATTTTATGGGTGGAGAAACATTTCACCTTCCACACTGCTCCCTTCTTTGTTCTACCAGCTCCACTGAGACTTTCACTTTTAAATTTTTTCCAGCATCAGTCAGAAACCAGTCCCTGTCACCCCCATATTTTTGGAGACACATGTCAAGCTTCCCCATTAATCTTTTTCACATCTGTTACGCTAGATTTGGAGTCAGGCTGCAGTTCCTCTCTCCCTCCATATGAGGAGACATAAAATACTTAACAACTTTTTCCACAGAAATTTTCTCTTTTGACTTTATTTCCAACCTCAGTTTTTTATATGGGTGAAGAGTGGTGATCACCTAATTCTGGCAGATCTGGCTTGGGGCCATCCTCTTTTCTAATCTTATTGAGATGGTCCAGCAGCTCAGTCTAGACTTTGTGAATACACGGCAGCTACTGTTTTGTTCTTGCTCTTTGCATCTCTGCCAAAACTCCAGGAGAACAGGAAGAGTTGCTTTTAATATTCTGTGACACTGGTGCCTGCTGCAGCACCTCTGAAGGATCATGCCTCTGCCCTCTTTGGTGGACCTGATCTGCACACCTGGCATGTGTTATATACACTATGGTATTTCGGGCTCATATTGGCTGCTTAGGCAATTCCTTCTGCCTGGGATGCCTTTCTCACCTCAGAAATCTTCCATAATCTAAGACTCAACTCAAATACAATCTTTTCTGTACTCCATTCCGAACTCCCTTGGGCAGAAGGAATACTTATCTCAGCTGTGTTTGCCTGCTATTTAGAAATCACATAATGAAAATCCCAGGTTTCAGAGTAAAACAGGGGTGGGTTTTAATTTGAGCTCAGCATCTTACTATCTCTGAGTGAACTCAACCTCTAAGTCTCTCCATGGTAGGGGGGCAGGGAGGGAAAAGGAAAAATAAACTTCTACTTTCTTTGAAGTTGTATATGTAATTAAAATAAATAGTTTATATAAAGTACATAGTACAATCTTTTAATATGGTCACTACTCGGTATGATAGGCAAGTACTTAACATGATAGTCAGGCCATTATACATATTACTACCAATAGTGCTAGCATTACAATTACTTTAGGTACTTGTGCTTCTGCTATTACTTCAGAAGTAATAAAATACAAGTACAACAAAGAGGAAGTATGTTTCTACTTGTCTTGTTTGACTTTTTGTTCACTGCTGCTTGCCAGCTTCATGACTAGATTCTTTACACAGGTGTATGCTATGCAATTTCATTTACCCAACTTGCCTACAAGGTAAGTTTAATTATTTCTTTTTGACAGAAGAGGAAACTGAGGTTCAGAGATATGAAGTAACTTGCCCAAGTTTCCATAGCTGGCAAGGGGCAGAGGCAGACATAGAAGTCTGGATCTGCCTTGTGTCAGGGCTTGTGCCAGTAACAACCATACTGTACAATGCGGTCCACAGGCTCTTACTGAGCACTTGCTCAATGTTCAGCTTTTACAAAACACCATCATCACCTACTCTGATGCTTTCTGTGCTTTTTAATTCCAGCACAACTGTAATTCAAATGCAATTTGAATGCAATTTTATTATGCAAAAATTCTCCACTATATCCTGGAGCAGAATAAGATGGAGAATCAGAAGGATCATTCAGCTGAGCTCTCCTAGAATGATTGGGGAAAAAGAGAGAACCCAGCCATAAAGTCATAGCTTAGGGAGCACAGTGAGGAGATAGTGAGCTGGATACATCGTATGATCTGGAGTGGTAGAAATATGATGAATTAGGCAAATGATTGCAACTAGTTGGGATCAGCTGCCCCCTCCCCCCTGCAGCCCCACAGAGGCTCAGGTTGGGAGGAAGTCTTTCTGGAGTTTTCAGTTGTTGGGAGAAGCTGTGTGTTGAGTGGAAAGCTTAGAAGAGTGGGCAGACTCCAACAACATACAGCAACAAGAGTTCAATGCCAGTTGAAGTGGTTTTGCCATAGATTTGGTGGTTGGTGAGGCAGCCATACTAAGAAGGTCTCAATGACCAGGGGGCTGCCATTGTGGGAAGATCATGAGATAGTCTTAGCAGTGGCCTAAAGCACAACTGTCTTAGTCCCACCTGCTGGGATCAGGGCTCCACTCTTGAGACAGGCTAAGGGATTCCTGAATGCAATGGGAACTGGAGGCAGAGGACACCATGAGACCTGACCCTGAAGGATTCTTGTGAGCTTTAAGATCCCAACCCAGCAGGATCTGAAGGCTGAGGAAACAATGAGGTGATCACTAAAGGCAACTAAGTTTGGAATAAGAATCATAGAGGTTGCTGGCTGTGCTGTCTCCTAAAAAAAACCACAGTACCATCTGATGACCACTGGTGACATATTGCAATATACTGTCATCAAGAGCAAGGACTTTTGTCTGAAACAAAGGAGGCAGTGGGAGGAGACAGGAGGACAAGGAGGTGAACAAGAAGAAAGAACATACGAGGAAGAACCAAAGGAAAACATTTGGGCAACATGAAAGACCAAAAGAGAGGAACTCCCCCAAGGGACCTTGAGGCGGCTACTACAGAAGACTCCATCTATAAAAAAATTAATGGACTTGACAGAAAAAAATTAAAAATATGGATAATAAAAACAATAAAAGGAATGAATGAGAAAATGGAAACACAAAACCAAAAGTCAGACAGGTAACAATATGTAGAGTATAGAAAGGATATGGTAGAGCTTAAGGAAATGAAGTTGACAATAAGAAAACGTAAAGATGCAGTAGAAAGTATCAAAAATAGGTTAGACCATGAAAGGAAAAAAAAAAAAAAAAACCTCAGAGAAGAAACAAACTAGGATAACGTTTTCAAGTTAATCCAGGTATTTAAAGAGGCAGAAAAGAAGAGAGAGGAAGCAGAACAGGTGCTTAGAGAATGACAAGACTACATGAAGCATTCAAATATATGAATAATAGGGATTCCTGAACGGGAAGAAGATTTTTCCAAAGGAATGGAAGTCCTACTGAGACTATCAAGTGATCCCATTTCACTATGGGCAGGAGACCTGAATAGAAGCTTCTCTAAAGAAGACAGGTACATGGTATACAGACACATGAAAAAATGCTCATCATCTTTAATCACCAGAGAAATGCAAATCAAAACCACTTTGAGATACCATCTTACCCCAGTAGGAGTAGCCCACATAACAAAATTCCAAAACTACAGATGTTGGTGTGGATATGGAAAAAAGGGAACACTTCTACACTGCTGGTGGGAATGCAAACTAATACGTTCCTTTTGGAAAGACGTTTGGAAAACATGCAGGGAATCTAAAAATTGACCTGCTGTTGGATCCTGCAATTCCTCTACTAGGAGTATATCCAAAAGACCAAAAATCACTTTGCAAAAAAGATATTTGCACGAGATTATTCATTATAGCTCAATTCATAATAGCTAAGTAATGGAAAAAGCCTAAGTGCCCATCAACCCATGAACGGATTAATAAATTGTGATATATATAGCCTTAAAAAGAAGACGCCTTTACCTCTTTTATGTTTACATGGAGGCATCTGGAACATATTCTCCTGAGTAAAGTATCTCAAGAATGCAGGAAAAAGTATCCAGTACTAGTACTTTTTTGAAATCTACTTATATTTACTCACATTTTCTTATGAAAGATAAACACAACTATAGCCCAGGATGAAGGAGAGAAATGGAGTGGGAAGGGGGGGAGGTTTGAAAGAGGGAGGGTAAAAGGCAGGATCACACCTATGGAGCATATTGCAAGGGTACAAGTCAAATCTGTTAAGTGTAGAAAAATAAATGTCTTAACACAATAATCAAGTAAATGAGGCAAAAGCTATGTTGATGGGTTTGATGTAACCATGTCAGATTGTATATAACAAAATCAACACATTGTACCCCACATATGCATAAATGTATTCATGATCTATGTGTAGTTGACTTAATAAAAAATAAAAAATAAACAAATTTAAACTTCCCAAGTTTTACTAGAGACCCGGTCACACTCCTATCAGAGGGATATCAAACCCTGGGTCATTTCAATTTAAACAGAGCCTCTCCAAGACACATTGTAATGAACTTGTTCAAAGTCAAGATGAAAGAAAAAATTCTGCAAGCAGCCAGGAATAAGTGCCAGCTGACTTACAGACATTAGGATGATAGCAGACTTTTCAGTTGAAACCTTCCAAGCCAGAAGATCGTGGTCATCCACTTTCAACATTCTTAAACAAAACCATTTTCATCACAGAATTCTGTATCCTGCTAAACTAAGCTTCAATATTAATGAAGAAATCAAATGTTATACTTAGAGAACCCTAAAGATTCAACCAAAAGGCTTCTGGAAGCTGTATCAAAAAATACAGCAATGTCTCAGGATATAAAATCAATGTCCACAAATCAGTAGCCTTTGTATATGCCAATAACAGCTAATCAAGGACACAATTCATTTCTCAATAGCTTAAAAAAAAGAAAGAAATACCTAGGAATATACATAACAAAAGAGGTTAAGGACCTCTACAAAGAAAATTATGAAACCATAAGAAAATAGGAGAAGCTATTAACAAATGGAAGACTATATCATGCTCATGGCTGGGAAGAATCAACATTGTGAAAATGTCTATCCTACCTAAAGCAATCTACAGACTCAATGTATCCCAATTAAAATATCATCATCATACTTTCAAGATTTGGAAAAAATAATTATTTATTTTGTATGGAACCAAAGGAAATCCCATGTAGCCATGGCTGTACTTAGTAATAAAAACAAAGCCCCAGGTATCACCCTACCAGACTTTCGGTTATGCTACAAGGCCATAGTGATCAAAACAGCAAGGTATTGGCACATTAACATTTGGAATCGAATAGAAGACCATGAGATGAAATGAACCTTTTACAGCCACTTGATTCTTGATAAACCAAACAGGAATATACACTGGGGAAAAGAATCCCTATTCAATAAATAAATGGTGCTGCGAGAACTGGATAACCACATGTAAAAGACTGAAACTGGACCCACACCTCTCACCTCTTACAAAAATTGATTTAAGATGGATAAAAATATTTAAATCTAAGGCATGAAACAATAAAAATCCTCAAAGAAAGTGGGGGAAAAATACTTGAAGATACTGGCCTGGGGAAAGATTTTGTGAATAAGACTTATGTGGCAATTGCAATAAGAACAAAAATAAACAAATGGGCCTTAATTAAACTGAAAAGCTTCTGTCTAACTAAGGAAACAACGACCAAAGCAAAGATAACCTTCAGAATGGGGAAAGGTAATTGCATGTTAAGAATCAGACAAAAGCTTGATAACTAGGATCTATAGAGAACTCAAATTAATAAACAAAAAAAGACCTAATAATCCCATATATCCCTGGGCAAGAGACATCATTAGAACCTTCTCTAAAGAAGTCAGACAAATAGCTAACAAACATATGAAAAAATGCTCATTGTCCTTAAACATCAGAGTAATGCAAGTCAAAACTACCTAGAGATATCACCTAACCGAGTGAGAATGGCCTACATCACAAAGTCTCAAAGCTGCAGATGCTGGTATGGATGTGGTGAGAAGGGAAGACTTTTACACTGCTGGTGGGACTGCAAACTGATGCAACCTTTTTGGAAGGGAGTATGGAGAATCCTCAAAGAACTCAAATTAGACCTCCCATTTGATCCTACAATGTTATTACTAGGTATCTACCCAGAGGAAAAAAATCCTTTTATCAGAAGGACATTTGCACTAGACTGTTTATCACAGCTCAATTTACAATTGTCAAAGTGTGGAAATGGCCTACTTGCCCACCAACCCAGGAATGGATTAACAAGTTGTGGTATATGTATACCATGGAATACTTTTCAGCCACTAAAAAAGATGTAGACTTTACATCTTTGGTATTAACCTGATGGAGGTGGAATACATTCTTCCTAGTAAAGCATCACAAAAATGGAGAAGCAAGAATCCAAAGTATTCTAACATGAAGGCAGTAGATGAGCTAATACAATGGGAGGTTGAGGGGTAAGGGAATGAGCAAGTGGGGAGAGGGGAGAAGGGAGAAGGGAGGGGGATTGGGGGTCATGGTGTATGCCATGTCTCCAATTGGAGACAGGACACAATTATAAGAAGGACTTTATCTAACAAATGCAATCTTTGTACACTCAATAAATCCCATACAATAAAATAATTATAAAAACAAAAACAAATAAATGAATAAAAAATAAAAACAAAATTCCCTGCCATCAAATATCATTTAAAAATTCCTTAAGTGCCCTTTGGTATATGGTGAGAGAATCCCCGTGAACCTTTTTGGTTTTATGCTGAGAATTTCCTGAAAGCATCCTATTTCCTCTTTTTCCAGAAGCATTTAGAGTAGCCACATGGCCACTCATCAAACCCACTCTTCCTCACAGTAACTGGAATTGAAAATGAACAGCTTGAGCCCAGTCAGGCTATTGCTGTTAAACTGTGTCACGCTTACTTAATATGTACGGCGCATCCTCCCAGGAAGCCTGGGGAGCAAAGTGCTATTAATTTCCTCTCAGTGTTCTAGTTTTGTTACTGGCACAGCTTTCTCCTCCAGCTGTGAAAGCTACTAAATTTTCAAGTGCAAAGACTGAGCTAGAATGTATGAGGTAAATGGCACCAAATGTCCCATGTCTGGGAGAGGACAGTCTGCTACCTCCTTCCCTCCTGTGGGGGTTCCAACTGATCAGAGCTCTAAGTGACGCAGCAGACAAGAGACTGCTCCTAACTCTTCACAGGCCTGAAAGTTAGACTTTCATGAAAGTCTTTTCTTTAGCCAGAATGTTGTTTGCTACCAGCTTGAAGGGGCCCTTAAATCTCTAAAGATTGTGAATCAGTTTAATTTCAGGTAGATCAAATAAAATTGGCAAGAACATCTTTCCTCTCCATGAAGTAGATCAATTTAGGGACTCAGAGAGATGACAAACGGTTCAGCTGAGTTCTCATCAAAATTTGTGTTAAGATGCCTTAGTTGTTTTTATAATGAGCGAGACACGGGTGCTGCCTTGCTGGTTGGTAATTCAGAGAGGGTCCAACTTAAAAGTCATGAATGCTACATGTTTCCTGATAATAATTTTTGCATATAATACCTCCATTACCAAAAACCCTGTTAATATTTTACTTTGCTCTTCAATTTTGGGTAGGGGTAGATGTAGAGAATAATTAAGAATCTTGAAGTACATCAACATAAAAATATCCGTGATTGGAAGGAGGATAGATTGATAGTATACAAAATAATTGAACATGCATGCATGCCATTTGGTGTTAAATATTTTGTTATATTACTAAATCTACTAATAATACTAATTCTACTATATATAATACTACTAACAATATTAATTCTACTATATATAATTTTTCTATATACTACAAAGGTATCTTTTTTCTCTCCATATATACACATATATTTTATATTTTCCTTCTCTCTATATATACAGGTATTATATGGAAGGTGCCAAAAAAGTGTATACACATTTTAAGAGATGTTACCTATGTGTTACTTTTCAAAATTGAATTGAAGATACCATTACTGGTCAAGGATACCTAGACATATTAAACACATCCATTTTATCTGCAATTTGTATGCCTTTGGCAATTGATCAATTTTATTTCCAACAAGATCTCTTAAGCTGTGTATACATTTTTTGGTACTCCTATATATATATATATATATATATAAGAGAGAGATAGCTGCTACATCTATGTGGCATCTGTGCATATGCACACACACATGCACACATAGAGGATGCCAAAAACGTATACTCGTTCTAAGAAAGGAAAAAACTGTGTTCAAATTGTAATACTCAAGTTATGTTTCATTTCTGCAATTGCAAGATGTGCTCAAATGTGAATTGTATTCATGTTTTGTTATTGGTATATATGGAGCATTTTAATAGTTTTTTCTTTTGCTAAAAAAATACTTTTTTGGCACCCTTTGTGAGAGGTACCAATTGTATATATGAATATATATATATATACACAAATATATATACACCGTATATGTATATGTAGATATATATACAAACACACAGTCATTTGTCGCTTCACAGTGGGGACATGTTCTGAGAAATGCATGGCCAGGTGACTGCATCGTTGTGCAAGGACCGCAGAGTGTACTTATGCCTAGGCTATATGGTATATAGCCTATTGCTTCTAGGCTACAAACCTGCACAATATGTTGCTATACTAAATACCGTAGGCAATTGTAACACAGTGGTAAGTATTTGTGCATCTAAACACATCTAAACATAGAGAAGGTATGGTAAAAATGCAATATTAAAATCTTGTAGGCCCACTGTTATATACGCAGGCCATCATTGACCAAAACATTGTTAAGTAGTGTGTCACTATATAATTTATCTGCATGTGTGTAGAGAGAAGGGAATATGTATTAAATGTATATATGTGTATATATTTGATACTATATTAATATATATGTATATGACCCTGTCCATTTGCCTGTACTGAGTGTTTCTTATGCAGCTTTCCCAGGTGGTCCTCCACATTCCCATCTTCATGCTCCCCAGCACTCTGTGCAGGCAGATGGCTCCTTCAGCTTGTTACCTAATTGCCTGTTCTATGCCCTCAGCTGACCTGCATCTCCTTCAGGGAAGGGGCTGTGTCTTATACTTGGCCTTCCCTACACCTGGTAGGTTCTTATTATCATATTAATATGTGCCTTCATAAAGTAATTTGAATTTTATGGTGATATCATCATCAACATTAGGTTGCAATTGTTTATAGTACTGTTACATAGTTCAGTGTGTCTCAATTATTAAATTGGACAAGAAATAAAATCTTAACATATAAATAAAATAGGCTAGGCCAATTAACTCATGATGATGATGATGATTGTTTTATAAACAACAGAAATTTATTTCTCATGGTTCTCGAGGTTGAAAGCTGGGAAGGTCAAGATCAAGGGACCAGAAGATTTGGTGTCTGCCGAGGACTCACTTTCTGATTCATGGGCAAAAATATTCAGACCATAGCAAGGGCCCAGTCCTGCATTTATAGAAATGCTCAAAAGGAGGTTGGAGAAAACAGAAGGCTTACTTGCTCAACAATTTCATCTAGACTTGCCTGGCTTGTTGAAAACTTGAATAAATTTGAATAAAACAATTAGATCTGATAAGCGGCTACAGTAAGACTGGAGAACATTTTCTCTCCATTATAGCATCACAGTTTTGCTTCACAAATTAGTACATGAGATAAAGAGTAACTTTTTAATTTTTTTTTTAAAGTTTGTTCTCAGGGCCCATCCCCAGAGAGTTTATTAGTTGGTTTTGAGGTGGAACCCCAGAATCTGCATCTTTGGGGGGTGGTTAATGTGAAGGTACATGTGATTAGGTTACATTATTTGTGTTTACAAGGTGAAGTCCACAGTCTGAGTTGTAGTTGAGTTTTTCACCTAGGAAGTGTGCCATATACCCCTACATTGTACCAGGTGGGTGGGAACTTACTGAGTCTTTTCCCTGCCTTCTTTATTTTAATTATGTTTTTCTCTTGTGGGCCTATAGTTATTGATCTACTATTTCCAGATAGTCCTGAGTACATGGGATGCCTACTTTTCTATTCTTGAGATATTTTCTTTTGGAGAATGTTCTCCAAAGCCACCCAAGTAAATACAAGAGATGCAAAGTCTCCATCTTTATTATTGATATTGAATAATGAAGATAATCATGAATATAAGAGGTATGTTTAGTTGTTCTGCCTCTCTCTTTTTACCCTAAATTTGGAATAGAAAAAACTACTCATGCACTTATTCCTCAACACTTTGATGGTCAATTAGTGAAATTATAGAAAATTTTTTGAGTTAAGAACATTGAGTTTCTTCCATTCCATTCTAAGAGCCTTTACATGCTAGTTATGGGGTGAGAGGTCTATGGAGGTGAGGTGCTCACATGGTGAGGGCCATTAACTGTTATGAACAGAGAGGCTATGTTATCTTTGTTCAAGAGGATTGAGCAATAGCTCATTACTTGAGAAACAGTCTCTGCATGCCTTGGCTCTAAGTACACTTTCAAAATTTCTATAACCACTCATTTTTCTCCCTTTTTTAATTTCAAATTAATATAAGGGAAAACACAATGAGGTTACATTGTTTGAGTTTGTTAGGTAAAGTCCAAGTTGTAGTTGAGCCCTTTACCCAGGGGTATGCTATATATCCCTATGTTGTGTCCACTAGGTGAGAGTGTACCAAACCCATCCCCTCCTCTCCTCTGTCCCCTCTCTCCTCAACCCTTTCCTTTCTTGAATTTAATTGTTATAACCTCTCTTCTTAAAGATTGGAATCTGTAAGCCTGTATCACTCAGTATTCTAACTAATTAGATTTGCCTATTGTTAGTGCTATTCAGTCTGCCTTTTCAGGTCCCTAACTTTAGTTTCCCCTGTAATACTTATATACATGTACACACCATGCACATAAACACAAACAGACACACAAGTACAGATCTATTTATGCAAACATTTGTGCACATACATACAAACACACACATACACTGAAGCATATAAAACCACTTACACATACACTTATATACAAACCAGCACATGCACACGTGAAAATATCTATTAATTACTCAAGTATACAATATACAACAAATGTGAGCACACACAGCACACACAAACACATGCATAAACATGCATAGGCATTGTTATGGACGAAATGTTTATGTCCTTTTAAAATGTACATACTGAAGCCTAATTCCTTATGTGGTGATGTTCAGAGGTAGGGCCTTTAAGAGATGATTAGGTTATAAGGGTGGAGCCCTTATGAATGGGATTAGTGCCCTTATAGAAGAGACCCCAGAGAAGACCCCTTCTTGTACTGTTTCTGCCATGTGAGGGTACAATGAAAAACTGGTAGTATATAACCCAGAAGAGGGCTTCCCCACACCTTGAATCTGCAAGTGCCTTTATCTTGGACTTTCCAGCCTCCAGAACTGTGAGAGATTTCTGTAGTTATAAGCCATTGAGTGTACAGTAGTTTGTTATAGCAGCCAAAATAGGTTAAGATACATACATCACACATACACACAAACACACATACTTATGTAAGTGCCTGCACATGCCTACTTATCCATACTGTGTGATCACTGGAGGTGCTCTTCTTCATTGCCTAGATTTTTCTCCTACTCTTTTCCTAAGATCCCTAGGAATGTTTGGGATATGAAGAAGGAAAGAGCACTAGAAGGAAGAATCTCCCTTAGGAAGTTAACAAAGACTTGCTGGCATTTCTACTCCCATTTGGGGTGAGTTGCCTGCATCGCCAGACTAGAGGCTATCAGGACAGTGCTTCCTGGCTAACATTATGTGGTCAGAACCAATGTACCTCTTGAAAGCTTTGCTAAGTTCACACCAAGATCAGCTCAGACCCAAGTTCTTTCATTTATAGCACTCAGAATGAAGCCATTGGCACCAACCCAAACCCATTCACCTGTTACTGGCATAGTGTGCAATTTGATATGTCACTGGTCTCCTTGCCCAAATAGGTGGAGAAGACTGCAATTTAAGTGACAAGATTATTACAAATACCCATTTTCTTTACAGCAATGGCTGTTAAGTATTAAAATTTTTTTCCAAGAAAGACTGTTAAATTTCTATATAAAAATCACTTGAAAATAGGGCATATTCTATTTATGTGGAATAGTGTCTGAGTGGATAAATGACCCAGATAGACATTTAGTGTTCTTCTAAGCTCTAGCATTGTCTGAAACTTCCTAGAAAATCCATCCCTAGACCTTGGCAAAATACTTCTCTAAAGTTTAATTTTAAACCTATAGAAATAAAATCTTGGTGATTTTTATCTCATGTTCTTTAGTCACTTTGGTCGTTTACCTCAGTGACACAGTGCATAGCCTACTGATAGATTTCAAAGTTATTTTAAGGAAGAGGTAGGCAATGAGTTTACCATTAGGAGCCAGTTGGAACCTGGCTTCTAATGACAGTTACAGTAATGGCCTCTTTGGCAAGTTTCTCTCTCTCTCATAATCCTTGCTTTTGTTTCTCAAGAGGGAAACTTAGTGTTACAAAGACATTCTGTAAAAAATTCATTAATCCTTGTTTGTACAGAGCTTCAGAACTATTACATTTGTAAGAATGAAGCTATGGAATGCCTTTGTAATTTTAGTTGTAGTTTTATCACTGAAAAATACTTTATCATTTGTTATTCCTTACTTAGTACTGTGGTCAGTCATTATTATTTCAAAAACAGGATTTGGGAATTCCCAAGAGTGGGGGAATTCAAACTTCTTATTGCTGAATCTCAAAGACTATCAAAATTGCTGAATCCCAAAGACTATCAAAATCTCAGAAATGTCAAATCAAATCTATCAGAATCCACAAAACTGTCACAAGTGTGGGAATATGAAATCTTGCCATATGTTGTTCCCTCTATCCAGAATCCTGTTCTCCACTCTCCTTCCTGGTTAACTCTTACCCATCCTTTCAGTCTCGGCATAAATGCCATTTCTTCTGGGGAGCCTTGCCAGATTATTTATTTAATTTTTTTTAGAGACAGAATCTCACTTTGTCACCCTTGGTAGAGTGCTATGGCATCCCAGCTCACAGCAACATCCAGCTCCTGGGCTTAGGCGATTGTCTTGCCTCAGCCTCCAGAATAGCTGGTACTACAGGCACCTGCTACAATGCCTGGCTATTTTTTTGTTGCAGTTTGTCTGCGGCTGGGTTTGAACCTGCTGCCCTCAATATATGGGGCCAGTGCCCTACCCATTGAGCCATAGGTGACACCCCCTTGCCAGATTCTTAAAATGTGTTAGTGCCCTGCTTGTTCCTACAGAATGAACCTAAACTCATATCATCCTTTTGGTAATTGTGTGGGTGACCATTTGTTCGCTTTCCACACCCAGATCCCAGGCTATGAGTGTGAGGACTAGCTGGCTGTGTTTGTCTTGAGTATCACTGTATTCCTGTGCTTGGCATATAGTGAGCCCTTTCTTTAGCAGGTGAAGGAATGAGATTACTGAGTGCTTTCTGTTTGCCAAGCTACGTGCTAGGGGAAAAAATGATAACTGAGACCCCGTTCTTACTCTTGAGGAGCTTACAGTTTAGTGAGGAACACAGAAAAACTGATATTGAAAGTGTGCTACACTGTGAGTCTGTGCAAAGGTCTCGTAGACATTACACTTTATTTCGGGAAGTGCTTGATACCAAGGAGAAAATTCCTACCCACTAGGAACAAAAATGTATCAACCTGGCATAGCATTGGCCTTTTAAAGAATGGCTTTAAATGTAAAAAACACATATTGTCTTCTTCACTATGAAAATAGTATCCAAGCTAGGTCTAGATATTATTTAACAGAGTTAATCAAAAGAATTCTAATCAATAGATATAATCCTCTGTTTAAATTATAGCAACTTCCTCTGCAAGGCCTTTGATCTTGTTTTCAAATATGTGAGGTTGCTGCAAAGAAATGACAAGAAATAGGTGGTAATTAATATCAAAGTTCTGTCACTCTGTGTTCATGTGACTCCAGCAGAAGCCCTACAATAAGGCGAGTTGATAGCACAGATGCCAAATGTATGCTTTCAAAAGGTGAGTGGAATTTGGTATTTTTGAGACTTATCTGGAAGAAGAGTTATTCCTGAGATCAAGAAAGCACTCAGAGTTTTCTAACCCACCACAGTCTTGGTGTGATCTTTCCCTGTCCTTGCCAAGAGAGGAGCAACATTACCAGACTTCTTTCCAAGCATGATCTGCCCTGATCCTGGGCCTGGAAGTCGCCATTCCCAAGAAGCCAGTGGGGAACAGTCAAGAGTAGTGTAGCTCCTCTTACTACATTTACAGACAAATGTAGAGTCTGTAAAAATGAACCCAGACAGACTACATGATCAAATTCCCCTAAAATGCTTGAATCTGTATGGGAGAAAACAAATTGTCCATAGAAGCTTCTGCAAAGCCTGTCTCATTGAACTGTGACTGTCAGCCTTGTTTGAACTATTAGTCTCATACTACAGACATAGAAAAGTCATGCTTTGCCCTCTGCAACCTCCAGAGAAACAGATACAACTCACCCTTTGTTCTTGCTTCTCTTGACTTTGGAAAGAACAGAAGGCAAACTCTTCTGTGGCCCACCTACCCATTCTAGCAGCAGTTCTGAGCATGGATTCTGCCTGAGGCAGGTGCTGAGCAGACACGAATAGACAGGAATGCCTGTCCTTATGGAGCTGATACTCAAGTAAGGGAGAGAGACAATGATCAAGATAAGTAAAAAATCATGTTAGACAGTGACAAGAGCTAAGAAGAAAGTGCTGAACAAGATAGGGGGCTATGAAATACAGGGTCGAGGGGATCCTCTTAAAAAGGAAAGCCAGGGAAGAGATCTACGGGAAGTAAAGGGTTAGCATAGTGGATCACTGGATAAAGATAAGTGATATATAGATGAAGCTCTAAGAACAGCAAAGAGGCTGGTGTGGCTGGAACAGATTGAGTGTGGGGTAGAGGAGGAGAGGAAGGCAGAGTTGCAGCTGGGAGCTGGCTTCTGTGGGGTCTTGCAGGCCCTCGCTGGGCTGGGCTCTGCACTGTGACAGCTGAGAAGTGGCTGGAGGATGCTAAGCACAATATGTCCTAGCCCAGACTTACCTATGGAAGCATCTTCCATGGAGGGACAGCTCTGCCCTCACACAGAGCCAGGGTATGCATTTGTAATGATTTTCCTATTTTAACAGGTCTTATTCATTTTGAAATTAGAATTACTGGTGACTGAGATTCAGTGGAACCATCAACTGCTTGTTCCCTAAATAATGACATTGATTTCCACCACCCTGTGAGCTGCAGCTCTGGTAAACCTTGAATTATAATAAGAGTCTCAGACAGCTGCCTTCTCTTGAATGTTCCCCTTCGGGCCTTACTTCGCTCTCTTTTTAGTTCTCTGCTCTTTACTCTCATGATCTCACATTTCCAGCCCAAACTTTCTCATGAGAGGTAGGGAAAACTACTTCTTCTTCCTCCTTAATTACAGCTCAGGTGATTATGTCTGTGGTTTGAGGCTAAGGGTTTGAAAGATTTTCCTTTCTTCTCAAAATCACTTAAATTTTCTTCTGTATAAAATGGGTATAGCAGTATCTCCTTCCGAGGGTTGTTTAGAGGAGCAAATGAAATTTGGGCATTAAGAGAGCAAAGGTAGTTTCCAAATTCTTATTTTTAATTACTTTCTTATGTTATTAAATGTTTTGTCTAACCCATCCTGCTTTTCTTTCTAGCTTTATGGTCTGCCAGTACAAAAACAGCATCAGTCTAATGGAAGCAGTTTGGTCAAATTTCTTTGGAGTCTGTCTGTTATAATTAATTGTATCCTTTTATCATTGTATGACATTTGTGCGTTAGTTATGAATGTAATTCACAGTTATGTGCTAAGACTGCACTGCACCAGTCACGCCAGGCACAGGGGTAAAGAGGGCTGATGTTGCCACACATTGGAGTATTTATTACAGCAGGGAGGACAGTCATTTAAAAAGGAATCATAAGACCCCTAGTAGAACAGATCCAGAACTACACAGTATTACAGAGGCTTAATATAATCCCATTCTGATGCCTAGAAATGATGCTTGGAGGTATTTGTTTTTTGTTGTTATAAAAATCCACCCAATTCACTAACGTTTTTCTTTTATTTACTTTGGGGTTTTGCTTGATTTCCTAATTTAGGCTTTAAAACATACTAACTTTATAGTCAACATTATGGTACACTTCAAGATTGCTAATGGGGGTGACCAAAACCAATTCCCACACTCTCAGAGGCCTGTCACCCTTCCACTGCTGGAGGCAACTGCTGGGAGCAAGTTTTGAACTTGGTGACTGCAATTAAAATTGGCGAGATCAATCCACCCATTTTCCAAATGACGTAAGCTTCCTCGGTTGTGATTTTACTAGCACCCTGTGGCACAAGCGTTTCCAGCTTACTTTTTTGTACTACAGGGAATCACATTCTATCCTCAAGGGTGGAAAGCAGCAAAAGCAGCAAGATTCTTAAATTATTCGTTAGAATAACATTTCTTTCCACACAGGCAGGCAGATTTAAAGGCTACTATTGACTATGTGTTGAGAGCACATTTTTTTCACTGAAATAATGTTGGCTACATAAACAAAGGAAACCCAATAATGGTTTCTCATTTATGATGCTTTTTGAAAGAATCACGTATCCATTCCCTATTTGAAGAAAGAAGAAAAGGAGACTGCAACTCTTGGACATCTTGTGGATAAGAAAAGATTCTTATCCTTACCCTGCTCTCACGGAGCCTGGATATTTACAAACCTGCTGCTCTTGACAAACTTGTGGTGATTTCCATAGTCTCACACCAGTCCTAATTTATGGCGGAGTATGTTTCACATTGGAATATGCTCATAGCTCCTTGGAATTCTAACGTCTCTAGCTAGAAACACAGTTTCTGGGTAGGCAAGAAGGAAAGGAAAGTAAGAACTGATTGCATCTTTTGTTTCCTTTTCAAAGCCTGATCCTAATCAGCCCGCCCAATCCCAAGAATCCTTGAAGTTGGGGACATGTGACTAATGGAATTCTAGCCAATCCAGGTGTTTACATACTGGAAATTGACCACTGCTGTGGGTTTTCCTTGTCCCTGAGCAATAAATACCCAGGCCCTTCCTCAGCCATGCCTGGTGATAGCTGTGATTTCTCTGGGTTTCCACTAGGGACCTCTCGCTGATCACAGGAGGGCTGGGAGCAGTTCCCATACTGGGCGTTTCTCTAGAAGCAGGAGAGGATAAGAATTTGCCAGTTGCCCTGGGGAGAAGGTGGAGTTTACCATCAAAGGAAAATAATTTTGTAATATGTTTCTTTCTCTCTCTCATATTTTTTGTTAGTCAAACTGAGGTTTACTCAAGCAGGTGTGTTGTGAAAGACTGAAGTGGAAAGAATTTCTGTGTCTAAAAGGAATGCCATAGAAGTGACAAAATAGAGGTTTTTATAGGTTGAAAGTCTCCTCTAGGAGAGGAGTTCATGCTGACTTTGGGAGGCCAGGTTCAAGTTTTGGTGTTTGAGAGCCTCTTCCATCAGGCATAAGGGAGGATGAGTTTACTCACCATCCCTCATCTCCTGAGCATTCTTATGAAGCTCGATAAAATGCTCCCTGTGCCTTACCTTGTCCCCCCCTTTCCTGCAACCCCTTGGGAACCCTCTTCCCCATCCCAGGTGCTTGCCATCTTCCATGCCAGGCCTTTAATCCCAGGCAGCACCAATAGATGGGACACATCTGTAAGGAGAGACTGGTAGATGAAATTTCACCATTTTTCCAAAAAGGCAAAACACATTAATCTCCTTTTGCCTTTGAATGGCCTATAATAAAAATAGAAGACCAGAAGGGGAAACAATCTCCCCTCATTTAACCTGTGCCCCTGTGAAAAATTGCTATAGCTTTTATTTCAGAAACTGAGTGGAACTAATCCTGCCTTCTGTCCCTGGTCTTCACTGCATAGGAGTATTAGGAAGTCAAGATAGGATTAGGTTGATGACACTAGAAAGCTTTTTTGGAGGTGGGGATGATCAGCCATGAGTTGATCATGATTTCTTCAGAGACATACTCTCCTATATAGTTTTCTTTGAGACAACAGTGGATTCTTTGCATAAGTTTTTAGGAAAAATGTTGCCATTTTCTTTAAGGTAGACTGTCATTTGTCCATTTATTCATTCATTTATCAAATGCCTACAATGTGCCACTCACTGCGATTTGAAAGGGAAACATAAATAGTGATGCACAAGGACTTCAGTGTGAGTTCCTAACATTGGGTGCATGGGTCTCTAAGAGTGAGTGATGACTATGTCAAGGTGTCTGTAATCTTCCTAAGATATGTGTGTATGTGTATGTGCACTTGTGCACACGTCTGCTTTTGTGTGTGTGTGCACTTTAACTCATGAGAATAACCCAAGATTTAAAATAATCCTTAAAGGAGTTGACGTTATTGCAGAAGCCAGCAGTTACATGAGCAAGTAATTAGAAGACTATACTAGAATTACCATATTATAAAGATACAGTATGTACAATGTCACATAAGCTCACAGTGGAGTTATCACAATTGTTCCTGACACAGAAGTCAGGGAAGGATATAGGGAAGGTAGCATTTGTGTTATATGAGAAAGGTGAGGAGGAGTTCTCCAGGTGGCTGGAAAGGAGGGTAGATGGAAGTCAGCGTGCCCAGAGGGGCGGTTCACCTCCAGAGTCTGAGGTCATCCTACAAGTTGGAGCATGATTGGTATTTTCTCTACTGCAACTTGGCAGATGGAGCCCGCTTTGCCATTAGTCAACTGTTACAGGAAGAGGAATTCCACAGTCATGCCCTGGCTGACCACAAACGGCTGAGAGTACATATGAATACAGAATGCCCAAAGGTTGGTGTGGAATCATCAAAAAGACCTCAAATACTTGGTGCTGACCAGAGTTGTATGTGTGCCTAACCTCAAACAGGGCTGCTCCTGTCACTCCCCAACTTGCACTGGAGAGGAAGACTCACTACAACAGACAGACTCCTATACCAGGTTTGCAATCTGGCCTTCATTCTGTAGCTGAGCTGTTCACTGAATTCCACCAGCCTCCATTTCCTCTCCTGTATGTAACAGTTACCACTTACCAGGTATTGAGAGCCTCTGTGTCTCATCTACTATGGTAGGCAAATTATTTGCTTGGTTTCATTTAATTCTCCCAATATCCTGCAAATTAAATTTCATCATCTTCATCTTCCAAATAGTGAAAAATATACTCAAAAAACTAAAATAATGCCAAAAAATCATGCTACTAAAATGCCAGACAGCTGTGAGAAATGTAGTCTTGCTCTACCTCCAAAGCCCATGACACCTAGGGTCTTCTCATTTTCTCCCTAAAAGCAGAGATTGGCCTAGATAAGTCTCCATTTTGAAAATGTAACTGTGTTTTAAATGTCACCATCTTAAAGGTATTTACTTATCAGTGAAACAAGATTAGCCAAGTATAATTTTTTTTTTTTTTCTGAGACCAAGTCTTACTCTGTTGCCCAGGCTAGAGTGCCATGGAGTCAGCCTAGCTCATGGTAACCTCAAACTCTATGGCTTAAGCGATCCTCTTGCCTCAGCCACCCAAGCTCAAGAGATGTTCCCATCTTGGTTTCCTAGAGTGCTAGAAGTACAGGCTCAAGCCACCACACCCAGCCAGGCAAGTATAAATGATAAAGTTCTGCAGAGCTTGAATACTGCATTAGGTATATTGTTTATCTGGGAAATTACAAAACTGAATTTTTCTACAAGCGTTACAAGTTTTGAGGGTGATTATAGAGTTTGATATGAAATTTCCAAGATGTGGGCTAAGATTAAACTGTTTTATTTTTGATTTGGATCTCATCACTGAAATTTGATTACCTCTTTAAAGGTCAGAGGGCTTGAAATAAGTCAGCATATCTTCTCAAAATGTTTCAAATTGCAGAAACAGTCTGAATTTTAATCTGAGAATTATTACTTTCTAGGATCTACCTAAGAACGTACCATTTGACCAAAACACCATAAATTATAAGATAGAGGCTGTGTGTATTTTCTTAAGAGGTTTGATTAGCTTGATTGATAAATATTTGCCCTCTGCCATAGTGGGCTGAAGACAATAAAAGCAGCGGAATATTTTTGGCATAAATTAACTGGCATTGCATTTGTAAAGAAACCTTCAATTCTTTTGCCAGCATTTTCCAATCTTTTCTCATTTTTAAGTTTATCTAGCATATCATTAAATGAAATACTTCACAGTTTTCTTTATATATTTTAAAGTACCTTATGCAATGTCAATTATGCTTCTAGAAAATGTCATCATTTTAAAAAATGAACAGTCAAGAAATGTAATTTTTAATCATTTGTACTCTCATATTAATCTGAATTCAAAAAATAAATTGGTATACAAAAATTACAAAAAAAAAAAAAAGGAATGTAATCCTTTCATAACGTCCTTGGTAGCTTGAGTTATTTCAGATGAAAAGAGGATTTCTATGCATAGAATCCATCAAAAACCTTTAAACTAAGGGATTATTTGTGGAATTGTATGAATATCAAAAAATTCTGGCCATTATATTTCTTCTATCTTAAAATAGAGACTACAGCCATATTAGGAGACTTCTAGCTGTTTTACTTCCTAACCTTTGCACTTAAATTTGAATAATTTTTGTCTTCAGTATGCTTGGTACAGAAATGTTGGAGAAACCCTTTCCCCTCTTCTTCCTCCTCCTCTCCACCAAAGACAAAGAAGCAAAGGATCTGGCTAGCCCATCCCACTGAGAAGTGCATGCCAAAAGACCCTAACCTGACAGCCAAGTGTGGAATTCACTCACCCCTTAAAAGTGGTCTCTAATTGTCACCCCCGCATACACAGAAACCATCTTTACACAGCTGAGGTGGGTCACCCTCCCTTTTCAATTCACCTTCCTGCAGCCTCATCTCTGGGAACTATTGTTTACAGCTTTCAAGAAATACCTTTCTAATAGGAATATTACTTATTTAATCCAATTATAAATTTTGGCTGTTACAATGTAGTAACAGTGAATTGACTTGCTGTAGATGAAGACTGACTTGGATAGTCGTTTGATGAACTTAAAAATGACAGATCCCAAAAGTCCTAGATGAGAACACAAGGCCTTATGCTTTCTTAAGACAAGGCACTTGTAGGGTGTTTTTCCTTCTTGAGATCTGCAAGTCCCTCTAACTTTTCAGAAACAAAGCAAGTAAGTGGCTATCACTCAGCTACCCTAACCATATAGTTAAAAAGTGGAAAACCAGCCAGTTATTCATTTGAAGAGCCAGATGGTTGGCATTCTGTACTCAAGTTACTTGGATTTTTAATTTAAATTTTCTGTGTAAGCAGGAAGAACTGCACCTCAGGATCCCAGAATCTCAGAAAATCAACTCAGATGGAGCTCGTCAGGCAGGACGTTTACCATGGGGTGCTGCTGGGGATGCCCATATGGAAGAGAAAGGAAGGAACCGAGGTTGGACACCTGTGACAGGTCACGGTGGACACTCTGCCGACCCTGGGGGCACTGGAAAGGTGAATGCCTTTTCAGAGATAACCTGAGTCGAAGCAGAATGGCTGGGACATTAACCCTTCCCCCATGCAGATTAGTCACTGGGTGTGGGTCACCTGGGAAGGAGACCTGACCTCAGTAGAAGTGGCTCTCTCTCCAGCAGAGATAATCCCAGAAGTAGCTGCCAGGTGACACTGGCTCTCAGCAGTGCTCCTGGGTAGTAAGGGGACAAGATCTTCAGTCCTAAAAGGGGTTCTAGGAGGTATCACAGTGTCCACCCACGGGTCGATAGACATACACAATTACTTAATGGTTGCTGTATAGCAGTCTGGATATCTATTTCTCATTTGAAAATGTACAATTCTACTGTAGTTCCTCAATATTGCCAACACAGAGGTACATCCTTGAGGACACTAGGACTGTATCATCACAATGAATTTACAAAATGTGATGCATCAATTCTCTGTACTGTGTGAAAACATGTTTACATTATGATATTCTGCCTTTGGGGAAAGTCATAGTTATAAATTTATGATCCTGGTGAATTTTTTATTGTACAGGCAGATTTGACCTGCAGTGTCAACATGGTTTCTTTGCCATTCCATTGTCTTCTCATCTCCTAATACTCCAGGATAGATCCTGCACCTCATTAATGTCATTATTTTTTCTTTTCCTCCAATTAGATTACTGATCCAGCATTTTTTTTTTACTCTTCACTTTAAAAAAATGATTAAAGGTTATACATTACGCAATTTGAAATAATATCATAGCTATCATCTACCAAAGGCTTATTAGGTGATAGGTACCAAGTACTTTAGATAGTGACCTACAAAGGATGAGATGAGCCCATGAGAAGTTAATAGCTAAGGTGCAGCAGAGCTAGGATTCAGTACCAGAACACCCTCAGCCACTATGCTTTACTGTCCAACACAGGTAGATAGATACAAATATGTCTTTTTAACTATTCTGATAAAAAAATCCCAACACCTTTCATGTTGTTAGACACTGCTGAAAAATATTAGGGGAGGGAAAATAAAATCACATGACAACACACTTTAATGTTCATGAAAATTTATTTTTCATTATTTTTTCCTTTCCCTCATCCCCTCCCTCCTCTGTCTGGTCCCCCCTTCCCCCATACCCCACCAGAAAAGAAGGAAAAAAAAAAAACAAGAAAAGAAAACAGTGACCAATTCTCACATAAATTGGATTTAATTTTGACCCAAGTGCATTACTTAAACATTAATTTTTAATTCAACTTGTTAATATGTTGTTTAGGATATTGCATCCTCATTTATAAGTGAAATATGTTTGTAACTTCCCCTTTATAATATATTTTCTCTGACTTTAGTATCAGGTGTATCCAGATCAAGTAGAATGACTTTGAAGTATTTCTTCTTTTTCTATTGTCTATAAGATTTGGCATGATCTGTTTTTTGAAATTATCTTTTACTTTTATTTATAAATATTAGTTGTCTATTTTTTGAGACTTAAAAAAAAAAGCAAGCAAGAAGTTAACTGATGACTCCGTACTGAATCTCAGAGTCAAAGCATTCTATAATAGACATACTCTTATTTGACAATGTGAATGTTACTTTCTTTGCATTATTATTATTATTGCTTAATATTTTGATGCAGTAATCGTCTGACTTCTTTTCTGAATGTGTTTATGTTCGTTCATTCTTTATGAGGTTTTTTTCTAGTCCTTATCTTAAACCTTGTTATTGTTATTAAATTTTAAGACTTTTTAATTTTGCGAAGGCAAAAAATGGAAACCTAATAAACACATGTATATGTAAAAAATTTATTTTTCATTATGCATTTTGTATCTTATAAGAACTGGATTTTTCTGTTCTTGGATATGCCCTTCATTTCTCTCATTTATTCATTCATTCATTCACTCATTAAGTATTTAACTGAGTACCTCCCATGTGTCAGACTTTGTTCCAGGCATTTAACATTCACCAAAGAACAAAACAGACAAAAAGCCCACCCCTGATGGAGTCACACTCCAGTGGAAGGAGAGGGATGACAGATAATAAGCATAAAAATAAAGAAAGTGATAAATGCTATGGAAAAAGAAATAGATCAAAGTAAGGGGAATTGGGCGTGGGGACACTTCCCAATTTCAACAGTCAGTTCAGCCTAGGCTCATCTTTGCTCAAGGCACAATGGAAATGAGGGAGTTATCCTTAAAGATACTTAGAGGAAGAGCATTCCAGAAGCCAGAAGGCCCAGGTCAGGTTCCGATCTAAGAGGATGTCTGTGTGTGGAGAAGGCCAATAACCCTGGGGCAGGGTGAATCAGAGAGGATCCCAGGTTTTAGTCAAAAAATCAAAAAAGCAATCAATTAAAAGGCCTTCTCATCAACTCTGCTGCTCTAGTTCTTCAGAAAAAGTTTGGGTCAATAAAAGACCCAATTTCATGTTCTAGATGGAAGGCAGGATGGACTCGGCCATCGTTCCTAATGGCAGTAATTGATGCACACTGTATACATTCAAGTTTTTGTTTTTCTCAGAAAGGCATAAGCTGTCCCACCCTTCAGGACAAGGTGCAGACATGACTCCAAACACGGCCAACATGCTCACCCATGGAGTCAAGTCCTGAAGAATTTATTAACCCAGCAGAGTACAGAGGAAAAGTGGTTAGGGAGTTGTTATTATGTCATGATCAGGGGATTAAATCCTCCCTAACTATGCAGTGACAAAGCAAAGAGGAATTCCACCACACCTTGGAGGATGAGTTTGGGCTCCTGGAAACATTCTCAAGAATTCAATCAATTCTACTCTGTGTAATCAGAACAAGAGGAGACACTTTTGGAAAAAGTCGTTAACCTTGATGATCCTTCTCAGTGGAACACATCAGCAAGATTGCATAAAGTGAGGAAAGGAAGAAAGGGGTTTGGCTGAAATCAGAGAGGATCAAATTTTGTTAACAATATCAAAAAGTGCTTTGGTTTTTGTGCATGATGAAGTCAAATTTATTGAATTATGCATACTTTATTTATAAGAAAAATGAATGCACAGATACTAAATCTCTTATAGAATGAAACCAAATTGTGTCTCTTAGTACTCATTTATATAACCAGTAAAAATAATTCTGTCCTGTGTCCTTGAATTTGTACTATGTTCACACTGCTGTTTTTAAAAGTGTAATGAAATTTGACATGTGGGTCCTAACTGTGTTTATGCAGAATAACTTGAATGGGATTTAAGCCTATAAAGAAAGTGGATATGGAATACTTAGCACCTAGAATCAAAGGCCTTTCTTTGATTGATGACTTTCTTTGAAGATGACTTTCAATTATATAAGGACAATAAGAAAAATTATTTAAATGCATCTGTTATTTCATAGAACATTCTGCCGTTGGTCTAAAACCAAAATATTCTTTCCATTAGCATGGTACCACAGTAAGTTCAATGATGAGTAAGTTCTAATGAATAAGGGGAATTTTTAAAGTCATTGCTAATTAGAATAAATAAAAAGGGAACATTCTTTTATAACAAATATAGTGATTCTGATTATAATAATAGCAGAAATTTATCTTAAGAAATTGGAAAGATACAATTCACATAGAAAAATATTTTAAACATCCCATTAATATACTACTCTGAGATTATTTTCAATGTTATGGTATATATGCTACCTCTAATAGGCATATGTATTTTTCTGTCTTGGGGAGTTAGTTTCTATATTGCATCAAAACTGAAATCGTAACACGTAAGTAATTCTGTTTCCTAATTAGCTAATTTTTACTAATATTATATTTCTGATTAAAAATCTAAATGCTACCAAAAGATAAAAAGTAAAATGTCACTCTCTCACTCCAACCTTCTGGAGGTAATTGCTGTTGACTGTTGTATACCTGTTCAAAATTGACAAAGTGGTATTACAGCTGTGTCATCCCGCAGAAATATTTTCATTGTGTACTTGTAGTCATGCAGTTTATGAAGAATCTGAAAAATCAAAGCGATTACTTTGGTTTATAGCATACGATCAAGGGCAATGAAGGTCTTCCTTTGCAAAATTTTCTCAGTATGCAATTTTTAAGTTAAGGTCTGAAATCTATGATATCAATTTGACACATTTTCAAGTCCATATTTTAAGTACTATTTCTATAGTCCTGGTAACATTCTACCTACCAAATTGAATCAGTCACCTTAAAAGCCATTCTCAAAAGCACAGAAAACTGCTTTACCAAATCTCTTACCTCTTCCTCAGCCTACCTCTGAAGAGCTGGTGCTCCCATACGTGGAGGTCACAGCCACCTTGGCTTTGGGCCCTCACAGACTACCTGTGAAATGAGATTCAATCCTTCTCTGTGCTTATCCTGCCAGGCTGCACACCTCCCATCTGGACATAAGTCACCCATAACTAATAATAAATTCCCATATTCCAAGTGTTCCAAGTGATAGAGATGTATCTCCTCCTCATATTTCTATTTATAATTTTTTGTTACAGTCTTCAATAGTTAGCATCCGAAGCAAGACAACTTCTCATTTCATCCTAAAGCCTTCATTTTGCTTGAAACAGACTGTTGGCACTTTTATACAGTATTCCACAACATTCTGTGGCTAGGAATTCCCCTATGCACATGGTGGCCTGCTGCCTTCTCATAAAGGTACTCAGATCTTTCTAACCATTAAATCTTGGTGCAAGATTCCCTAGTATCTATCCATCTATAATGTTCTTGATGATGAACATTTTCCATTAGCACATATTTTCAACTAGAGACATGCCTATTTTCAGGAGTTCTGTTCTACTTTCTTAAAGTGCCCTGGCTTGTGCCATGAGGATTCTTAGGAAATGTTTCTGATAATAAACTAAAGGATTAGTTGGAATGATAATGTATTTAGGGACTGCTTGAATTATCAATTTCCTTTAGTGGATGTATCTGGTATTTCATATCAGCTGTCCAATACCATGTGTAATTATTCCAGAAACCCCTAAAATCCCTGACATGTATTTTCCCTTCTCCATTATTTCCTCATTTCCACCTCATATCTCTCCTTGTGATATATATGTTACAGATACTTCATATAATTTTATAGAGTTTTCAACCTCCATTATTAAAGTCAAACTTCTCAAACAAAAGGAAGGTAAATAAGAGATGAGTGCCCTCTGGCCCTGGATGTTATACAAGAAAAACATAGCTCTGTAGCTTAAATACCCCCCACCCCCCAAAAAAACAGAAGATAAGAAAAAACTCCATGAGCAGTAAGTTTTGCACAATTTCTTCATGACCCAAACTGGCTTGAGTCAGAAGGCTGCTATTTATTACTAATTCAATCAATACACTTAAAAATGATAAAAATAAACAAATGACACCCAGCCAATCTGGGGATGATTACCTTAATATGAACTAGATTGGTCATGTGTTTTGGGGTTTCAGTGAGGATAGAAAAACTCACACTAGACAACTTTTATTTTTTATTATTTATTTATTTATTATTACATTGTAAACACATAGATCATGTATACATTAATGCATTTATGGGGTACAATGTGCTGATTTCATATAGAATTAGGAACACTAACATCTCACTGGATAATATATACCTCATCTCATTTACTTAATTATTGTGTTAAGACATTTATACTCTATACTTAATAGATCTGACATGTAACCTTGCAATATGCACCATAGGTGTGATTCCATCATTCACCCTCCCTTGATCTGACCTCTCCCTCCCCTTTCCCCCTCCTTTCTCCTTCATCCTGGGCCATAGTTGTGATGTATTCTTCATATGAAAGTGTGAGTGATTGTAAATTAGTTTCATAATAGTACTGAGTACATTGGATATTTTTTCTTCCGTTCTTGAGATACTTTACTAAGTAGGATATGTTCCAGCTCCATCCATGTAAACGTAAAAGAAGTAAAGTCTTCATCTTTTTTAAGGCTGCATAATATTCCATGGTATACATATACCACAATTTAATAATCCATTCATGAGTCAGTGGGCACCTGGGCTTCTTCCATGACTTGGCTATTATGAATTGAGCTGCAATGAACAATCTGGTGGAAATATCTTTGTTATAAAGAGATTTTTGGTCCTTTAGATATACACCTAGTAAAGGAATTGCAGGGTCAAACGACAGGTCTACTTTTAGATCCCTGAGTATTCTCCATACTTCTTTCCAAAAGGGAGAACTTTTATTTTCTAAGATTTCTAAATGATAGAACCAAAGCTAGGCTTGGATTCAGTTCATAGTGAGTAGAAATAACAACAACTCAAGGATTTTCCCTAATATAGTTAGTTCTGATTTTCTTTAATTTTTAATTATTATGGGTACATAATAGTTGTATATTTTTATTGGGTATATGTGATGTTTTGGTATAGGCATATAATGTGAATTAATCAAATCAGAGTAATTGGGGTATCCATCATCTCAGTAATTTAACATTTGTTTGTGTTAAGATTTTAAAAGACAGGTGTCCACGCAGCTTAGAAGTAGGTATTACTCCAGTGACAGCTCTATCCCCTTCCAAACCTAGCAGCTTGACCTCTCCCCACTTCAACCAATGGTAGATTTTTTATACTTTTTCTTCTTCTCTGTCACCTCCAGAGAAAAACATCTCCAAATCTAATCCATCCCACTGAGATTTTGCCTTAAAAACTGCAATGAAAACATACAGACATAGTATAGAGAACATACATGAGATAATCTTCATTTACCAACTTGTGGCCTTCAGCTTTACAAGTGAGAGCAAAGCATACTTTATCAACACACAATTATGAACTAGTGAAATTGGTTTTCTCACTGAGGCTCTTTATCCCGTCCCCATTTAACATTCTCATTCTTTTTTTTTTCCTTGAGACAGAGTCTCCTTTTGTCACCCTCGGTAGTGTGCTGTTGCATCACAGCTCACAGCAAACTCATGGGCTTAAGCAATTCTCTTGCCTTAATCTCCTGAGTAACTGGGACTACAGGTAACTGCCATAACACCCAGCTATTTCTAGAGATAAGGTCTTGCTCTGGCTCAGGCTTATCTTAAACCTGTGAGCTCAGGTGATCCACTCACCTCTGCCTCTCAGAGTGCTGGGATTACAAGCGTGAGCCACTACGCCTGGCCCTTAACATCCTCATTCTTTATCCTTCCTGCTTTCTCCTACTATATTCAAAACCTACTCTCATGGAAGAATCTGCCACATCTATTACCTTTGAACAAAAGAATGAAAACAATTTTAACTGCCACATATTCCGGGAGCATTTGTGCTTAAGAACCCAGTGCAACTTTAGAGGTTACAAAATATTTCAAATTCATTGAATTTTAGAAATTCTCACAGTCTCCTGAGGTAGGTATCAGTAACTTCATTACACAAATTAGTTACTCAGTGGATAAATAGTTTCATGCACTGTCTGTAGTCACAGGGGTAATAAGTAGCAGAGTCTGAGGTTGAGGGTATCTTTCATTGAAATCATTTTTGTTAGGATACAGCTAACTTTAAAAGTGCTTAAAGCCTGAGTGTAAGTGAACAACCCTGATGCAGGAAAACTTCAGGTAGACAACATGGGATGAAAGGTAAAGGCGAAATGTTCTATAATCTATCAGATTTTGGTATATTGTATTTGATTGAATTGTGATTAATATAGCTTTATAGACACTCAAATATAATTTTCTGGTACTAAAGTATTGATCAAAGGGTCAATACTTTCAGAAGAGCCTCATTTGATGGATAAGAGGGATTCAGGGGGGTATCTGCTTGAAAGGACACATCAAGTCTGAACTTCTAGCTAGCGAGTCACAGGGAAGCCAACTGTGCTTCTGAATGTGCCAAAACTAAACCAAACCAAACCAAAACTGCTCTCTTAACTTTCTGTGCTTTTCCTTCTCCTTGCCTCAGTGTTGCTTTTTGTCTGTATATCTACCCTTGTTTTATTTGCATCAATCTCTCAAGCTTAGCCTTTCAAGAAAATGATGAATGACTTTTTCTAGCTCACCCATTTCACTCTTCTGCTTTCCAACAGCCTCTAGAGGAAAAAAAAAACGTTAGGGCAAATTTACATTTCAGCACGTATGTTATGGACTGAATGTGTCCTCACAAAATTTGTAAGTTGAAGCTCTAACCTCCCTATGATGGTATTTGGAAGTGGGACCTTCTGGAGTTTAATGGGTTTAGAGGAAGTCATAAAGATTCTGTGATAGGATTAGCATTCTTATAAGAAGAAAATCATCACGTTCTCTCTGCCTGTCTGTCTTCTCGTTCTCTCTCTGCCACACAAAGACACACCAGAAGAAGGAATCCACAAAGTAGGAAGAAGATCATTGTCAGGAACTGAATCAGAGGCACCTTGATCTTGGACTTCCAGACTAAATGTCTGTTGTCTAAGCTACCTGGGTATTCTGTGACAGCAGGCCAAGCAGACTGATGCAGTCTGGTCCATAATGTGGGCTATGTGGGTGCACCTCGCCCCAGAACCTTTCAGAAGCTATTGTATTCAGGGAAATTTTCTGTGTGTACATCTTTACATTGCTCCACTCTCCTTGGCTAAATTTATAGTGGTGTTTGGGACATTGTAGTACGTATTTCATTCACTAAGATACTGTTTGTCACATTATTGGTATAATAATTATTCATTTTATTATTAAAGAATTATTAAGTAATTCCTGTGTCTTCTGACATATAGTAACTGTTTAAATGTTCTGGTAATACATACATTACTTCATTGGCATGCCTTTGGTAACTCTGCGAGGTCAATATTATTATCTTGATTTTATAGATGATAAAACAGGTTTGGAAAGATAATTTTCTTATCTAAAACTTTATGTGTATATATATGTGTATGTATTATCCAGTGAGGTGGAACATAGCTACTTACATGTAAAAAATAACTTACCTTCAATAATTATCACCTCAAAAGGTTGTAGGCCAAGCCTGAACTACGCAGTATTTTTTTTGAGTCTATGTCATTTTGAAATGCTGCATTTGCCCTATATTTTAAGTATAATTTTTACCAAGTTGTCAGCATGAATTTAGGCAGCTGAATATTTTATTTTGAGCCCTGAAATTGAGCTGAAGCTTGAAGATTATCAGTGATAATCATGGGAAAAGGGACGTTTGTAGTGGAAAATCCAGAACTCTCACGTGGACCTGTGGATTACAGTGTGACCCGCCTGCCTGCAGTTCCCACACTAGGGAAGGAAGTCTTACCTGCTCAGGCATTTGGCTGAAAGCCCAATGAAACTACCTTTGTTTTGGTGAGAGCAACTGATCTGTGAGGAATGCTTGAACACAGAGGAGATACACGGGCCATTTTCCAATGTCCAGCTAACTGTAGGAACCTGTAAGGTCAGCATTTTTGGAATACATACACAGAGGATGAGGGAGCAGGAGCTATTTGGTTGGATGCCTGGATGGGGGTGACTTGCTGAAATTTCATTTACTGGCTCCTACAGATTCCATATAGAATCATTAAATATGTTTTTTTTTCCCCCCCAAGATTGGGATGAAATAATAAAAATATTATTATTTTTTCCTCTAAACCCATTAAACTCCTGAACACTCCTTACCAACTTTCCATTTCTATGTATTCCTTTTATGCTACAAGATTAAAATAAAATAGTGAGAAAAATAATAATAGATTTTGTGTGCTGACTACCTGTAATGGACCAGGCACTGATTTAGGCCTGTAATAGTTTGTCTAATTGATTTCTTACAGAACACCATAGATTTGCATGTCTGTTTTTTATACATCTAAGAAAAAACACAGGTTCATCAAGGGTCATTTCCAAAGTTCATTTAGCTAAAAAACATAGAATCAAGATTAGAACCTGTATCTGTTTACTCTACATAGCCAAACCCAAGGATAGAAACATTTGGCAGTAAATAATGTAATATATTCCCCATTTCTACATAGATTTCAACCCTTCAGGTATAATAAGTTTCCCCATAAACCAATTATCTTCTTTTCATGAGGTCAATTTTATAATTTATTTTAGGTTCTAGGAGTAAACTAAGGATTACTTGTATCACCTACCATAATCAAAATATGCTATCTCATCACCATCTGTACCATAATCCTGGGAGATCATATACCTCCCTTATTTAAACTAGACCTGATTATAGTTACCTTATTTGCAAGACAAAATTTATGTTCATTATTATTTAAAATGTCTGTTAGATTGCAGATAGGCAGATGCACAATTTTTTCTATTAATCTACTTTTATGTTCTATTATATATATTTGTAATCCTATCCTATTTGTATCCTATTATATATATTTGTAATTACATTTATGTTCTATTAATCTACATTTATATTCTATTATATAAATTTAGGCTAGGTTCCATGTTTGGTGGTTGGAAGATAATTACCTGTTTTTCAGAACGTCTCAAAGATTTAACCCAATCTCCAATTTCTCTTTATCTCATGAACTCTTTATGCCATCTTTTCTAAAACCTTTTACTTTCTGGGTTTTAATATTTAGTTTCATTTATATAGATTATAGTTTGATGCTGCTTCAAACTTACACAAAGATACATACATTGAGGTGAAACCACTGGTTCTTACAAAAAATACTGCATTAGCCTATTTAAAACCCCTCAGCATCGACAGATAGAATTTCATTCTAAATGGGTTAGTTTTATTTGATTTATGAGTCCCAAATCCTAGTCTTTGGCAAAATTCCCTGGGATGGGAACTTAATACTGAGCCACATGCCTAAGCCAGACAAATGAGCCTTCTGTTT
Organism: Otolemur garnettii; assembly: GCF_000181295.1. NCBI lineage: Eukaryota > Metazoa > Chordata > Mammalia > Primates > Galagidae > Otolemur > Otolemur garnettii. The sequence continues at coordinate 39,626,513 of NW_003852400.1, read as the reverse complement.
GGAATATAACATATTAGATATATCTAAAGCAATGTTTCTTGCACATTTTCATCTTCTGGGCTACAGCCCAGGCTTTGTGGTCACTGCTAAAAAATATTAACTTTCTTAAACAGCAGACACAAGGATGTGCCCTTCCCTCTTTCTGTGGATGAAAGGCAATTTTATCTAGTATTTAAAGTAACAGCAAATGTTACAACTGCAGGAAGAAAGAGATTGAATAATATATCTGCTTTATTTGACACATCTTGAAATCAAATCTTGTATTTGCCTTTATACCCACCAAGTTAAAGAAAGTAGGGGTGATGAAAAAAGCAGAATGTAAAAGAGAAGACTGATAGACTCCATAGTAATCCATTTTTATTACTTTTCTTGAGAATCAATATCTGAGAAAGAAGCAATAATAAGTTACTTGTGGAGGAAAACGTGGGCCAAGCCTGCCCATAAAAGCCCCTGAGTGGGCCTTCCTGGGTCTCGAAGTATAGGTACAGGTTAGAGGACATTGCCAGTGCTGGCCTGGGTAGGTGGCCTGGGTAGCACGCTAAGTGGTAGATATTTTGCCTGATACATTATTTCCAGAAACTGACTGAAATGTCCTGGGCATAAAAGGCTATAGAGCTGTAGTCTTCTGACCTCTGGACATGCCCCTTCACCCAGGCTTCCAAGGCCACCAACATTGGAGAAAACAAAGGAGCATATGAGTTAGTATGCACACACTTACCCTTTTACCCTGTGTAAACTCTTTAATAAAATACATATGTGAGTATGGATACTTTTCTGAGACAGAGACCTGCTCTGTCACCTGGGCTGGGGTGCAGTAGTGTGATCATAGCTCATTGCAACCTCAAACTCCAGGGCTTGAGCTATCTTCATGCCTTAACTTCCCAAGTAGCTAGGATTACAGGTGCGCCCAGCTGATTTTTCTACTTTTTTGTAAAGACAGGGTCTTGCTTTTGCTCTGGCTTGTCTGAAACTTGATCTTAAGTGATTCTCCTGCCTCCCGGAGTGCTAGGATTATAGATGTGTGCCACTGCACCTGGCCATAGACAGTTTGCACTCCTTTGTAGCTGCTTTTGGAATAAAGAAGAGCAAAAGCAACATTGGATTGAGTCCAAGGCATCATTCTTGACCATCATCATAAAATGAGCAGACTTTGAAATCTGACCTCCTTAACTTGCGATTTATAAATTGTTGTATGAGATAAAATATGTCTCAAGAACCCAAGGGATTTAACTTTCGAGGAAAAGAAAAATTTCTGAATACAATGATACTAAAACAATGAAGCAGGTATTATTTAGATAAGAAATACATTGTTTTCCTCCTGACTCTGAAATTCAGACCTCCTGAATTACACAAGTCTTTCCACATTTCCAACCTTACGATGTATATAATGTGGGCAAGTAGTAGGAAAAATATTTTATCACACATATTTTATATAAAATATATTACATGAGCAATAGCAATAAAGGTGAAGTCTGGGAGCAAACACAATTCAAAATTAGGCAGATTTATTTTCGTGCTCAAAGAGAATTACTTAAGAAATATGCGCGTAGCTCTTAAAAGGTGGGAAGTACATAGGAGAGCATCATTTTTTATAATAACTATTATGAGGCTTTGAAGCTGCCAAGCTGATGAAAAGGAAAGTTCCCCAAGTGTCTTGGCCATGGTCTAGTTATAATGATTATCCAATCCACAATTCAACTATAAACACATTATCTACTGTGGCAGGCTTCCCAACCTTATTAGAGATATCCTTTTAATTTTTCTGTGGTCTCCACATCACTATGATTGTATTATTCAGGACTCTCATGGCTGCCAGAGACAGCAACCTAATTCAAACTCTCTTACACCAAAAAGGGAATTTATTTATACATATTTGATAAGGCGACAGCCCCCATTGCTAAAATCACTATCTTGTTTTTGGACTTCATGATGATAATAAGATGTATGCTAAGTCTGTTACCGCCAAATATTTCTGTTGTAGTCTGAGGTGTAGAGTCAAGCAGATAGGGGTCCAAATCTCAATTCCATTGTATCTCAATTCTATTGTAGCTTTGTTATCTTGGGACAGACTGAACTCTGAACTTCTGGTTGCTTGTGTCTGAAATTGATACAGCATGAAAATATCAGGAGACAAGGAGAAAGGCAGCACCACTGCCTTCCCTGTGAGGGACCCACAAACTCTGGGTAAAACTAGGTTGGAGAGAACTGGTGTGGGCAGCCAGCTGAGCGATATGCCAGGTAAAGCACGGAGGTTTGCCTGAGCATCCTGCTTGGTGGGTGGGTGGGGGGGGTTCTTTGATGCCATAGATAATAGCCAGAAAGAAAAACGCAGAAATGGCAGCTGAGACAGAAGCAAACCCACCTCTACTCACCTACTATAATGAGGAGTAACCCTAGTTCTGCTGAGTGACAGCGTGGTGAGTCTAGCCCTCTCGCAACACATACATATTGTATGATAAAATAGACAAAAGTTTTGCGATTATATTGGAACCTAAATATTAGAAACATTTTTAGATTTAAATGATTCTTTGACATATATTTTCAATCCTCTTCATTTTTTTGTGAATTAGTGAATGAAAGAGGATGCCAAGTTTCAAGCTTAAAACAATAGACGTAAATTAAATTATGCAATAGAGGTCACAGATCCGGATCTCTATCAGAGAAATTAAACACACAGGGTTTATTGAGGAACTCTTACTGCCTGAAGCAGACAAAATGAAAAAGTCCAAATTTACAGAAGGAAAAGGAGCAGAAGAATTTCGAGTATAATCAGATACTCAAGAGAATTCTTAGCCCAACTTCTCGGCACACAGTTCTCCTCAGGGTCACTGAAGTAGAAAATTGCATGATACCTGGCACTTTTTCTTTCTAGCGACAACTGGAAAGCAATTCACCTTTCACATTATGCACAGGCAGTAAAGTATATTTTGGAAGAAAAGGTTATGTCGCCTCAGGCTAATATAGTTCTTGAGACATAGCCAATTTCTCCCCCCCCCCCAACTTATAACTGTTTTGTTCGTGACTAGTTGAATAGATTAAAAGCCATTGTTAGACATGTTTTTCTTCTTAAAAATGTAATGTTAACCTACAATTGTCCTTTTGCAAATTCAGGTTGCGTTTTATACCTAGATTAATAAACAAAACACTTATGTAAGCAGGATAATAGTAACAAAAAGGGAGGCATTGGCTAGACAAAGAAGCTCTTTTAAGTCTTCCGAGGGGTTCTTGGACTCGGGACTTGGTTATTTTTTAGGCCTTGTCATTAATAAGGTTGAATTATTTTGTTGTCACCTCTGAGCAGCATGTCTATGCAAAAATGGAGAAAGGCGTCTGTCAGAGATGCTACTAATAGCTGTTTCAAGCTATTTGGTGCTCTGTAAAAAGCCACCCCCAAATGTAGTGACCTAAAATCACTATTTTAAAAATGTTACTGCTTGTCTCCTTAGGGACCTCTCATGCAGATGCAGTAGGATGGCAGCCAGGCCTGGAATGTCTAAATGGCTTACTCAGATAGCTGGTGATTGGTGGGGACATCTGGCTGCTAAGACCTCTTTCTCCATGTAGTTCTTCCATGTGACTAGATTGGGGGTTTTGTATGATGATCAGATTTGTCACAAGGCTAGCCTGTTTTCAAGGGCAAGGGAAATAAATTTCGTCTTTCCCTGGGAGGGATACCAAGAATTTGGGGTCATCTTTACTCTATCATACCTCCTCTCGAATGTTGTTAGTTAAATGATATCTTTTCATTTTCCTATTCCATGTTTTATTTTCTTGTTTCGTTTCTGTAAACCTCATCATTTGTATTCTGGCTCCAAAGAATATTGAAATTTCAGAGGGAGTCATCCCTTTCCTTTCAGTATGCCAGAACTTTGGCATTATTAGGGGGCCTTTGGAGACCAGGAACTCAATTTTATCCCGGGCAAAGGACAGTTAGCTCAGTGATCATGACTGAGCCCTTAAGACTGTTTGAAAGCAGTCTGGGCAAGCTGGTTCAAAGGATCCCCAAAGTCTGGGCCAGGATCCAGCCTGAGTCCTGTGTTTGTCACTAGATGGCTGGGCTCAGCCAAGCCCGCAATGAAGATGTCCCACAAACAGACACATAACTGCTGACTTTGCTTGCCAGGGCACGGTGACTCTGCTCTTTCCTCTCCACACCCATAGCATAGCACATCCCTGGATAATGACAGGTCTCATCTTTATTAAATAAATCACTTTGACATTACAGCACTCCCATGAATTTCTTGACCTTGCCAACTTTTCATAAAGCGAAACATTTATGAATATTTGGCCAGGAAGTTTAAACCAAATGCTTAGATTTTTAAATGGCTATATTTGTAGCTACATGCTGATCTTAACTGCTACAGAATGAATAATGTCAATTTGAATTAAAGAGTAGCATTCTTCTTTTTAGATAGATTGTGGCAATGCTTTCTTCTATTGTTCTAAGAGGTCAGACGTATAAAAGACTCCCAGAAATTATGAGTCTAATGTATCTTTCCTAGATATAAAGCTCAAGTTTTTATAATATTTGACCTCAATCATTATCCAAAACCAATAACAGATTTTTAGACTTGGGTGTTTTTTTCTCATTCTTTTAGCTATAAAATGTATGGAACCTATCAGTCTTCATTATAACTGTTTTTATCCTTATTTGTATAAATAAAACCAATTTCAGTAGAAAATTAGGTAGTAAAATTGGTATAGGAGTCCTATAAATAATTTCATATTTAATGTTTGAGTAAATAACCATGCCTTAAGAAATTTACCAGTTCTTCAAAGGAGAAGAAAGAAGAAGAGAGAAATAAAGTGTGAGAAACAGATGGATTCCTTCCTGGCAGTGATGATGATGAGACCCAATAAAACAGTCTGGATAAACTCATATTCTCAACCAAATGGTCAAATTAAGAATGACGTTTTATTTGTATAATGCCCTGACCTTTCTATGATAATGGGATTATTAACCACAGAGAATGTTAAGTACCAAAATGAATACCAGGTTCTGAAAGGAGTCCCTAAACAAAAGGGGAATGAAGGGTGAAGGGACAATAAATAAGTGTATTGACAAAATACTTTCATTATATTCTTTTATTATATCACAAGAATATCTTTGTGACTACATGGTGATAAAATTTTGCAGTCAGGGAATTAGGATTAAGCGCTAAGGTCTCATGTAGAAGTAGAAATTTTGAAAAAATTAGTGGGAGTCAAGAGGAGATAGACCCTATTTAGGAAGAGCCTTACCAGTATTCTTGGATTTTAGTCCCACTGATTACTCTGGGACCCTCTCTCTTTATTCTTGCTGGTGTTGGGGTATTGTTAAAATTGTATTTTCATCATAATCATGCTAGTGTCTAGATAGTCTTATCATTATATTGTCATGCTTATCTCACTTGCAATTATCATTTACTTATGCTGGTCCTTAATAGTTCCTCTAACTATGTAGTAAGCACTTAAAGAGCAGCAAAACCACGTCTTTTATTCCCATTGTAATCTTCTCATGCCTACCCCAGTGCTCTGGGTTCCCAGGCACTTGGGACATGCACTTGATTGACAAATGGGGATTACCATGTTCTATATTATTAACCAGAGGACTGGGTCTGGCTTCATCATGACCACTAAAGTGTAGATAGTTACTGACATCTTTTGTTCCATAACTTGTATGCATGATGGTTGAGCAAATAACAGATCTGCTTTTGAGTCCAGACTTTGGTAGAAACTAATTATGGGCTACGTAATATCTTAGGTCTAGTTGTCTTTACCAATAATACAGGATACTAATGGTATTACCTCATTGTGTTGCTATAGAGATCAATTGAGATGATATATGTCGGGTAGTTACCATGTCTGGCATATAGACAGACTCTGTAAATGTTAGCTGTGACCATTGTTATTACCACCTGTATTATGGTCTTGCACCTGTAATTTTTATATACTGATGTTGGTCCCATCCCTTGTTTTCTTTCTAATTTTTGAACTCCTGATAGCATGATCCAAGGACAAATAAAGATGTACTTGAAAGTATCTATTTTGAAGAATTCTGTTATTTTACTTACAGTCATGGCTATAAAGACTTTTACAGAGCTTAAATTGTGTGCCTGCTCAGTCTTTCCAATGTTACCATTGGAAAACACCAACTTTTACAAACTTCCTTTTGTAACTGTCTCAATCTCTCCATTGCACTTTTGTCACAGTACCTGCATGAAATGTCAATGTACTGACTGATGTTTCTGCTTTTCATCATCCTTTGTTAGGATTGCTCCAACCATGCCCAAGCCCCAAGACCATTTGGTGGTGACAGGTATAAATACCATTACTGCCATAATGAAAAGGTTGGATCAGAATGTGGAAGGTGAAGACAGCCCTTTTGGCTTGTGGTTAATTGTGGATCCCTGGGATCATTGCCACTGTTTACTCCAGTATACAGTAAATCAACTCTCTCTTTTGGGTAAGGTGATGGCACACAGGGTGGAAGTGCCTGACATGTGACTGGTGCAATTTGTCCTGGTTCCAAGTAAATTTTTAAATAAAAGGTGCTCATTGAGGGTCTACTGTGCACTTTTGCTCTGCTTTTCTGCAGACTTTTCAAATTTCATAAGCGTGTATTCAACTGGGTAGGTCTTCTAGCTCAAATTTAACTTTATCAATAAAGTTTTTACTTGTTAGAAAAACACATTAAAATAAAATATGATCATAATGAAATATTATTTCATGACTTGCTGACACTTTTGCCATCAGTGGGTCATATGATGATCACTATTGATCTGGATTTCTTTCTAACATCTCTCCTTCCCGTCTCAGTAGGAGCTAAGTTGCCATTGCCAAGGATAGAACAATCATGGCCAGAATGTTCTGCCAAGTGAGTATGTGTGTTGGTCTCTATAATTTTACAAAACTTCATGCACATAGGATAGACTAGCACCTCCTTCTCTGTTCCCCCTAGATTCAGAGGGCTTCTCTTTTTTTCCATGTTCTCTCTGTCTCTGTTTTAGTGGCCATAATAGAGGCCATTACATGAAAAAACATATGAAAATGTAAATAAAAGTGTTCTCGTACTCCTTTAAAAACCCAATTTCTTAATTTTTGCTTGCTTTACTTTTTATCTCTTATTTCTTTTTTCTTTTACTGATTCAAAGCTAAAAAGAGAATAAAATCTAGTAAACACTGGCTTGTCGTACACAAAGAATGAAAGATGTTTTTGTATTTTTCAAGACAAATACTAAAAAAGGCCAAATTACAGTAATATTTGGCAGAGTCTGAAAGATTTTCTATGGAAGAAATAGCAGCTTGGTACGCGCTCATGGTAGCACATAAATGAGAGCCTATCTGAGGACTTCTTGGGAATTACCACCTTCATACCTGCTTTTAGCAGACTGATCTCACTAGTTAAAAAATCTTTAAATGAGGGTGTTCGGGATTTAATTTGTTCATATAAAGATAATTTAAAAATAAAAATGTATGTAAGTCATCTATTATATACCTATTCGTTCAATTTTAGATTAGCTGATGGATTTGTGTACTCTCACTATTACTGTTCTGTCATTAAAAAATTATGAAATACTGAACTTTGTGGATATTAAAATAGTGAGAATTAAAAACGTCAGAATTAGTAATAAAACGTGTATGGCACGAATTATTGATTCGAGTTCTCCAATTGGATTATTGATATTTACTAAAATGGTTACGCAATATCTTTTTAAAATGAGCTTAATGAGGAACTTTAAGAAATTCAAATAAATTGATTATCTATACCTATTTATCAGAAGAGTTGGAAATTTCTATATCATTCTTTCCTACTCAGACCTGAATATATGTTAAAAGAACAAGAAAATACAAAATCCAAAGGCTATCAAAGTAATTTGGAAAAGCTATTAAAGAAAATATTATAACGTATCCTTGATCAAAAAAATTATTACTTGTTTATCCAATTTTAATGTAACTTGATGACTATTTAGCAATCACATCCATTAAAGTATATATTTATTCTAAAATTACATGACAAATATATAGTTAAAAATAAAGTAATAACATGTAAGATGATCCTACAAAAACATATTTCCGATTCACTTCATATTTCAATTTGTGCAGGCTATTTGATGACACATTAGCAAATTATAATGAATTTCTCTCGTGAGAATTTGACCCAGTCCTCAATCTGACTTTGAAAAAAAAGATCAAAGCTGCCCAGTCAAATTAATTCTGCATTGACATATTTGTCTTTGTCTATTGAAATTTGACCTCTTAACACTTCAGATATGTGTTATTCTTCATTGTGCTTCCATGGGAAAGGATTATATTTTACTAAGGACAAACTCATGACAACTATTCCAAATGAGTATTTAGAAATGTGCAAGCTGTTTAGTATTTCTTCAGCGGTACATGTTGTATTTGTGCTTCATACATACTTTTGGTCCAGCAAGGAACAGGGAAACGAAAAGAAGGGAATGGAGGGCATTCTGGGGTATGTCTTTTGCTGATTCCTCAATAGCTTGGATCTGTACAGATCACAAAGGATTCTAAGCGCTAGTGCATTTGAGCTTCCAGCCTCTGCTTGTGCAATGTGACAAGAGTTTGAGATGCCCTTCCAAATGTGCCCAGCTTAAGTTACAAGGAAAAAAAAGTTAATAGCTTTGACCTCTTAAGCTATTATATGAAGAAAAAGCTCTACCCAGTTAAGGGCCACCTTATTTTAATCTCTATCTTTGAAGTGAGTCACGTACTAATTTCCTCTCAGGAAAGATTAAACCAAAATATGTTTAGTTAGAACAATTACTTTTCCTTAAAGAATCCCAAACACTTTGGATTTTTCCAGTATAATTAAAAGATGCCTAATGAATGCATTCATTTTGTAAAATGTATGTAAGAGACTGCACTCAATTACTACCAATTCACAGAGAGTTCTTTTACTGATGCAAAAAAGAATTCTGTTAGGAAACTGAAAGTGACACAATGAAATTTAATCTGGTTGCACGAGACAATGACTGACATGGTCATAGAAATAAGAGCTCTCCACTATTGATTAAAAAGACCCATGTAGATATCAGATACTACTGGACTGACAAAAGCCTCTTTATTACACTTACAACTGTTACATAAAGATTTGGGCATATAGGCATATTGGAAACAATAACTTGTTCACTGTGTTACTAGAAGTATAGTGCCCAATATTTTAGAAGAGTCTTAGAGTTCTATTTTTTTTTTTTAATTTCTAACTATGTTTTGGTAAACAGAACATAGTCCCAAATCATGCCTCTGATCAGCTTCTAGGATCTTTGCATTAAAATAATAATGATAAAGAAATGTTTCCTTATCATTATTATTATTTTAATGCAAAAATCCATTAACGAGTTTTGATAACCTCATTATTTAGCCACGGTGGTTATCTTAAAAACTGACACAACCTTTTAGTTCTCTATGGATCCTAGTTATTAAACCTTTGTCAGAGATATAACCTGCAAAAATCTTCTCCC
>NW_003852400.1:39613709-39616560 GCF_000181295.1 Otolemur garnettii | reverse complement strand
AAAAAAAAAAAAACTGACACAACCAGTTTTTCTGGGGCTATTCCAGAGTGTGAATCTGCTCTTCTGACCTGTGGCCGTGGATGTTAGCTGGCTGATAGATTAGAAATCACACAGGTCAACTCCATTTTTACCTCCTTAAAATCAGACCACATCCTCCATGGTGCTTCATAATTTAATTACAGTGGCATTTCTTGTTAATACATACTTTTAGGGTACATCTTGCCACTGACAGAGGGAGAGATATGGCAGAATGTAGTAACTCCTGTTTTCTGATTTTGTCTATCAAATACATCGGACAGGCAAAAGACTAAAGACTGATATTCCATGATATTTCTGTCAGTGACAATCCATGACTAAATGTCAGCTTCTGAGTGTAGGTAAGAAATCTTTCTCACGTTTCTCCATTTTCAGCTTCTGAGCTGGCAATCTCATCTTCTTCATTTAGTTAGGGTAGCCTAGGCATTCTGGGACACATGTACAGGGACGTAGAATTTCCGAGGCATAGCATGTACCATGTTTAACATAAGATAGTACCAAATTGTTTTCAAGTGATTAATCAATTTAGACTTTTTATATACCAAATGTATAAGATTTTTTTTTGTGGTCCACATTTGGCTAATATTCAGTATCACCAAACTTACATTTTTTTTTCAGTATAGTGGGCATAAAATGAAGCATATATTTTTTTAAATTTTCATTTTTCTGATCTGAGGTGAGCATCTTTTGCTATAAATATTGACCTTTTCTGTTCATAAGTTTTGCCTACTATTTTTTGCCAGGGTGTTTCTATTTTTACATAACACAGGATGATCTACTCATTTCAATTCCTTAATTTAATTGCACCTGCAAAGACCCTTTTTTTCCTCAAATAAGGTAACATTCATATTCCCCTGATTCTAGGAATTAAGACATGGACATAACTCTTTGAGGGACACTATTCAAACCACTAGTGTGGGTTGGATATGCTCCTGTACCCTAGCACTGCTTTCAAATCATTATGTTCCATTATTTCTTTACAAAAGTCCTGCTCATTTAAAACTGATACCATCTTGTTGTGCCCTCTTATGTCCCCTCCTCTCTGCTTTATTTTAGTTGTTCTCCTCTCCCAAATTTGCATCTTTGTAGAAAATGCAATCAATATCCAGTTTCTCAGCCTCATTCTAGACAGCACTACCATCACTACCACCTTCACTTTCTCTCCATCTCAGTCATTCCTCCCTATGGCTGCCCTGCATCTTGTTACGTTTTTGAACTGCTTTACCTGTTTGCTTGAATTCAACAGATTGTGTTTTTCACTTACCCCCCACTATGTGTATTCTTCCATGTCATTGAGACCTGGAGCCTCTTGATCCCTCATTTTATCCTGTTTATAAGTCTCCTCTTCTTTTTATTAGAATATTTTCTGACTTACAAAAAGTGCTCCGTGCTATCTGCTAGTGGTAGCAGAAGTATTAATATCCAGATTCATGTACTGTTATTGTAACCATTTCTTTCTAGTATTCTCAATACTTGTGTCTCATTGTCCTTGAATTCTCTTACCTAATTAGCCCCAAAGCTAAATCAGCTACAAAAAGAAAAAAAAAAAGCAAGCTTACTTTTTACTCTCTCACGGACTTTCAGACTGATTGCAGCAAGAGTCATTCAGTGGTAATGGAAAGTGTCATTAGTGCTCAGAAAGCAAGGAAATGACATTTAAGCTGATACCTAAGTAATGCCAAGCACTGGTCAAATGAAGAGAAGAGAGTTCTGGCATTCACGCACAAAAGCTAGATTATCAAGTTCTTCTGGTCTCAACTTAGGCATTACCTCCTCTGTGAAGTCTTCTTGGACCTCCCGTGTGTAAGTCAGGCATCCTTCCCTGTGCTCCCTTGGGAATCTTTAGTTGTTCGTTCTTAGCAAATGTTAACATAATGTTGTATTCATCTGTGTTTTTGACTCTCTTCTTCCCTGGATTCTCAAAACATGCCTGGTTTTTGACTTGTTTCCTATAACAGCTCAGTGACTATAAAGTATCTGGCACATACCCAAGGCTTAATGAAATTCATCAATTAAATTGCCAGATTAATGGGAGAAAAGTCCCCAAAGGGTAACAACTCCATTGATATTTTGTAGGCTAAGTAAGTTACCTTGCTCTTGTGATAGCCATACAGAGGGGATCTATTCAAATCTGTTAAATTCAAGACCAGGTAGATAGATGTATTGTAGAGTATAGGTATTATTCTAGGCACTGTTGAAATGCTATTCATTCTTCCCCATTCATAGGATGGTGATATTAACCTTCTTTATCTGAGAAATTGTGCATAAAACATGTAACCTACAAGGTGCATTGGAGCAATATAGAGTCCTTAGTCCAGTGGTATTGTCATCATGCAGGTGCAGCACTCAAAGCACATTTTTAGTACTCACTCTACCCCCGCTTCGTCTTCCAGCTCCACAGCCATGAGGGATTTGAAAATCAGTCTGTAGAACAGCAATTCTCAGCAATCCCTCAGTATGTCCCAGTTACTTGTAAGCTAATATCACACACAAAAAAAGGCATGTGAGGCACTGGAGTTGGCCATTTTATTTTAACCAATTTAGAAAAAAAATATTAAAAAAGAGATGATTTGAGATTTTCCTGCTAATATCACTAGCCTTATTCACTATATTCTGATGTGCTTTCTTGAGGGGGATAATTGCAACTAATGAAGTGGCAACAGGACCTGTCCATGGGAGTGTGTGGCTGTGAATATTATGTCTGTTATGGATGTCACTGATGTTGCCCTGGAGGTGGCTCTCCTCTCTACATAAAGCATATTTTAACTCTTCCTGTTACAAGGGCATTTTTTTTTTTTTTTTTTTTGAGACAGAG
>NW_003852400.1:39598340-39612499 GCF_000181295.1 Otolemur garnettii | reverse complement strand
AAAAAAAAAAAAAAAAAAGTCTGGACTTTTAGGAAGGTTCAGCCACTAATTAAGTTGAGCGTTTGGATGAAGTACTGGAGGTCTTAAGTAATTAAACTCAAAAAGAATGGACTAAGTTGGCTAATTTCAATCTGTATCCCTCAGAAAAGTTAGGGCTTTATAGAATCCATTGAAGGCCATGAGGAAAAGGGAGAGACAGAGAACATGTTTCTGCATCTGCTTTAACTGGAGCCTTCATTTTTGTCTTTATTTTTGTGTTGGGCTTTCCTAGACTATTTTCTTTAGAGAAATTATTTCTCTGTTCATTTCTTTTCTTCTTCTTCTTTTTTTCTTCAGTGCACCAGATAATCTTCAAGATTCCTTGTTATACTTTCATTTCACTCCTCTGTTCTGACTGATAGTTAAAATTGTAATAAATTGACATATTAAATATATTAGAAATTCTGCTTGAGATGTTTCTAGAATAAGTCAGACAAAAAAAAATTTGGCAGAAAAGACCAGTTTAAATCTTATTGTGTTATAAATGCCCAATCTTCAGTATATCTAAAAATAAGAATAACAAAATATAGTTTATTTTATAGCACATCATAAATATTCATCTGGAAATAGATTTTATTCTCACAATAGAGCACCCAATATTACAAAAAATAACATCTGCTTATTCTGGGAATAATTTGCTGAGGGCTAATATTTTAAGAATTTATTCCAACCAACATTGTTTTAATATCTAGCATGTACTAGCCAGTTACTGTTAAGCTTTGGAAATAAAAAACAAAAATATCCTCCCCTCTCAAAGAACATAGTCTAGCAGGAAGGACACATAAACAGTTTATTACTGGGAGATATGTACAGGGATAAAGCATATAACACATAATTAAAAAGTGGTGTGGTAGTTAAAAGCAGAGGTATGTGTTCAAATTTCAGTTCTATTATTAGTAATATTAGAGTTTCTGGTATTATGATTTATTAGATTGATGGTTTCATTTTCTTCTTTTTATAAAATAAGGAGAGGAGCCAAGGTCATCTCATAGGAATGTTTTCTGCCAGTTAAATGCTATAATCAATGAAAAACACTAGATGCAATATGTGCATTTACTACTATTTATATGGTAGCTATTACTAATATGCCACTTAAATGATAGTTTTTACAAGTATTTTTAATTTAAACACAATAATTGTACATATTTATGGGGTACATAGTGATGTTTTGATACTGATGATATCAAGGTAAGTAGCTCATCCATCTCAAATATTTACCATTTCTTTGTGTTGGGAACATTCCTCCTTGCTAATTGAAGCTATATAGTATATTATTAAGCATAATCATCCTACAATGCAAAGAATGCTAGACATTATTTCTCCTATCTATTTGACATCATTTATCAAATCTCCCCCTACCTCTAGTCTTCTAACCTTCCCCCTAGTCTTCTCTGCATCCAGTATCCTCTGTTATACTTTTTACTCATATGGGATCAACATTTTTTAGCTTTCACATAGGAGTGAGAAAATGTGGTGTTTAACTTCCTGTTCCTGGCTTATTTCACTTAACATAATATCCCTCAGTTCCATTCATCTTTATGCAAATGAAAAGATTTTATTCCTTTTTATGACTGAATGGTATCCCACCATTGGGGGATATATAATATAACATTTTCTTTATCCATTATAACATTTTAAAATTATAACAAAATTATAACATTTTAAAATATATATAACATTTTCTTTATCCATTCATCTGTTGTGAGACACCTAGCTTGATTCCACATCTTGACCATTGCAAATAGTGCTACAAAAAAACATGGTAGTAAAGATCTGTCTGTTTGATATACTAATTCTCTTTCCTTCAGATGCATTTCTCGTAGTGGGATTACTGTATCATATGATAATTATATTTGTAGTTTTTGGAGGAACACCCATACTGTTTTTCATAATGGCATTACTGGTCTATATCCCCACTAACAATATAGGAAGGTTCCCATTTGTCCTTATCCTCACCAGCATTTGTTACCTTTTTCTTTTTGTTAATAGGTATCCTAACTGGGATGAGATGATACTACATTGTGGTTTGATTTTGATTTGTATTATCCTGATAATTAGTTATATTGAGCAGTTTTTCAAGTCTTTTTTTTTTTTTTTCTTTTGGTATTGCATGTTTGAAGACAATTTGTTTTTTCAGGTCTTGCAAGCAGATGGGTCTTAAGTCTTCTCATAGCATCCACACAATGATAGTCAGGCTAATTGTTAGCTTGCAAGATGGGTAAAATTTTAGACATGTCATAGTTTTAGGTGCTAAAGAGGCAATGACAAGGAGATCTTTCCTCATCCAGAGGATCACCATTATAAAAAAATTTTCTTTGTTTCTTAATGGTTTAATATCAAAATTTTCAAGCATGCCGCAAGATGAACACCACATATGCATCATCTAGATTATAGCAGTAGCATTTTACTACATAGTGCATGTTTTTAAAAAGTGAGGATAGAGAATAACATTTTGATTTTTTTCTTATGCCTGTAACTGACATCTGTACTTGACAAACACAGGACACATATTTGGGCTTCATAATTACAGGTCAGGACACAGGCAAAGGTTAAAGAACTTCTCTAAAGCCTTATTGCTAGGGATTAACTCAGCTGCTTAGTTCTCTGACTGCATATTAATGGATTTTAGTAAAAGATACAGGGGAGTTTCACAGGATCAGGAAATGATTATATTCACTTCACCTTTCTTCAATGAGGCAAGGAGTATTTAAACTTGGAATAAGGCTAAGCATAGATCAGGCTCTTGGCCCAGTTTAATTGTTTCTCACCAAAAATATAAGCACTCAACTTAGAAGTTAAGATTGGCTGCTGTTTTGGGTCGCTGCATCTGCTTTAACTGACATCATCAGATTTATCAGTATCAGAAGCCCTGTGGTTACTCGGAAGGAATCAACCTGTACCCCTAGAGCTTCTTCAAGATCTTCCAAAGCAGGTGGGAGGCATTTATGTTCTTGTCATCACCACTAGGAGAAGAACTTGAGGGGAATGCAGAAGTTATGGGGTGTGAGGGAGGAGACATTACCCTGTGTCAGGAACATCTGTTGTGGTCGGAAACAAAACTCGAGTATGTTTGGAATTAAATAGCATTTATGATCTGGCCAAAAACTTGCCAAACACTTTTCATATTATTTTTATAGAAAACACATTAATTTATAAGTCAACTTTTGGTTGATAACATGTACTTTGGAGATAAGTGATAAGCACTTCTGATCTTTAGGCTTAAACTCTTAACATCTGTAACTTTAAAGATACATAATTTTTCTTGCATACAAGTGTATCATGACATGCCAGGTAGGAACATGCTTTTATTTTCAGAATACGTTTATTCTTCATCTTAGAATATTGTATGCAGTTATCAATGGGTCATGAGGCTTTTTTCTCAAGATTCATAAAAGCAATACCTGCTGACTGATAACATAAAAATGGCACTTTGCATAGGTAGTCAGCACATTGGAGGTGCTGTAAATATTCATTAAATAAATTAATGAATAAAGAAACTCAAACTGCAAGAATGGCTATGTATGAACACATTCACACATAAATACCACATTTCATTGTTTCTAAGATGCAATTCTTTCACATTCTAATATCTCTGAAATAAAGATGTGCCTTAAATTAATGATGCTGGCAGAATTTTTGTTTTGTGTAAGACTTAATGATACATCTTTTGGATGTATGTGGAATGAAATGCAGTTTATTCTTCCCCTTTACCTGTGTATTTACCTGTGTATTCCTGCTAGGTAGGCGTGCATTACATTATTACATTAAGAGATGACATATTCATTTCTCATAATTTTAAATAAAACCATTTCATTAGCATTTCTTTTTATAGCTTTAAGTACATGCTCATCCCTGCTGTCATTCATTTACATGATGGATGGGGCTTAAAACTTTTTTCTCTGCTGCCTGATAAGTACTCAACAAAACTGTCAGCTGCAATTGCTTTCTGACATAGAAATGACAATTTAGTGTCTACCAGAAAGCAGGGTGAAGGCACAAGTGAACCTACTTGGAATTTAGCCGTCTAAACTGTATGTACCTCAAGAAAATTTCCCCATCATTCAGGGGCCACTAGTAAGGGTACCAGAAACCTTGCGTTGTCTGGAGTGTGACTTCTTAGTTCTGATATTCACTTTTATGTGGGCTCCATTACCCATCTCTTTTATTATTTAAGTGTTGCTGTTGGAATGGGGAGTGGTATTCTGTGTTTTTTTTTTTTATTATTAAATCATAGCTGTGTACATTAATATGATCATGGGGTAAAAGGTGTTGGTTTTATATATAATTTGAAATATTTTCATCAAACTGGTTAACATAGCCTTCATGGCATTTTCTTACTTACTGTGTTAAGACATTTATATTCTACACTTACTAAATTTCACATGTATCCTTGTAAGATGCACCGTAGGTGTGGTCCCACTGATTACCCTCCCTCCACCCATCCTTCCCCCTCCCCTCCCCTGCCCTCCCCTCCCGCTCTCCTTTCCCCATATTCTTGGGCTATAATTGAGTTATAGCTTTCATATGAAAGCTAAATTGGTTTCACAGTAGGGCTGAGTACATTGGATATTTTTTCTTCTGTTCTTGAGATACTTTGCTAAGAAGAATAAGTTCCAGCTCCATCCATGTAAGCATGTAAGAGGAAGTCCCTATCTTTCTTTAAGGCTGCATAATAATCCATTGTGTACGGGCACTTGGGCTTCTTCCATGACTTAGAAATTATGAATTGGGCTGTAATAAACATTTTGGTACAAATATCTTTGTTATAATGTGATTTTTGGTCTTCTGGATATATATCTATTCATCATGGCAAGTAGAAACTTATTTTTCTAATGTTGTTGGCTATCAATTATTTTTTACTTTCTAATTCTATCATATAGAAAGGCTCCACATACTAGATCTAACCCACCATGTATAGGTGACTCTTCTCCAACATGTTTGAGGATAAAATTAGACATCAAATCTCAAACTGGTTTGTTTGTTCATTATTGTGTCAACAATCAGAAATAAAGAACAATGACTATTTAGTGAGTTTTAGTCAGTAATATGTCAATTCAAAACCCATAGTGCCTGGCCATTTTTCCAATACATTTTTCTCTTTTTTGTATTCTGAGATGGTTAGACACAATTATAGAAATTTTAAAAAGTAGAACACTCATATCCTACATGTATAATAATTCTTTAATGGGTCATCCTTAGGAAACTCACTGGCCTATTTTTTTTAGATTTAAGTGAGTCCTTTATCTGCTTTTAAAAATCTTATAGCTTCCCCCTACCAATACTATTAATAAAACCCTAAAAGAGGTGTTAAGTGCCATCTCATTGTCTTACACCTGGAACAGAGAGCAGCAGAAGGGATAGAAGAATGTAACTAACCATTTTAATATACAACTTGGATGTGGAAAAGTGTACTTTCAAGAAGGTTAGTTTATAGTGCTAACTATAAACATTTGGGTTTAAATTACTGCTTGCCTGTGATAATATCGGATTTGTATAAAAGCAGAATGATTACTAGTTGCTTACTTAGACAAGATTCATGATGGCTTTGAAGGATATCAATGTTGGTAACAAACACACTTGCCTAGGATTTCCACTGTATCTCAGAAGGCTCTTACCACATAGAGAACACAATTAGGATGCTTGCACTGGCAGCTCAGTGGCTGGGATAATTGTGCCATGTGTTATGAAGTCTAGAATGTGCATATTATACATATTTTATGGACCATCAACTTATTGAATAATATCCTAGCTAATTTTTTAAATAGGGAAAATAGCACCTTCTTTAGTTCTTTATTATTATTTATGTCATATGTTTTAATTTCATTTGATGGCTTTCTGGATAATGTAGGCACACACACACACACACACACAAAAGATAGGGAGAAATGACTATGATTTAAAAATACCTGATTTGGCGTCTAGGCTTGAATTCCCTAAGCCCATCTAGTTCAAGCAAGGCTGTATGTCAAAGAAAACTTGAGAAATTTTTTCAAATAAAAATTTTGGATCCATGTCATTCCTTCTGACTCAGAAATCTTTAGAAAGGGCTCTGAATAAGTCCCTCCAAATTTCAGATGCCTATGGCCCTTCACCCTGGCTAAGTACAAACCTAAATAAATACTCTGTTACAGATTTATTTGCTTTATGCACTAAAAATCTATAGCTCTTGATTATTTTTCTTTTTGGAGACAGGATCTCACTATGTCACCCTGAGGAGAGTGTAGTGGCATTGTCATAGCTCACTGCAACCTTCAACTCCTAGGCTCAAGTGATCCTTCTGCCTCAGCCTCCTGAGGAGCTGGGACTACAGGTGTGCACTACTACACCTGGTTATTTTTTTCTATTTTTGGTAGAGACAGGATTTCCCTCTTGCTCAGGCTGGTCTTGAACTCTTGAGCTCCAGCATTCCTTCCACCCTAGCCTCCCAAAGTATTAGGATTATAGGATTGACCCACCGCATCCATCCTGTGTCTTTTGATTTAAAAATTTTGAGAAATACATCTGCGATGGGATCTTTCCAAATATCCTATTTCAAAAGCATAATTTTTTGGAGGGGAAGGGGTTAAGCAAATTTATTGTAGTTCTCATCAAAACTTGTTCCATGCAAGTACATACTATAAGTCTTAGGATGTATATAGTATATGCCTCATTTTCAAAAGTTGTTTCAATTATGGAAAAAATTTTGCAAAAATATCTCTAACAAACTAGAACATACATTGTGAAACTCAGATTTAAGGCCTTTTTTGTTATATTCTTTTCATGCCAACGTAAGCTATGGGTTTCTGAAAAATAGTTCTCCTGTACAAGTTTATTATTTGTCTAACTCATATTCTAATAGCTTCTAAATATTTAGGAGTTTATTTATTCAGTACATATTTGTTAAATGCTTACCACATTCCAAACACTAGTGTGGGCTTTGGAGACATAGAAGTGAACAATTTAAATGAAATTAATTTTCCCCATTCCTATTTCTCTTATCTTTTGTATGATCTTTAAGCAAAATGACAACATGTACATGGTAAAAAATTGAGCTGTACCAAAAAAGTTTATAATAACAAATAAGTAACCACTCCACCTCTCTCCATCTTAGCCTCAATTCAAAAAGAGCATTTCTTAACAGCTGATGATTTTTGTTTTTCTGACAATCAGCATGATATGGAAGCCATAGGCAGAGGATGGCAGAGCAATCGGACGGAAAGATGTTAATGATCTGGAAGCCATCAGAGCTTCAAGCCATGACTATATTCAGGCCTACACATTTTCTTAGATTTGTATTGGACTTTAAATTTTGCAAGTTATCTTCATTTCATTTTCTCAAAAAACCATCCTATGAGATAAGTGATGGCCAATGTATGTTGATGTGCAAGTGTGTTCTTTGCACATGAGCATCACTTGAGGGAACATGTGGGGTCTCAATCCCAGTCCACACAGCCACTGCTGAGCTGTGAACCTGCAACGTGTGTTGTAGGCTAGCGGCGATTTTGAGGTGAGCAAAGCAGGAGTCTTATCCTTGTATAAGACATGAAGGTCTCGAGAGGCTTAGAGAAGATCCATAGTTCTTCTAAGGTCTCCCAGGGGATGAGAAGCCAGCTCAGACAAAATCCCTCAGCTTAATTAATTTTAAGTGTGCTTCTTGTCACACTGGAAATTATTCTGGCATAGTCTTTGTGATACCCCTCTAGTTCAATCTAAATAGTTTAGCAAAGCTCTAGTTTACTGAAAGTGGTTCCTTGGCATATAACTGAATAGAAATAATTTGTTTTTCTTTCTGATCGAGAGAAATTTTAGTTAGCTTTGGTTGTGCTGTTTAAACATTATTTCTGGGCATGACATGACTGTGAGGGTGTTTCTGGATGTGATTAGCCTTTAAATTGGTGAATTCTATAATGCAGATCATCCTTACCAATGTGAGTGGGCATAATCCAAGCTGTTGAGGGCCTGAACAGAACAAAAGGCAGAGGAAGGGAGAATTTACTCTTAGCTTGAGAAAGGACATTGGTCTTCTCCTGGCCTCGGACTGGAACAACACCTCTACCTCGTTCTCCAGCTTGCAAACAGGACCGGGGAACGTCTCAGCCTCCATAACTGTGTCAGTTCATTCTCTCTCTGTGTGTGTGTGTTTCTGTTTCTTTAAAGAGCTTAAGATTCATACTATTTGCAGCATAAATGAATCCTTCTATGAGGGTTTTGTCTCCCGAAAACAATTATCCAAACACATAAACCACCAAGAAAATAAAGATCTATGTTCTTTCGGATGCAAGTTGTATATGGAATGTTCCTGAATTTTTATGTATATCAATTGTTGATAGAAAATAAAAATAGGGCTTTTATTCTTAATCCAGGACCTTGCAATTTAAAGGGTACCTCCAGGACTAGAAACTTGCCTGTTATCTGAGAGTTGTTGGAAACGCAGATTCTCAGGTCCACCTGAGCTACCGAATCAGAATCTGGATTTTACCAGGAGCCCTGGGTCATGTGTATGCACATTAAAGTTTGAGAATTGCTGGTCTGGAATGGTTACAAATACTATGTTCTTCACTATGTTCAAGACCTAACATCAAATTATAATATTACACAAGCAGCAGCTGTTTACCAGATGTGCCCAGGGAGGGGACCAATGTGCTGGGATACCCAGAGTGAGTCTGAAGCCTGGCACTGTTCACCCACCTGGAGAACTTTACACTAGCAAGTGGCATTTGTGACTAAGAAGCATTCCTTTTTAAGGTCTCTTCTATCTGATACAGATGTACAGGCATCCCTGTCAAGGCCCATTTAAAGGCCTAGAGGTGATGAGGATCCCACGTAATCACTGCAGCGTGTAACTTGTGGATCTTCCTGTGCACAGGCACATAAGCTCAACTGGGTTGCCCGGTGATGGAGGCTGTTCCATGACATCACTTGTGTATTTCAAATTCTTGGTGCTTTTCTGTTCTGGTTTACACTTTGACCCTTCTTCTCTAGCCCAGGGGGTTTCTCAATCCCAACTACGCACAGTGACTCCTGTTTGGCTCAGATCTCTGTGTGCTGAATTCTGGTCTGAATAGTCTTGCCAAGGTTTTCTTATGTCTTTTTGTCCTGCTTGGACAACCTGCCACACCAACACTTCTCTCCAGATTCTGAAAATTATATCCTGAAGTTATCCTTTGTGTGGACTTTATTCTTAGTGCTCACAGTAGCTGCATAAGTGGTGCCTATAGAGGAGTTCGCATGCTCATGGCTGACCCAGCTTCTGATCCTGCTCTTCCAGGCTTGCTCTGCCTCTAAGCCTATCAGCATCCCTTGCTCTGCACAGAGGCAGAGGAACTGCATGAGCACGAGAACACAAACACACTGCAAAACAAGTGGCTCTGAACATGTTCAATCACGGGGGGCTGAATTCTGCTTCAACTCAATTGTGAATTCTGCTGTCAGGACAGCCCATTCTACTAAGCAAAAACATAGGTAAGCCACAGTCTAATTGGGTTAGTAGGAGAAACTGAATTGGATATTTTATGATCCAATAGTTGCTTAAATTAAATAATGGGCCTCCAGCTCCTAGCAGGCGGCTTGGTTCGCAGCATGTATGTTAATAAGTGCTAGATCCCCCCCACCCCCTTGGAAATCAGTCCAACTAAAATAGAAAAGTAGTGCTTGATGTAGTGAGTAAACCTGGCTTTAGTGTCTGTATTTTAAATCTGTTTTCCCAGGAGCATATTTTAAACAACATAAGAAGAGTCTGAAGTTATAAAATTCTAGTGGACAGCCCAACCATTACAGTCAGCAGCACATCATCGAGAAAAATGGTTATTTTTTTGACAATGATTTTTCCATAATTGGTAAAAGCTACAAAACAGTCTTTGTAAAACCCAAGGTCGCTGTAGGAGTGTGATGCCAGCTTGTGAATGAACAGTGTGTATTCTGCTCAACTTGGTTCAAATCGTTGAGCATCTGGTTTATCCAGATAATGGAGAGCATTTGTCCAGACACCTGGCATGTGCAAATTGCTTCTCATTTATGTACTTGCAAATTAGGAATCCAAGACCCCTGCAAGGTTATGAATAAATAATAGGGCTAAAGGCTTACAGACCAAAGTTATTGTTATAATAAACAAGCCGGCTACTCTGGGGCTAGTACATTTCGAATTCTTAATTGTCATCTTTATGACTTAAGTTCACCAGTTATTTCCTTTTCTTTCTTTTTTTGCAAAAAATGCATCTCATTTTGATGACCTTTGGAAGCTGCTGCACAAAAGAAATATGGATGGCTTAGTACAGTGGGCTTTGTTGATACAAGAGACTGTTGATTTCACACCCTTCGTGAAGTCTCAGCAAAGACTTGGTAGCAAACAAAACTGTGAGGATGTGTGTCTTTTCTATAAGGTCCTCCTCCTATCTCTACCCTGACTTCGTCCTTTAGGGAACTCCCTCTTCCCAGTGTTCTTTTACTTCTCCCCCTTGCTGAAAAGTTATTTTCAGGACATAAGCAGAAAAACTCATGCTAATGAGCAGACAGCTAGAAACATCATACTATGTTCCTTTTACCACGAATATTGGTATTTTTAACCTGAGACAAGAAAACCACATGTCAGGGGAAAATTGTTAATTGCAAGATGTTAGGCATTAGTAGGCAGGGGAGGAAATATTATGTGGGAAAGGGGGCCTTAAAGTCCATTACCATCACTCCACATGGGCTGTTTGCTCTGCCTACACGTAAGAGAGGCTGTGCTTTAGGGATGGCCAGTCAGGAGTGCAAAGGAGTGAATGTCTGTGAGGATCACTGAGGGGAAGAGAAAGAGGGCATGTCTGGAGAGTGGGGAGAGGATGAATTCTGCTCGCCAGCAAGGACCTACTTTTAAAGAATGGCAAGTCTTTATGTAAAAGCTTCAAATCGTTTTTCATTTTGTTAGTATTTCCACTTGTTTCATGTTGGATTTGCTTAAAGTAAAGCACTTTCACGTGGAAAATAAACCCTAAGCAGCAACATTCAATCAGATGTAGTATAGTAACAAGCCTCCAAGACAGTTCCCACCTGCTCCTAGTATCCTCACCCCTGCACAGCCTTCCCTATGTTAAATGTTGCTGCTCTATGTGACTAATAAGCTACTGTGCCAATGACAGTGAATGACTTCTGCAAGCCTAGGTCACACACCCACTGAGCCTTCTGTCTTGGACTCTTCTTGCATCACTTGCTCTGGAGGAAGCCGGGAGCTATGGGATGACAGTACTCACAGTATGCATGGAAAGCCCGTGAGGAGAGGAAGTGAGTTCTCCCGAGGCCAGCCAGCTCCAGCTCGCCAGCCAGCCAGCCATGTGAGTAACTCACTCCGGACACAATTTCTCCATCTTTGGTCAAGCCTACCTATGACTACAGCCTCAGCTGACTTTTTTTTTTTTTCCAGAATATTGCAGGGTTGCACACATTTTGGTTACATAATTGGCTTTAGTACATTTAAATTCAAAGTTATAATGTGCTATTCACTCAGAATGTGTGCGTTGTACCAGTTAGGTGTGAATTTACCCCTATCTCACATCTGTTTGATTTCCATATATGTACCTGAGTGTTGATCAACTAGTTCTAACTTAGTCTTAAGCACGTGTGGTGTGTGTTTGTCCATTCTTCACCTAGAAGAATGGTGTCTGGTTTCAGAAGAACGGTCTCTAGGTTTTCTTAAGTTGTTGCTAAAGATCCTAGATCACCATTTTTTTATGAGTGAGTAGTACGCCATGGTAAACATATACCGCATTGTATTAATACATTCATGAATTGAGGGGGCACTTGAGTTCTTTTCCTATCTTTGCGATTGTGAGTAGTGCTGCTATAAACCTTTGAATCAGAAAAGATCCTGAATAGCCAATGCAATAATTATGTAATAAGAATTAACTGGAAGGAATCACTTTACCAGACTTCTAGCTATACTGCAAGTCTCTAGTAACAAAAACAGCATGATACTCACATAAAAACAGAGCCATAGACCTATGGATTAGAACAGAGATGAACTATCCTCATATTCTCATCTGCTCATTGACAAAGCAGACAAAAACATACACTGGGGAAAATAATGATTATTCAATAAATGGTGGTGAGAAAACTGGATAGCCACATATAAAAGACAGAACCAAGATCCACACCTCTTACCATTCACAAAAATTAGTTCACAATGGATAGAAGACTCCAGCATAAGGCATGAAAATATAAGAATTCTGGAAAAAAATGTTGGTAAAAGGTCTTATAGATGTCAGCCTAGGGAAAGAATTCATGAAGAAGATCTCAAAAGCAATCACAGGAACAAGAAAAATAAACAAATGGAACTTGACCAAATTAAAAAGTTTCTGTCTAGCCAAGGAAACAATCAAGCAGACAACCTACATAATGGAAGGAAATATTTGGATTTTATACGTCTGATAGAGCAGGTATCCTCAAATTATAGCCTGCGGGCCACTTGTGGCTTGCCTGGGACATTTATCCAGCCTGCCGGGTATTTTTGCTGCCACTGCCTGTCCTGCTTAGCAGCTGACTCATCCTGGGGCCTGCAATCCAGCCCTCCAATGGTCTGAGGGACAATGAACTGTTTAAAAAGTTTGAGGACCCCTGTGATAGAGGGTGATAACAAGAATCTACAAAGAATTTAAGCAAATCATCAGAAAAAAAATCAAACAACCCTGTCAAAAAGGGGACAAAAGACATGAACAGTAACTTTTCAAATAAAGATATACTAATGGCCAACATGGACATGAAATAAGTGGGCTCGGCTCCCATAGCACAGTGGTTATAGCATCAGCCACATACAACGAGGGTGGCTGGTTAGAACCCAGCCCAGGCCAGCTAAACAACAATGACAACTGCAACAAAAAATATCTGGGCCTTTGTTAGGCACCTGTCATCCCAGCTACTGGGGAGGCTGAGGCAAGAGAATCACGTAAGACCAAGAGTTTGTGGTTGCTGTGAGGTATGACTGCCATAGCAGTCTACCAAGGATGACATAGTGAGACTCTATCTCAAGAAAGAAAGAAAGAAAGAAAGAAAGAAAAGAAAAGAAAGAAATGCTCAACATCTCTAATTATCAAATGAAAACCACAATGAGATATCATCTAACTCCAGTGAGAATGACTTTTATCAAAATTCCAAAACTGCTGGTGTGGATGCAGAGAGAAGGGAACACTTATATGCTGTTGGTGGGATTGCAAACTAGTACAACCTCTATGCAAAGGTTTATGGAGTTACCCAATAAAATATTTTTGAGACAGAGTCTCGGCTAAAAGAACTACCATTTGATCCAGCAATTCCCTGACTAGGTAGTTACTTAGAGGAATAAAAAGAGATACTAGCCGACATTGTGATTGCATTCTCATGAGAAACACTAAGCCAGAACCATCTAACTAAGTTGCTCCCAAATTCTGACCCACAGAAGATGGGAGCAATAATAAATTCTGATTGTTATTGGAAGCTAGTAAGTCGTAAGGTAGTTTGTTGTGCAGCAATAGATTACTAATACCTAAGTGTAAGGCAAGGATCTAGGTTGAAAGTTTCAATAGACAAGTCAATGAATCGAGTAAATGACATGATTCAGTGGCCTGCATGGCCCAGAAGCATGATTTCAGACATTGAAGTTAGAATTAAAACTCAAGGCCCCATCATCAGATGGAGAGATGTGCTTACACTTTGCAGATATTTTGAACTGTAAAGAGTGGAAGGATGTTGTCTGGTAGAAAAGACTGTGAAAGGCTTGTAGAGGAGGTGGCACCAGATGTGTCTCATAATAGGAGATTTAAGAATGGATTCAAGAGAGGTTTTCTTGGTGATCAGAAGAAATGGTAATGGAAATGAGCAAAGTCATTGTGGGGGATTTATTGTGTGCATGTATGTAATGGCCTTTAATCTAGTTTCGGGTCTTGGAACACAATCTGAGAAGCAGAAAAATATTAGACATCCTGGAACATTAGAAATAATCTTCGAGTTAGATTTTAAGAAAGCTAATTTGGTTTTAGACTGTGATATGGTTTAGAGTGTAATGGCAGTTATAAGGATAATTTGATTAATATCTGGCTATCCTATTAAATTGCAGTAAGTTACAGAGGGAGAGGGACCACGTCTACTGAAAACACTGTCACATCTCCAGTGTGTTTTTTTTTTTCTTTTTTTTT
>NW_003852400.1:39579183-39585974 GCF_000181295.1 Otolemur garnettii | reverse complement strand
TTTGCTAAGGTTCTGTCCTTTCAGCCTCCTTCTGGACGGGAGCTTCTGTAAAAAGCTGGCTGCAGTTCGCCATCTTGGCTCCGCCCCCCTCCAGTGTGTTTTATTGCATGAATCTGAGTGAAGGGTGAAATACCATGTATATCTGCTTTTCTGGTCCTTCACATGTATTCTCTCACTGCCTGGATACCTCATAGCTTCTATTTCTCTTTTTGAATAGCTATTTATTTCACATCCCATATTCCCTCTGTGCAGAAAAGAGTTAAACTAGCAAGTTGAAGACTACTGTCCTTAGAGGGGCTGCCTGCATGATTGCCCTTAGCTGGGGTCAGGATTAAATTTACGTAGAAGCCCCACCATTCCCTTACTGAGAAGAGTGACTCAAAATATCTATCCTGTCTGTATACTGTTCATGGTGGATGCCTGCATTCTTCTGGGAGTCTGGTAGGCAGAGGCTTCCTACATGGCCAGCCCTCGATTAACCCTGGGGACTGAGTCTCTAATGAGCATCCTGGTAGACAGTATTTCACACGGGTAGTCACAATTCAGTGCTGGGGGAAATGAAGTGCATCCTGTGTAACTCCGTGGGGAGAGACGTCTGGGAAACTTGTGCCTGGTTTCCTCCAGCCTTCCTCCATGTGTCCTTTCCCTCTGCTGATTTTCTTTTGTATCCTTTCACTATAATAAATTATAGCTGCAAGTACAACCAGCTATGAGTCCTGTGAGTCCTGCTAGCGAATCACAGCACCTAGAGGCAGCTGCGAGGACCCCAGCCACACCATCCTTCGTAAACTCTGTCAGCATTGCTTTCAAGAAACATTTACCCTAAATAAGACTTACTTCTCATGCTCTCCATGGAGTCTACCCTTTAAAAAAACATTGTCATGTCTCTCCTAATCATTGGTTCCCCTATCTGGTCTCCTTAGTCCCACTCCTCCTTTTTTTCCAGCAGTGTAGTGAACTGATTAAAACATAAGACCCTGTCACTCTACTCAAACCTTCCAATGACCAGACATTGTCCTTGAAGAAAAAGCAAAGTGCTCTCAGTGACCTGCATGGCCAGGCTCCTGTTCCCCCTGCCAACCCTCATTCAAGTCACTCTAGCTGCGTGGCTTTTCCTGCTCTTCCTCATACGTATGTTGCCCCACAGAGGGAAAGTTTATGCTCAGGGTCACCTAGCAATAGAATGTTCTGCCCAGAAGTTACTGTCAGACTCAATCTCTTGACTGCTTTAGACTTTTTATCAAATGCGGCCTCTTCCAGGAGCCCATCGAGAAGCGGCCCCTCATCCTCCTCCATTCCCCTCTACTCTTTCTACTTAATGTTTATTATCAACCTACTGTACGTGCTGTTTATCCATCTCACTGATTAGAATGTAACCTTCATGAGACCAAAGATTTTGCTTGTTGTGCTCACTGCTATATCTCCAGTGCCTGTAACAGCTCCTGACATACAGAAGAAACTCATTAAATCCTTGATGAATGAAAAAAATGCATAAGTGAATAAATGACATGATCCAGCCCCAAATCTCACTTCTCTACAGGCCTTTTCAATTCACCAAGGCATTCTCATGCATGCATGCTCTCTTTCTCTCTCTCTTTCTCTCTGTATAATTTATCTCTTTCTCTTTGTCTATTACTTCCAGTTGACAATTGTTTCCTAATTTTTTTTGTATTCCCTACACCTAGGACATATTGTAATTGTTAAAAACAACAATCATCAAATTTTTGGAAAAATAAATAAATGAATGAATGATTTTTCTTGTGATTTCAAACTGCTTCCTGAAGGAGTATTCCAAATTATATTGCTGTTAGCAGTGTATGAGTGTACCATTTTCTTTCTTTTTTTTATTAAATCATAACTGTGTACATTAATGCAATCATGCAGTACAGTGTGGTATTTTCATATACAATTTGAAATATTTTCATCAAACTGATTAACATAGCCTTCATGTCATTTTCTTTGTTATTGTGTTAAGACATTTATATTCTACTTCTAGAAAGAATCACTTGTACCTTTGTAAGATAAACCACAGAGGTGATCCCACCAATCACCCTCCCTCCAGCCATCCACCTGAGTGTACCATTTTCAATAAAGGTAAATCAAGATCTGGGCTTGTGTTTTGCTAATTTAAGCATGCTCAGTGGTTATATTGCATTTCTGTTCACTTATTTCCTTGATTACTATTGCTCAACTATTTTCAAATCTTTTTGTTAAATGTGCAAATCCATTCTGCTTCTAGAATTTTCCAGCATATATTAGAAATCATCAGAAAACACAGGGCTTCCAAAGAATGTGGGAGTTAATTGTTATCAGGACTGGAGAGTGTGGAAGTCACAGACCCAGATGCTTCCAGGTATGAGTGTGGGGACAAGGAGCTCGCGTGAGTGAACCTGGAAAGGATTATTTAGGCCCTGAAGACAGGACAAGTGTTTTCCCAGCTTGCTGCTGGTGCTCAGTACAGTTAACAAATGCCACGTGGGAAAGCAGGTTCAGTGTCGCCGAAGGTCCATTTTCAAATTTAAACCTTTGATTTCTTAGGTCCAAAATACAGTAACATCAGTAGTAAAGATACTCACCTAAAAGAGAATGCAATGGTGAAAGTACTAAAAGGTACTCAAAGGTAGTAACATGAGAAGCTGTGCTACGTAGCTGCTCCACCCTTAGAAAGGGTTGACCACAGTATGCGTTTCACAGCAAGGTCTCTGGGAAGTATTAGAATGGCTTATGATGATGAAGAATTAATCTGTTTTTGATCAAATTGTAAGGATTATAATAATGGTTGGTTGACGATCACTCTTCTGTTTGGTTTAGAATATCACGATTTGTTACAGCAGCCATCAAGTTCCTAGGTGATAGTGGCAGAAGCTTTTGGATAGCAGCGAGCACACGCTGTACACGTCTGATCAACCACACCAGACAGCAGAATATCTCATTTGCATTGCCAGATGCCCCACACAAACACTTTCCTGGAGTTGTGTGCAGTATAAAATGAGGGTTATTGTTAAAATTTGTATTCTGGAATAAATTGTCCTGTTTTCAAAGAGTTTCTTGCCAGCAAAAGGGAATGGCATTAATAACACAGGATGGCCTATCATTTGGAGAATTCTCTTGGTAGTCAGTTATAGCTGGCATCCTAGGGTAAACAGCATCTGCTATAGAGACTTTAAGCTCTCTTCTCAGAATAGAAGATCTAGAAGCCGTTGAATGTCTTTTGGGACTTTTTCCAAGTTCCCTAGCTGGCATTTCCAAAGCTTAATGCCTGGTGATCACCTTGTGTCTTATCTTTTAATTTTTTTTTTTTAATTAGAGATTTTCTAAGGCTTCCTAGGGGATTCCATAACATAAGAAGAGCCCACACATGTCTTTATGTGAACATATCTCAAGTGATTATGTACTACTTACAATTCCAGAGGAACGAGTATCTGTAAAGTTCAGAGCTTTCAACCAGGTACTGTGGAAGGATTTATAAGAGTCAAAAGTTTGGTTTATCATGCCTAATAGGAGTTGGTACTAGAAATATCTAATAGTGGTTTATTTATCTTTGCTTAGGACATGATTGTTATATTGGTGTATAAAGAAAAGTACCCAAAACTCATTTTCCCAATACCAAGTAATGACTGTACTTTATCACAGTACCATTCTCCTGTTGTCTACACGTTATTGCCTTATTCATCATACCAATAGAATTATTTTCATATCATACCTCTGTTTATTTCCACTGTCAAACAAGGCAATAAATAACCTAACCTGCCTTTAACTTTCTTCAGCCAAACTTATATAGTAATTAACTCTATTACTTTTTAACTTAAATATTTTTGAAATTTAGAATTATATCCTTGATGTTTGAATGATGGGGTCTCATTTTATACACTCCTGGTAAAAGAGATAAGATTAGCAAGACTACTTAGGAAGTTGTTACAGCTCCTTTTAAAGACAAAACAATAATAATATGTTTAAATGCGATGTCATTACTTTCCAAGAATACAGGAGATTCAGACTCTGCTATGTGTCAGGTATGAATGTGAGGCTCTGAAAACATTCATTGTTTCTCCAAAATAGCTTTATTCAGTAAGTACTCAATTTCTCTTTTTACCAATTAAAAACAAAACTAAGTTTCAGAGAGGTGAATTTCCTGTCCATTGAGCTAGTAAGGGACAGGGTTATTTATACAAAGCTTTATTTGGAATGAAATCCTCCCTTTGCACAAACAACAGACAGATTCAGGATAAATCTACGCAGATACACTAACTGCATGGTGGCCCTTAGGTTTACAGAGATTGCTGAAGGACTGAGGTCAGCAGGTGAATTCACAACGGTCCTGTTCTGCTCTGCTTTAGTTGCCCTTCATGATGGAATTGATTTTTCTTAGCTCATAGCATCAAACATCTCCAGGTGAGATCTGTGTCCTTTCCAGCAGACACCGAGGAGATGCTGCATGTCAGGAAAGTGAGCCCGAGGTTTCTCCCCCCTCCCCTTCGCTTGCCTTGACAGCGCTGCCACTTTCTTTTCAACATTTTCCGTGGTGACAACTCTTCAATACTTGATGACTGGTTTTGAAAAATGTGAAGAAAGGAAAGACTAGAGTGAGTCTAGAGAACACGGTGATAATTGCCTCACTTAAGCGCCAATTCAGATGTGACTATAAAATGAGGTGTCTGATTTTTCCCTCCCTCCCTGCCTTCCTGCTCCTCTGCCTCCTCTCCCCCCTTCCTCTCTCCCTTTAACTCCTTATTTGAAAGGAAAACATTTGAACTAAGTAAACATTCCAACAAAGTAACAACTTCAAATACTAATACTTTGAGAAGCAGGTTCTAGTGTATTCATTAAAAAATATCCTTCTATCTTACAGTCAACCCTGATGAAAGCATCTTATCTGTTTATCTCTTAGTGGTACAAGACAGCAGTCATTTTGCTGATCTGAAAATTGGGCAGGGACAGCTCACATTAAATCACTACAGCTGGAGCCTTTCCTGGTGGTGCTATGGCCTGGAAGTGGCTCAGACGGGGCCTTTCATCTGCTGCCTCAGTTCTAGCTTCTGAGCTCCTCGGCTTTGCAGCAGATCCAAGCTGTCTTCTTTCCATGCACAGGTCCAGAACCTGGCCTGACAGAGCTAGATGCTGTGGCTGTGGCTGAGTGCTCTTCTCACATGGTCTTCACCTTGCCGAGCTTCAGCTTCCTCACCAATGACAGTCTCAGCAGCCGGACTTCTTCCGTGGTCCACGGCTTTCTCAGCACAGTACTCCAACAGGCAAGAAATGGAAGTTGCCAGTCCCAGAGGGCCTGAGCCCAGAAACTGAGGAAGTATCTCTTGTGCCATATTCTGTCAGTAAAATCATTAACAGAGTCAGGCCAGATCAGGTGTAGGGAATCCCCAGAACTCAGTGAGAGGACTGTCAAAGGATTTTGTAGCCATTTTTAATCCACCACAAAAACCTAAAGCTCTCTGAGTAGAAAAGAGACATGTTCTTTGGATTTTTCTCTTTTTTGGAAACATCAGACATGTTCAGGGTACTCTATGAACTAAAGATGAATGTTAAGCATACACATGTCTCCAAATACTGCATGTATATACTCGGACTCCAGATATATGGAGATCATTCAGGTTAATTTTTACTCTACATTTCCTATTGATTGAAAGAAGTACCAGCAAATTTTGGAAACCCTATTTGCAGAACAATTGCCAGACAGATAAATACCATTTACCCACGTCCTATTATACATCATATATTCCTTTCCGCCTTGCTTATGTTTGCCGCTTCTCCTGAAATATCCTGCTCTTATCCAAGTTTGCTTGGCTTCTTGAAATTCTTATCTATCCAAAAAAATCCCTATTTTCCATTAAGCCTTTTCTTATCCCCAGACTCAATATTTTCTTTTTTTCATTTAAGCCTCTATAATTTTTGGGTGGGGAACAGGGAGATGTTCCCATGTTATTATGCTTTACATACTTTACCTGGAATTAATGTATTCATTTACTTATTATCTTTTCACTTTGGATCAGATCTTAGGAGGCAGGACTATTTCTCACTTATTTTTTAGCTGATGGCATTCTCAGAGCAGGTGCTTGAGAAGTAGTGTTCAAAATGGACAATTGAAAGACTAACACATGGGGATTCCTGTTGGCTTTGCTGCTTTTTTTTTTTAATTAAATCATAACAGTGTACATTAATACTATCATGGGGTACAGTGTACTGTTTCTGTATACAATTTGAGATACTTTCATCCAACTGGTTAACATAGCCTTCATGTCTTTTTCTTAGTTATTGTGTTACAACATTTATATTCTACATTTAGAGAGATTCACATGTACCCTTATAAGATGAACCATAGGCATGATCCCACCAGTCATCCTCCCTATGCCCACTCTCCCCCTCGCCTCCCCCTCCCCATATTCATGGGCTAAAATTGGGTTATAGCTTTCCTATGAAAGCTATAAATTAGTTTCATAGTAGGGCTGAGTACATTGGATACTTTTTCCTCCATTCTTGGGAAACTTAGCTAAGAAGAATATTTTCCAGTTCCATCCATGTAAACATGAAGGAGGTAAAGTCTCCATCTTTCTTAATGGCTGCATAGTATTCCATGGTGTACATATACCACAATTTATTGATCCATTCGTGGATCAATGGGCTCTTAGGCTTCTTCCATGACCTAGCAAATATGAACTGGGCTGCAATGAACATTCTGATACAAATATCTTTATTGTAATGTGAATTTTGGTCTTCTGGATATATACCTAATAGAGGAATTATAGGATCAAATGGCAGGTCTATTTTTAGTTCTTTTTTTT
>NW_003852400.1:39424637-39578981 GCF_000181295.1 Otolemur garnettii | reverse complement strand
GGATTCGAACCCGCCACCTTAGGTGTACGTGGCTGGCGCCTTAGCCGGTTGAGCTATAGGCGCCGAGCCTATTTTTAGTTCTTTAAGTGGTCTTCAGATGTCTTTCCAAAAGGAACATATTAGTTTGCAATCCCACTGCTGCTTTTTAAAGATCCATCATGGAAAAGATGTGATAAGTTGTGTACTTAACCTGGTCAGGATGATGCTAAATCCTCTTCATACCACATCCATTCGACAACCTTCAAATGAAGATTATACCACCCACCTAATGAAAGCCATGCTAGGCATGTAAGTTAGCAAAGTTTCCTCACTGAGGAACACTCATTCTAGTGTGGGAATTCAACATCAAATAAGAAATTAAATATTCAGGTGGTGCCTATGGCTCAAAGGAGTAGGGTGCTGGCCCCATATGCCAGAGGTGGTGGGTTCAAACCCAGCCCCAGCCAAAAATTGCCAAAAAAAAAAAAAAAAAAAAAAAGAAATTAAATACTCATTCAGTCGTATTGTGATAAGTGCTGTAAAAGAGGAGCACAGTGTGCAGGAGAGAGCAGAACAGAGAGATCTAAGTGGTCCCGAGGCAGGGAAGCTTAAGACAGCTTTTCTCTTGGGATTATTTTTGAGCTGAATCCTGCAGACTGACTGGTTATTAGAAAAAGAAGGAGAAAAGGTGACTTTCTGGGACTTGAGGGAGGATGTATGTCCTGTTGGACAATGGAAAGGAGTGAAGTTTGTACTAAGATCTGAAGGGTATGTAGGCATCAACAGGGCACATATCCAGTACTTCCAGTTGAGGAGAACACTAGTATAATCTCAGGTGGAAGAGACAGTTTAAGTGAAGGATCTGAGGTGGAAAGGACAATGTGACATGAGAGGAATGGAAACAAGGGCCATGGTGTATGAACAGAGAGTAGATGGGAGCCCTGGGTCAATTTTTGCAGGCCCTACAGTGGGCCACACAAAAGATCATTAATTAGCTTTACCCCTAACACAAGATGAAGTCATTAAAATAATTTGAGTAGAGAGGTGGTCTGTGCAAATTTGTGGTTTCAAAAGACCATCTTAAGTACTTATCCTCACTTTTAAAATTAAGAAGGGTCAAAAAGAAATAGAGTGACAAAATGGCAAAGACAGGTCTTAAATTCAGACTCTGAGGTTCAAGACTCAGAACTTTTGCTTGAAAGAATATACACAAGTGCCATTTCTGCTTAAGCTTGGGTGGTCTATCTCAGATTTTGGACACATAATCTACATTTCAGGCCCATTAAAAGAACACTATCTCTTCTCTATGCTCAAGTTGGCTTCCCTTCCCCTCTTCATCTGCCTCAAATGCTGAGACACTGTTAGAGGAGGCCTATGGGTGGTGGAAGTACTGAGCTGTAGGGAAAAGTCCAGGTGGCATTTCCCAGGTGGGTGTGACTCACACCCTCTGAGTTCTTCTCCTCCACAGTGAGGAGCCAGGCTGTGGCACTCTCTTCAGAGTCAGCGTGGAGAAGCAATCTGCGTAGACATGGAGAAAGGAGCCTGGTTTAGGAATCAAAAAGACTTAGGTTAAAATCCTGACCTGGCCTATAGTCTTGTATCCTAGACTAAAATGACTAAGTCTGTGACACTCTTAACTTTATTGAAACATTGAGAAATAAAGAATTTTAATGTGTAAAATTTTTATATTCAACATTATACACAAAAGGGCATCTTTTTTTAAGTATCCAGTGTACTCAGTACTTTTATGAAACCAACTTATATTTAATCACACTTTTTTATGTAAGATAGATCACAACTATAAGCCCAGGATGAAGGAGAGAAATGGAGTGGGAATGGAGGGGAGGGTGGAGCGGGGAGATTTTGATAGAAGGAGCGTAAACGGTGGGATCACACCTATGGAGCATATTCCAAGGGTACAAGTCAAATCTATCAAGTATAGAACATAAAAGTCTTAACACAATAATCAAGTAAATGAGGCAAAAGCTATATTAATTAGTTTGATGTAAGCACTCCAAATTGTGTAAAAAAGTCAACACATCGTACCCCACATATGCATAAATGTATTCATAATCTATGTGCATATGACTTAATAAAAGGGGAAAAAAGGGCATCTTTGTTTCTACGTATTGGTCTTAAATAATTATTTGTTCATATTGATTGATGATGATTTAATGATGGGGAAAAAAGCCTGCATTGAACCTAAATTTATCCAAATAATTACTTTTTCCTCCTTTACATAGAATATTATTTTTCCTTATTTAATAGGAACCAAGAAAATAATACTAACACACTAAAGAATATTTTAAGAAGTTTTCCTAAGATGCTGCTACATTTGGCATGATGAGGCAACTCCTCTAACTAAATTTATAACTGGAAAGCACTAAGCTCTTCAGAATTTACACAGAGTGAGAACCTGGCCTCTTGGGCAGGAGGAGGCCATCTGTCATCACCATGACGTTCTGCCAGAATGATGGCCATTCATCCAAGGAAAGAGATTTTTAGGCAGTAACTACCAGTCTAATCTACTAAAACAAATGTGAGATTTCTAGAACTTTTGGATAATTGTGCATTTTTCTTGGTTTTGAATGGTTTGGTTAACAGAAATAAAATGTTTTTCTTTTCTTTTCCTCACATCCTTTCATATTTTTTTGACATATTACCATCTGATCTCTTACCTAAATCCACTTACTGTGCAGCCAACATAGTGACATTCTAGCCTAGCTGGTCATAAGTCTTCTATGTGCTAGTTAGAGTATGCTTTGAGTTGCCAGAAAACAAAATTTAAAGCATTTAACAAACATCCTAACTTCTGATGAATAAACACAGAACCAAATGAGCAAAGCATGAAATCCAATAAAAAAAAGGGAGGTGAATGAAATCTTAGCACGCTTTCTGAAACTGTGTTTTTCTAAAAGTTTATTAACTTTCTGTACCTTATGCCTAGTGCATACAGTCTTTAATACCAAGACAGCACTCTGGACACAAAATGCCAGGCAGAGTTGAATGGCTGATGTCTTTTATTACCGAATACTGCTCTCAGAATCAGTTTTGTCCCCCCTGTGGAAATAAGTCTTGGCTTTACAGGCAGTCTATCAGTGCTGCTCCATTTAATAAGCCTTTCTTCCCATTGATAAAGAAAATTATTTGCTTAGAATAGTAGTTTGTCATCCCCATGAGCCGAAACAGAAACTTGTTATAACATCTGGTTTACTGCAGTAGAATTAAAATTACTCTTCTTTTTTTTTTTTTTTTGAGACAGGGTCTCAAGCTGTCACCCTGGATAGAGTACCATGGCATCACAGCTCATAGCAACCCCCAACTCTTGTGCTTAAGTGATTCTCTTGGCTCAGCCTCCCAAGTAGCTGGGACTTATAGGGTCCCACCACAATGCCTTGCTATTTTTTGGTTGTAGTTGGCAGCTCTGGGCTGGATTTGAACCCGCCAGCTCTGGTGTATGTAGCTGGTGCCTTAGCAGCTTGAGCTACAGGTGCCGAACCTGAAATTACTCTTAAATCATATGTTCTCTGCTCAGCAGTGAGGTTAGACCTGTGACAGCTGTGGAACGCTTTAATAATTCTTACTTTTTTTCCTGTCTAAACTTGCTTTCTTATGCAACAAACCTCCTCTGTGTAACACAAAGCATTGCTTTCCTTGGGAGGAAGGGGGCAAATTTATTTCAATAAAGGGTGTTTCATGTGGTTGGGAAGATCCTATATACGATTCTGCTCCAAGGAACCCCATCTTTCTTTCAACTCCCCTTATGAAATGTGCCTCTTTAAAATATCTCTTGATTTATGACAAACTTCAAAGCAAGTAAACTATCCTCTCAGTGAGGCAAAGGATGATACTAAATGTCATAAGCCCAAGAAACGGAAAGGACCCTCTCTAGAAAGAAACAGTCCAACAGTTTCGGCACAGGTGTGATGAAAGAGGGATGGTACCAGATCCTGTTGGCACTCTGCCCGTCTCTGCTCACCGGTTCTGCACACTCTGACCAGATTCCGACCACATTTCTCTGCCCCAGGCTTTCTCCATAACCTGCAGCTCACTGCTGTCCACAAGGCAGGTTAAAAGAGACTGGGAATTATTGCTCTGTCTGAAAAGAGCCAGGGCTGAAAGGGGTTGTTGTACTAATAACCCCGCTTCAGCACCCTCGGGTGGGCTGAATCTGAGGCCCGTGTTTTATGCTGGATCACGGCCTTCTCCAGGAGCGTTAACCACCAGGTACCCACAGAGAAACTTGCTTTAGTAAAAAACATCTTTTCTTTTTTCTTGTCTCAGTCCTCTGTATATATGTGCTGGTGTTTCTGGAGTTATCTTCAGTATAAACCACAGTGTAGGTTCCTGGAGTCCATCTCTAGAAAAGAGGTGTACACTTTTTGAAAAATGACCTCTGACTAGGCCCTGATCGGGATGAAGCTCCTGAGCATCGGGCCCTGAGTGACCATAAGTCCAGAACTGCTCACTGTGATCTGGGTTCTGTCGGCCCCACCACATTATAAGGCTGAGAAGGCCCAGGGACAATTCACTGCATAACAGCATAGAAGTGATCTCCTTTCAGCTGAAAGAGGACAACTTCGAGGTGGCATAAATCCAGGTTGACTATAAGTGGATGGCAGCTATCCAGCTTTACCCAGGGTGAGTCTTGAAGGAAGTAGCAAAGAAAATTTCTCCCAAAGGATAGATTACCCTTTTTGTGGTAAGAAGTGGCCTAAAATTAGAATACCCAGTAGACCCTCCAGAGTTGACCACCCCCCTACATTGACCACTTAGGTTGAAGTTCTTAAATAGAGACATGTGATTGGACATATGTCCTTAACATGCTCCAGGGAATATAGGGTGTGGACCTGGCACTGAATCACCAAGTAGACAAAATGCCTTAACCAGTTGGCATCAACTGGTCTCTGTCACTGGCCAACTTGGTGCTGGTATGATGGATACACCATGTGCCTATGATAGCAAAGAAGGACGCTAGGCATGAGCTAGCCAGGAGGAATTCCCTTACCTGCACTGGCCTGGGCCAACATTGAATGTTCACCCCCTAGGTTATAGAAACTAATGCTGAAGACCCCAAATAACCATTCCTCAAAGGGAGCAACCAGTGTCTTGGTGGCACGGTCATTACATCAGGTCCCTTTCATGTTAGAAAACCTGCTGTTTTGTTTTTGCAGAAAGAGATTAAACCTAGAGAGCTAATCAATATTATACCCACAGGCCCAAGGTCTCACATAATATTGTGTTAGACCAGGGAACCCACTTTGTAGCAAGACAAATGCAGAAATGAGAGAATTACTAAGGTATTCATTACTAAGGTCATACCAGTGAAATAAAAATAGGGCTCCTAGACCCCCAGGCAAAACAAAACAAATTCTTTGTGGCAAAAGAGATCCCAGAAAATTATGGAAAGCTAGATTCTCCAGCTTTGACAAGACATGAGGCCGGTCACGTCTCAACACTGTCCTACCTCACTAATCGCTTCAAACAAAGACAGTTCCTGAAAAACAATGTCTGGAAGATTTCTCCTTCAACCCCAACAGACCATCTGATGTCTTGGGTGACCGGGTGACCTCTTCTCTCTTATCTCAGTTTCACCATGACAACTGACCAGCCTGATAACTGACTGCTGACCACAGACTGTCTTACAAGATGTCTTTGTGCCCCTTATTTCAAAAAGCCAAGTTTTGCTCCATTTTAAAATATTAAAATCTTCATCCCAAAGTGAACTTGGTACATACGTAACACATATGTTTATTCACTATCTCCCTCATAAATATTCATGAGAGTAATATAGTCATGAGAATCTCCTATTATCTACTGAATATGTATGTGCAGTTAATCTCTTTTGTCTCCTAAGTGTCTGCTTTTGGTTTTGGCTGGAGGTTCTATTTCCCAATCTGCAGTTTATGACCCTTTACAGGAAATAAAGCTCTCCTATTTCCCCCTCTACAGATCTCATTGTCTTTATAAACATACCATGCACTAAACCGGCCAAAGCTGCCAGTTTGCAAGAACACTGGAATGGCCTGCTGAAGGCACAGCTGGAGTGCCAGCTCTGATATACAAGAATGGGGCACCATCCTTTAGGAAATGCAGACAGATATTGAATGAAAGATTTTATATGGGGCTCTGTCCCCAAAAGGAGGCTACCAGAAGATAGAAGCAGGGTTGTCCTCACTTACATCATTTCCCATGGCTCAGAGGGGGACTTAGGTTTTTCCTCATGTAACTCTGGTCTTCAAATGGATTCTTTCACCAGGAGACACAGAAAGAACCTCATTGCTCTATGAGCTAGTGAAGTCCTTTTCTTCAGAAACAAACGGAAAAAAAAAAAAGAAGTCACCATCTTGCTAAGGATAATCAACATTGATCATCAGGAAATTACAAAGCTGCAACTGCAAGATGGGGTCAAGGGAGAATGTGTTTGGCACACAGGTGATCTCCATGGAACCTTCAATACTTCCTTGCACAACTGTGACTGTAAATGGACAGACACAGTGACTCTGGCCTGTAAGACAATGGTGACTGGTAGCAGGGAGCTCTTGGTGACAAGGGTCTGAGTCACGCTCCAATACAGGTGGTAGCTGGAATTTAGACTGATTTTGAAGGGTAGAAACAATGAGTAATAATTGTAGCCCGATACCAGCTGCAGTGGCTGTAATTCATCCTGGTGACCTCTCCCTTCTGTTTTCTCTTGGGAAGTAAGGTCCCCTGGAATCCTGGAGGAGCTGCCACCTGGGAAGAAGGAATCTGAGTGGCAGAGGGGGTGAGCTCGGGTGGAAACAGAGTTGCACTGTTGGGATCCCTGTTTAGAGAAGGGTGATGCTGAGCTGCGGGGAGTGCAGCCAGCAGACAAGATCTAGCTGTTACCCCCAGGGTCTGTCTCAGCCACAGAAACCTGCTTTGCCTGGGGAGATGTCCTTCAGTGACAACCCACATCTGGTGACTAAGAGAGGCAGGGCATAAAGACCAGACATTTTGGCTTAATATGAAACAACTCTACTGGGCCATATTCATTCCAGAGCTCCTTGCCAGAATGCCTACATTTCACTTTTGTAAAGCAAATATGTTGATATACAAATAATTCATTCTTTTACAAAAGAAGAAACACTTTACATCCAAAGATTTATTGAGCAGTAAAGAGTCTGCTTACCTTCAAGGAAAACTCACTACATCGTCTTCCATTTTCTTGTTAACCATAGACTTGAGATAATTCCTTTATTAAGGTTAAGTACATTACCTAGACTAGATGTTGGGACTCGTGGCATAACAGACAGAGTTGGGCAGATCCGTATGTAGATTTAATTAATTTGCTGCTAGTACAACCCACAGTGTTGAATCAAACATGTTTCCCAGCAGGAAAGAAGGGTTTCCAGAAGGCTGTCACATATTACCCCACTCATCCAGGAGCCCTCCCTACTTTTAACTTCAAAGTAGCTATTCCATTTTTCAGATTAGAAAACTTAAGGTCTAGCACAATTACCAAGAGGGGTCAGCAAAGGACAAAGAAATGTGAAGACCAGGTATAGAAAATCAAAACCGTCTGTATCTCCTCATGGCTGCTCCTCAGAAAGCGACTGTTTGTATTGTTAGTGAAAATGGAAAATCTGTCCCTGTGAGTTTTAATGAGATTAACCTGCTTTCTGGGTTTTAACATAGCATCACAAGAAACATGACCATAATAGGTAAGATGATGTCGGCAGGGCATGGAGATCCTTGCGGAGACATCCTGATTGAGGAGGGAACTCATTTTCTACCAATTGTAAGAGTTGCTACCAAGTTGCAACCAAGAGTTGCAACTCTACCAAGTTGCTAAGTTTTTCTATCAAACAGGATTATGAATGATGAGCCAGAGAAAATATTTTCTGAATAAAAAGTTTCAGTTTGGAAATTAGGTCTGCTTTAGTAAAGAAATAATAACCTTGGAAACAAAGTGTTTCTGGGTGTTAATAGTTCATGTTAATAATTCAACAGCTTGCTGTTTGCCGCATTTTAAAGAGGACCCTTTACAACATAATTCACTCTCTCAGTGTTCTGAAAATGTGATCATCCATTTGACTCTAAGTAAGGTTATGTTTATTATTCGGGTTTTGGTTCTTCTGTAAAATTGTCTTCAGATATTTCAGTATCTTTCTATTAGCTTTCTAATGATTTCTATTTTTTATTATTTTCTTTTTCTCAGCCCTAATGAGAAAGAGAAATGTCCAAGGCAAACATGTTGGCTAGAGTCGGTATTGGATTTGGTCTTGATTTATTGTTTAAGAGTTGATTATCCCAGAAACGTGTTTGATTCAACATTGTGTGTTGTCCTAGCTGCAAATTAATTAAATCTAGATGCTGACCTGCGCCAAGTTCTATAAGGATTGCCCAGGGTGCTGTTGTTTGAATTGAAGCTCCAGGGACAAATATTGGGTTAATGAGATGAATAGTTGAGTCAAATTTGCAAACTCAGGTGTAAAATGTATTGTATTTCTGCCATTCCTGGGAATTGTAAACATACTTAAAACAAAAGTGGAAACTCTGTTTCTTGAGGATAATGTTTCTAATTCTCCCTGATTTCCTTCCTATCATGAACATTTTTTTTTTGTTCAGAGTCTCAAGCTGTCTCCCTGGGGTAGAGTGCCGTGGTGTCATAGCTCACATCACCTTCAACTCAAGCTCAAGCGACCCTCTTGCCTCAGTTCTATCATGAACATTTAAAGGAAGTTCAAAGAGTTATGTAAACAACCTATCAACTCATAAAAGTACACTGAGGTCAAATGGCAAAATTACAATAAATATTAAAGATACTGTATTTTCTTAGGAACCTGGGGAAGGGTCACTAGGTCAGAGCAGGTACAGCAGGGACTGTTTGGGAAGGGCAGGTATGGACTTTAAGTTCTGGTAAAAGTCTTTGCTTCACTTAACTTGGATTAGATTAATTGACTTAAGGTACTGCTTTCAATTTCTTTAAAAATATATAGAGTAATAAACCCTAAAAACAATTTATTAAAAGGGAAATATTCCCTTTTGCAATAAAGGCAATAAAACTTTTAAACTATTTAGAAGATAGGAATAGTAGAAAATAGACATGCATGAGTAAACAGGTTTAAAATTGGTTTGCTTCTGTTATGGGTTAAAAATGAGATTGCATGAAAAAAAATAAACTGTTTAGAATTGTTTAAATTAGATTAGTCCTTTCTTGGATCACAGAAAACCTAGTAGTCTTTTAATCAGTCTGCCTCCAGCGCAGCACAATCCTGTTATTGGAACAGGGAGAGTAGAACTGATTAAAGTTCTTGCCAAAAGTAGTTAATAAGCGGGGAAAAAAGGTGATTGCAGCCATAGAGAATTTAAATGGCCACCACCCTGGTGTTACAGACCAGGAGCTGTCAAGTGTTGCTGACTGACTCTAAAAGTCAACCAGAGGAAAAGAATCATTTTCTCTCAGATTACCCCACTGTCTAAATTAGGGTACTGCCTACAGCAGTCCCATCTGCTGATCTTCTGAAGCCCTTCCAATGGTTCAGGCTTTGACAAATACTTGGACACAGGACTGCTTTAGACAGTATAGCATTTTAGACATAGCTTCTGGGTAACTAACTTCAATTCTTTGAGGCTTAGTTTTAATCACTTATAAAATAATTATCATTTTCATACTCCTTTCCAGTAAGCTCAGCTTTAAAAGTTTTAAACATTTTTCTTTTCAAAGAAATTTATTTCAGGTTAATGTGAGAGAACAACCAACCAGGTCAAAAAATTGATTTTGTTAGGTAGAGTCCCTCTTGTGGGTATGTTCCACACACAAAAGGTGTGCCAAACACCCCCCCATGCCCGTTCAGTGAGAGCACCCCAACCCCTCCTCTCCCCCTCCTTTGTTACCCCTTCCCCCAACTTGAATTGAAATGAGTTTTTCTCCTATGTGGGCATACATCAGATTGTCTACTGACTTTGTATTAAAACTGTGTACATTGAATAATGGCTTTTGTGATACTTTACTGAGAAGACTATCTTTCAACTCCATCCAGGATATTACAAAAAATGTGAAGTCACCATCTGTTTGCATGTACCACAATTTGTTAATTCATTCCTGAGTTGATGGGCGTTTAAGTTGTTTCTATGTCTTGGTGATTGTAAATTGAGCTGCAATAAACAATCTAGTGCAAATGTTAAAAGTTTTATACTTTTAAAACTTTAGTACTAATGGAATGCCCTCCTAGTTTGGG
This sequence comes from Otolemur garnettii, assembly GCF_000181295.1. NCBI lineage: Eukaryota > Metazoa > Chordata > Mammalia > Primates > Galagidae > Otolemur > Otolemur garnettii. The sequence continues at coordinate 39,568,797 of NW_003852400.1, read as the reverse complement.
ATTCTCTGCTAACTACCTCATACATGACAGTATTTTTTTAATATGCATTATAAAGACAGGGAAACTGACAGACTATGTGTCTATACTAGCTCTCTTTGTAGGTTGCTGGCTAACTCGGGAATTGACTATCCTTGGGTTGTGTAGATGAGGAAAGAGAAGCATAAGTATTTGGTGAGACATATATACCTAAGGTCAATCCCCAGTAGGAAATGGAAACAATTTAGGAAGCCTACCTGGAAAAAAAAAAACTGTTGTTAAACAAGGTACTGTGATTAAATAATGTTTCCTGACAGCACATTGTGTTTGGATTATATAAATGAAGCGCATGAAAACCTAACTAATTCATAGTATGAGCTCAAAACTTCAAATAAAAATGCTTAAAAATATAATTAGAGACTGAAACCACACAAGAAAAGTAATTAAAACATCATATCTCTGTTTCAGGTGAGTGACACAGGTAAATTATTTCTTCTAGGGCTTTAGAATTAACTGATGTTAAGGACTAAATTGTGTGTTCCCAAAATTCATATATTAAAGTTCTAACTCTCAATGGGACTATATTTGGAAATAGGGCCTTTGAGGAGGTAGACAAGGTTAAAATATCATAAAGGTAGGGCTGTAATCCAACAGGACTGGTGTCCTTACAAGAAGGGGAAGAGACACCAAGAATACACCTGCACGGAAAAAAGGCCATTCCAGGGCATATCAGTAAGGCTGCTGTCCACAGGCCAAGGACAGCGGCCTCATCACAACCCCAGAAACCAACCCAGTCTGCACCTTGATCTTTAACTTCTCATCCCCAGAACCATAAGAAAGTATATTTCTGATGTTTTAGCCCACTAGTCTGTGGTATTTCTCTATGACATCCTGAGCAGACTGATAAATCGGGGTTGACTTTTTGTAGATCTGGTTTATTACATAGACCCAGATAAATCTGGGTTGACTTTTTGTGGGTCTGTTTATTATAGCCTGCCTGATACAATTGCAAGCTTACTAGACATGACAGGTGTTACAACACGTACACAGTTAAGTGGTCTTATGGGGCCACTTTCTTAAACATTTCATATTTGTCTTAAAGAGAGGATTGCATAGATAAGCGAAAAGACATGATTGCCAATTAGACCTATCATTATTTTATAAGTAACAGCAATGCAGTCTCTGCTTATATTTCCATTTCTGTTTCTCACTGGGCCAATAGAAAAAGTTTCATACCAAAGCAAAAACTGAAATTAGTTTCTCTTTACATGTAGAAAACCAAGGGATGTAATCTCCTCTTGAATGAAGATAAAGTCATTCCATCACTGCCAACACATTCTCAGAACAGTGTTCCTATGTCAAACACCTGAGGCCCCTTCCTAAGTTGCTTTATTTCCTCACTCCCAAACTCCATCAACCTGCGATCTTGAAGGTCATATCAAAGGTCACATGCAGTAGTCTGGCTCCATCTTTTCTAAAGAATTTGCTAGAATCCCTATTTCATTTGCCTCAAAATTTTCTTCTTCATTGTTTTTTTTTTTTTTTTTTTACTATTTTAAGTGTAATATGTTAATATATATTTGAAGTTTTTAAAAACAAATCCCATCTTTTTGGAGATACTGAAATGCTATGGATGAAATAAGATAGCGAGGATTTGTTTCAAAATCCAAAGTGAGTTGGTAGATGGGAATTATGGAAATAATAAGTTGGGGTATGGTGGGGAATTTTGAAGCTTCATCATTAACACAAGGAAGTTTGTGCATATGTTTGTACATAATTTTTCAAGTATGTATACATTTGAAATTTTTCATAAGTCAAATAATTATTTCTCTTTACAGAGAAATAGAAGTGTGACTGACAGCCTTTAGGAGTGTGATACGTGTGCTCTACAAGCCATGCCTAACTCATCAAGGCCATTATGATATACTGCATTTTTGAGTTTTGACCTTAAACCCATGTTAGTTGTTTCTGGCACACTAATGCAAGGCTCTTCAGCTTCTCTCCGCCGATCACTTGACGGAGGTTATGACAGTTTCTTACTTGCTCTTTGTTTTTACCTCACCACTAGAAGTTCAGCTCTTTTTCTGTGCATTAGCTTTTTTTAGTTGATAACAGTTAGCTCTTTATTGGGAGTCTAGGATTGAAGTATCAGTTGACTGACAGCACGTCTTACTGCACTCAAAATAATTTCTCTTTGCTGGTTCTCCTAACCATCTCTTCCTCCTGTTTTCTCTCCTCCATCCCCAGTAAATGCTGGACAAAGCTTGTGGTCCTTGCTTCTCTATAACTACAATGTGTATCTATTCCTGCCAGTAATCTCCCCAGGAAGTCAAGAGTTGACCTTTGTTCCCCAAATGCTTAAAGAAAAATCATTATCTCTCACTTAGTATGTGAGCCCTCATTCAAAGTTCCTGTTGGCCCTATACCATACCAGTCCCACAACGTTTCTATAATTTCTTATATTCTTAGTGCCTACGTGTGCATGCACACACACCTCACTATAATGATTCTAAAATAATTCTGACCATTATTCCTAACTCTTGATCAACCTAATTATACATGATCCTTGGACTCAGTGACATATTTGTAGAGACTTATATTCTGGGTACCTTGTAATTATAACTCCATGAAAATAGACACCTCCTGACCAAATGTTGGTTCTGAGTTGGTTTAAAAATGGTCCTGATGTTAAGCCTATAACATGGCCCAAATGGCTTGGGATACTAAAACTTAAAAATCACTTTCTTTTTTCTCTGAGAACATTATGTTCTTTGGAGACACAGGGAAGCTTTGGAGATGGAGCAGGCAGCTTCCAGGGAAAGACCATATGTTCAACAGTGACATGGAGGCTGGTATGACAAGAGTGGGTGGAGTGCACTGTCATGCCAACCTGGCATTCAGAATCCCAAAGAACAGGTTGTGGCCTTGATGACAGCTAGAATTATGCTGCCAACCTTTCTTCTCTTGAACTTACTTCCGTGTCCTTTGAAAATATTGACCTCAGTAAGCTTTATTCAAGAGACATGATAGTTTCCTTATACCAACTAGATTCTAGAAATGCAAATCAAAGCTTCACTATATGCATTAGAAATGAATTATTACCTTTATCGAATAGCCTTCCAAGAAGAACAGTTTGATTCTGACTCATTCCTAGTACTAATTCGTCCCTGAGAGAGGAGAATATTAAGACTATTTAGTGACTAATGAAATGTTAATCATACTGTGTCACACAAATTGCTTGAACATAAAGTTGCTTCACGGGGGTTCTGTTAAGAGGTGGGAGAAACATGATACAGAGCATTTTCTTACAAAAGAGAAATATATTTCTCAAGGATAGATACAGTTGGAAAAATCTTCAGGAAAAACATGGCCTGGCTTTATATGATAAACTCCCGGAGAGATGGTTTCCTTCCTGAAAGTAAAGGTCCCTGGTGAAGCCAGCCCACCCCTTCCTGTGCAATCTTAGCTGTTGTTTAAGAACATTTATGCATAGATAGTTCTTACAAGTAACACTTTTTTCTTCCTTACTTCCTCTTTAGCAGGCTTGAAGGAAATGGAACCCGTTAGTCATTCTTCTTCATTCAAATACATGAAGACAGTTTTTTTGGTGTGTTCAAGTTAAATAACCACAATTTCTTAAATATTTCCTTAGAGGCCCTGACTTCTAATCCTTTTATTGTTTGTACTTTACCCCCTTGTGCTATTAATCAGTTTTCTACATGTATGTATAAGTTGTAAGACCCCAAATAGACAAAAAATGTTATTAAGACCTAAATAATTCTCAAGATGACCAATTGTACCATTCCTATTTCTGTATTTTAAAATAACACACTGAGATTCACAGTCAGTGCATGTCACATTTCAACCCTGGATTTTCTGTGACAGTGATGAAACATTAATGACGTGAGTCCTATAAGCTTTCTGAGATATTTACATGCTCATATTTTAAAATTCTGAGTTGTCTCTTAGATTTAGTGAATTTGAAAAATGATCATTTTTAGGAACCCAGCTTATTTTTTCCCCACATTTTAGTAAAAATTGAGTTCACTTTCATGAACAAGAGTAATAAAGCTGAAATCGGAATTGAGGAATTCTATTACCCTTTCCCTTTAAACTTAATTCAGGCTGTGAAGCTTGTTTACCACACCAACATACAGAGAAAGACAAGATAATCTACCACTTCAGGATTTAATTAAGCCATCAGGTGTTTAATTGTGGTATCATTTTGTTTCAGGGAAGGTGATTTGCAACTGGAATATCAAGTGATGCCATGATCCAAGACACACAAACTGATCAGAGCATTGTGAAGTTACAGATGTTATACTTGCTTTCTTATGATGTACCTAAGCGATACTGTCAAGATCCGCCCTAAATTCTTGCTCATTGACTTTATAAATTCCACATAACTCTTTTAAATTTGCTTTAAAATGTTCCCATCGTTAGCCTCTGTTACGTTTGTTCATTTCTATTAGTTCTTACATGTCCTTATTTTATCCAACACAAATTGCCCCTAGATCCCATTGGCTTTACATTAAATTTTAATTAGTATTTCTCATTTTCTTGTGATCCATTCTCTGAAACCTTGATTTGGACAAGGGATCAGAGTAGGAAATAAGCACCAATAACCTGCTTTTAGAAAGACAGGATGTTAGCTGAGGTGCTTATTCACAACTTTCACTTATGAGCAGTAAAACTGTATCAGTCTTTTATTCCAGGAGACAAAAATAGGAACCAGAGGTCTAGTGATGTGTGTATTAGAATTCTTTTTATTTCAAGCTTTTGGAGACACAGTGAATTGAGAAGAACAGACCAGTAAAGCATTCTAGCGTGGGAATTATCTTTCTGGTACCATAATCTATAGGTCGGTGTACATTTTGCCAGACCCATTCAGAGCTCTGGCATGAAACCATGTGGGAAGTCAGGAGCTAGTTTTTTGGGTGTAAAATGTAGAAATTTATCATTTTGTAGTAATCTAGAGCACATATTAGTACAGCCCTTCACATACTGCAGGTCTGTGCACATGTATGCATTCTATCTTCTGATCTTTTCCCATTCCTGTGAAGCAGATGTGGTGCTCCAGAAAATTAAAGAACTTTTCCAAGTTCACTCACAGACACTGTCCATTGTTACTTGCATTAGACTTGAGCCTCTTATTAGCTTAGCTTAGCATGTGATTCTTGGATTGGAATTAATTTGATATGAATTATCTGGAATGTTATTCATTAATTCTTACAAGAGTGTGAGGTTGGTGACAATAGAGGGTCCTCCTTTTTTTTTTTTATTAAATCATAACTGTGTACATTAATGCAGTCATGGGGTACAGTGTGCTGGTTTTATATACAATTTGAAATATTTTCACCAAACTGGTTAACATAGGCTTTATGTCATTTTCTTATTGTGTTAAGACATTTATATTCTGCATTTAGAAAGATTCATATGCACCCTTGTAAGATGGACCATAGGTGTGGTCCCACCAATCATCCTCTCACCACCCATCCTCCCCTTTCCCCTTCCCTCCTTCTCCCCCATCCCCATATTCTTGGGCTATAATTGGGCTATAGCTTTTGTATGAAAGCTATAAACTAGTTTCATAGTAGGGCTGAATACACTGGATACTTTTTCTTCCATTCTTGAGATACCTTGCTAAGAAGAATGTGTTCCAGCTCCATCCATGTAAACATGAAGGGGGTAAAGTCTCCATCTTTCTTTAAGGCTGCATAATATTCCATAGTATAGGTTCCTCCTTTTTGTACACATAAATTATGTCACTAAGGAGAAACATGATTTGTCTAAAAGCAAGGAAGAAGGTCAGAAATATATCAGAATAGGTTTGTGTTGCTGGAGAATACTATCTATGTAAGACTAAGGAAACTGGTTTATGAAAATTAAAAAAACATCAAGTTCAAGAATCCTCATTGTTAGACATTTATATACCATATGTCCCAAAGAAATGTATGTAGTAAGCCTGGATTGATGTTTGAATTGATAATAAACAATATATTTAACTTCTTGAACACAGAGAAGTGGGCCATATACCAACCACATCAGTTCACCTGGAAATTATGGGATTCATGCCTAGTAACTATTAAGTTGTTCAGGGTTGTCAACAAGATTTCAGGAAGTGTTGCAAATGAACTCTGGTTGGTAATACCCTTGAGTGTGCTGAGAATACAACGCCTAACATTATACTATTTTCTCACCAGTTAAAGGGAAGAATTAGCCTGGATGTCCCCAAGATCTTAGCCACCGGTTTTAGCTATTTGAGCAAAGATCCTGGTCAACTTGGATGATAATCGTCTTCCATGGAAGTATCTTTCAATCTCACAAAGATTTAAGACTGAATATAAAAGAATTTAAGATAATCTAAAGCACACTGTAAATATTTTATATTAAAAAAATAATATTTGGAGTTTTGGAGGATGGGTGGAGGGAGCGTGATTGGTGGGAACTTTAAAATAGTTTTAAACAGAAGTTTTGCTTGTTGGAGTGATAGCCTTGTAAACTAAAATTAAAATTCAACATAGAATTATTAATTAAGACTTCGATCACAGGTCTTAAGAGGAAATCTTTCTTATTTTATGTACTGTTTTGAAACATGTGGAGCATATTAAGTTTTGCAATGTTTTTTAAGTTGGTTAGATTTGTAAATATAATTTAATATTCAAGGGGATGTATTTATTTTTAGAGAAGAGAAGCATTTGAAGTGGAAATGAAATATAAAATGTAGTTTTAGAATTCTGAACTAATTATTGAAATGGTACACTTTCAACCAACTAAGTTTTTAAAATTTTCTAGACAGAGAGTAACAACATTTTGAGGCGAAGGTTAAAAGCTTAATACATGATTAGATTTTTAAATCTAAAACCTTAATAAGCTAAATATTTGTGTTTTAAGCAAGAGTAAATGTTCTTTCCTCAGTACAAAAAGTACTCTCAAGAGCACCAGAAAAATTTCATCGATGCTGCCATGCACTAATCAATTCATTTTAGTATTTCCAAATTAATTTTTCCCTGAGTATTTTCATTTTATTTACTCTAACTCTCTAAAAAAAAAAAAAAAACCTAGAGAACACTTTGGCATCCATTAGGCATGCAAAATTTTATTACATGGAAAAGAAATATTAGAAGTTGGCACCAAAATGATGGATCCCTTGTAATTATTGTAAGTCAAGGAAGTCTAGTTCAGTGTCAGAGAGACAAGTAAGGAGAAACACCAGCTCATCAAACCAATCCACAAGAGGCCCACCTCTCCCTTTTACACTTTCCACACAGGTGTACAAGCATCTTTCTCAAAGGAGTGGTAGCCAAAAATGAGATTTTAGAATCTCATCTAATTTCAAATTTGTATTTGACTTATGTATCCAGGATTTTGTTGGTGACGACAAAGACATACAGTATACCTAATAATTGTGGAGATATTCTGATTCTCAAAGTCCTTGTGCCATTTTAATTCCACAAAAATTTCTTTCATGGAAAGGGGAAAGATGGTCTACAGTTTTACCCTTTTTGACACAGTTTCAATTTCTATTTGGGAAGTTTTCAAGAAATGAGCTTGTACTGAGTTTTAGTTATCTGACTAAAGAAGTTGACAAAGTTTATTTTTCTGGGACAAAAAAGAGAATCTTTAGCTACCTTCTCTGTGTGTGTGTGTGTGTTTGACTGTATATACACTCCTGTGTTTATATGTGTTGCTTTTGGACTTAGAGGATTTAGCCCTATCATTTTTCTACCTGAGAGTTAGATTTCACTGTATATTATTCTCTCCCTAATTTTCTGGTATTACCTAAGGAGCTATTCTGAGAATGTAGATGCAGGAACTATAGAACACAGACAATCACTTTCTAGTGCCACCTTACCCAGTTCAACAATGTGTGGTAGCCATGAGCATGTGCCTACTATAATATAGGATTTATCCTAGAAGATAGCACAGGCAGTCCCTGAGTTACAAACATCTGACTTATGTATATCTTGCACTTATGAATGGAGACTATATAAGTGATAAGTAAATGTACCTGTTTCAAATTATATACAAATTCAACTTAAGAACAAACCTACAGAATCTATCTCATTTGTTAAAAGGAAAAATTAAGAATAATTATAGTTGTTCATAAATTAAGCTAGCAATGTAGGTCATTTAGGAGTTTAGTTAGAGTTTAACTCGAGAATTTTAGGTGGACAGAAAGTTCATATATAAAATTAGTTGCTTACAAAAGCAATGGAAGGGCTGAGAATGAGCTGGCTTTAAGTTGTAGTTTTGAGAATGGAACTGCTTCAACAAAATTAAGAAGCTAACCAGGGAACTATAAAGTTTGGAAATATTGCTATAGCTGTGGCCCAGGTCCCAAGATGCTACTGCCACAAGTGTCTCTACAGTCAAGTGATAATGTTAAGGTCTACAATGGGAAAAAAGAGGCTACTCATGTCTAACACCAACGAAGCTCATTTCTGGACAGTGGGAATTTAACTAATGTTGTCTTTGAAAAAGTCAGAGCCCCTGAAATAGAAACTTCAAAAGGATAGCCTTTCTCTTATTTCCACTTTCAAATACCTTGAAAGACCAAATAATTAATAAAGCCTAAATCGTGTTCTGAAGGATAGCTGCAAGAGAGTCTGGGAAATAAAGATTTAACTTTTGAAGTTCTGAATTATAGAAGAGTATATTAGCAGGTGGATTAATAGTATGTTTAGTACAAGTCTATCATATAGATCCTGCCTTAAACTTCCAGACAAAAAGATAACAACAAATATACTCTTGAACATATATTGTTTACAGCCAACTAAAGTTGTCCCTCAGTATTCAAGGAAGATTATTTCCACAATCCCTGAGAATATAAAATTTCTCAGACTCTGAACTCCCTTACATGAAATGGCATAGCATTTGCATATAATATCACTCATCCTCCCTTATATTCTAAATCATCTCTAGATTATGTATAATACCTAATGTTATGTAAATCATTATTATCCAGCTGGTTGAACCTATGGATATGGAACCCCTGGATAGGGTGAGATGACTATATTGTACAAAACAAGATAAAGCTTCCCTTGCTTTTAAAGAGGTCAACCCTCCCCTTCAGTCATTATACCAGTAAGTGTTGGTTCCTTCCCTATTTCAATTACTATCCTCCTGATATCCTGTAACTGATGGGTAAATTATAAAGTTAGCTACCTACAAAAAACCTATATGAAATAGAAAGGTAAAGGAAGAAGGAAACACTGGCATTACGTATACCAAGGCATGCATAAATGTGGGTAGCTGGTACTGTATTGTGTTTATTTCTGCAACAAGGAAGAAGATGACATTTTAAAAAATCTCCTTCATCATTATCTACACCATATTCCCTTCATCCGAGATGTGTATCACTAGTGAGGTCACTGAAACCTTCATTTGGAAGGTGTCTGAGCTTTTATTGATTCTGCTGTGTGAGATTGCTGTAGTTTTCCATCACCTTTGACCTCTGCACATGACAGTACTAGAAATGCCTCAGAGGACCATGTATAGTTTAGCGTAACACCATCTTCCTGTAACAATAGGAACCACTCAGTCCAGCCAACAGAATAATTGACTTTTATGCCCCCTTTCTTTTGTGTGACATAAGGAGCTTAAAATCGCCAGGTGGTTACTTCAACCTTGAATTCGATGTAACTATTGTTGCATGCCCTGGTCTTTTAAATATTGACACATCCCAAACAACACAGCAAAAAGCCAGAATGATGCAAAAATTTTATCAGTAGGTTATTGAATGTGGCAGGGACAGACCTCTCTTCCAATTTCTTAGATTTTATTCCTTTGATCCACGTATTTTGGTAATGAATGATCTCTGTCTCTCTGCTGTGTGAGGATATAACAAGAAGGTGACCAGACACTGAATCTGCTGGCACCTTGATCTTAGACTCTCCAGTCTCCAGCACCAGGAGAAATAAAATGTTTCTCAAGCTATCCAAACTATGATATTTGTTATAGTAGCCTCAGCAGACTAAGATGGAAGGCTGCTAGTGTCCTATAATGTGATAATTAAACCTCTCTGCCTTCAAACTCAAATAGACAAATAAATCAACTTTAGATTTTTACCTTAGAAGATCTATTATTGCATATGTCCCTTTTTGATGCCTAATACAGTATTTGTCAGGATTTTGTTACAGGTAAAAAGCACTACTGAAAAGGGACTACCACTACTGGGTATTTTTTTTTAAAAGTGATTTTGTTAGGTGTATAGGATCTCTAGCTCTTCCAGGAATGAAGGTGCCCTGCTGTGGTGCTGTCTGCAGAAATTTCCTCACCTGGGAGGAAGGATAAGGGCAGGCACTCCATTTTTGGCATTGCCCTACCCTTAATCCTGCCCCAAGAAACTTCTATACCCAAGGAAGGAGGAAATACTTTATCAATCTGGGAATATGCCTCAACCCCTCCAGCTAGTCTTTCAGAGATGGAGCTGGTACACACAGACAGAACTGAGGACACCTGCTGATCATTTAGGAACCTCCTACACCTCCTGAAAGCCCTCCCTCAGACTCTCAGTCTAGGTCAGTAAAATAAACTGTGAGAGTCCATCCATCTCTTCCCACTTCTGGAGACAGACTTGTTCCATTTTATAATAAAAATATGTGAGATTGTTCCTGTGGTCTCTCTGTCATATCAGCCCTGCTGGTGATTTTTCCTTTCTAAGGACTAAGAGAATCAGGACAATAGAACCAGGAGGATGGACTTCACACTTTGGTGTGTCTGGTTGTCTTTTGGCCATGAGCACGTGAAAAACTGAGGGCAGACTTCCACCCTGAAAGTTTGACAATGTAGATTGGACTAAAAAAATTATTGAAAGGTGTGATTTGATGTGTCAAGTTGGCTGGATGATGGTACACAGATATTTGTTTAAATTTCATTATTATTTCTGTGCAAGTGTTTTTTTTAGATGAGATTAACATTTAAATCATCAGACTTTGAGTAAAGCAGAATACCCTCCGTGGTGGGCCATATCCAATCAGCTGAAGGCCTTAAGAATAAAAGACAGGTCCCTTCAAGAAGAGTGAATTCTGCTAGCAAATGGCTTTTGTACTTGCACTCAACATAAACTCTTCCTTAAGTTTCTGGCCTGGTGGCCTGTCTTACAGATTTTGGACTTACCAGTCTGCATAATTGGCATGAGCCAATTTCTTAAATCTCTCTCTTTCTCTCTCTCCCCACCCCTCTTGTACACACACACACACACACACACACACGCCTATTGGTTCTATTTTCCAAGAAATCCTGGCTAAGACAGAAGGTCTAGAGGAGTTGATTCTAAACTTGTCTCAGGAATTACTGTCAAAACACACTTCTGAACTGTCAACCCGGGAACATTGCAAGTTGCTATAGTTGAGGTGTGGCATATCAGAAAATAGGAAATTGACGAAAGTTTGGCTACGGAATTATATCACTTTAGCTGAAATCTAGGTATCAGAAAGCTGTTTCACATCTACATTCTTGCTAAATATTTCTTGTCTGCACTGTTAAATTAAATTCAACCTAATAAAATTAAATATAAAATAAAATAAATACCTCTACCCTGCATCTTTCTTGACACTCATAAACTGGCAACGTGTCATCACAACCTCAGTTAACATTGTTGCAGCACCTCCCAGTTTCTCCCTGATTGTCCTTGACAGTGAGAAGTACAGGAACTTCAGAAACGTGGCCTCTTCCTCACTTCCTCTTTAATATCTCCTGCACATCCTTATGATTGGTCAAAGCAAAACTGGAAATCCTGACTTCTGGTGTATGTACCATCTTTCTGAGTGGACCTGGGCACATCTGGTTTTAGGACTTAGAGGTGGTGATATCTGGAGCCAAGGGTGTTAGGTACACAGTCTACATGGAGGTTTCCACTTACATTTTTCTCTTATTAATAATTTTGGAAGCAACAGATAAGGGGAAGATAACAATGGAACAGACAGAGGACTAATAATACTCTATAAAGTATTTCAACTTTTCTACTTACATTTATATTTTTTAAATACTATGTATTATACAATAATATAAAAAATGCTATTTTAGGCTTTCTGAGCTAAGTGCAAATTATACTATTTCTACCTTCTTTTTTCCCTGCAAAATCTGAAAAATGGAGAGCTATTACACCCTGATGACAAAAGCTCACCCTGTTCACTGAAGAGGACTATTTTATTGTCTGATGCTTTCCTTCCTAGTTTTGCTTTTTGTCCTCCTTACTCTCTGCACACTTCATCAGAAAGCTGATTACTATGGAAGGAAACCATTGCAGTTACTGTGAGAAAGATGTAGTAATACCTCCTACTGCTACTTGTAGGAGTGGAATGAGTTTACTTGTTTTGGTTCATTTTTACATCAATAAGGTGCATACCATATTTGATATCTTACCTATGTGACAAATGTAAGTTTGAATATGTTTATTTTCTTATTCCCTCTTCTTATATTGCTTGGAGACACTTTCTCACTTTTCACATTGATGGATCTTTTAGTAAGAAGTGTTGTTTCATCCTAAGTGTCCAATTTAATCTATTAGTTTTATTCAGTGGATCTTGGGGGACTTATGGAAAGTACTTGAAATATTTTATGCCTTTCAGTCCAGAATCCAGAGTCCACTCCCCACATCCAGAATTCTTTCTTCCACCTGTGGACCCACAGTAGTAAGGCATTGCTGTCAGACAACTAGTGGACATTAGGAAGGGGCTTCTGCAAAGGTGCCCACTATTTGTGACTTCATGTCATGGAAATCCAGGAAGAAATATATAGTGATAGAGTGGTCTTCATATCACATAATTGGTTCTAATACTTGCATTTTTTCTGTGGTAGAACCTTTGTCAGTATCAAACAAGAGGTCCTGCTTGACTAATAAATAATCAAACTACCATGCACTAACCATGCAGAAGTAATTAAATGTATGCTATTTATTATGGTAAACTCTTGTAGTTATTGTTTTGGGCTATTAGAAAGACTTTCCTTTAGCTTTTTTTAAAAATATCATGTTATTGATGATATTAATATCATCAATATCCCTGAGCACTCTCAGTGACCAGCTTCTAAACTCTAGCACACAACAGGGAAAATGACCTTTTGTAATATTTTATTATCTAGACTATGGGATTGGCTCAGCAAGGCACATGTTATTTAGAGCAAGCAATCAAAGAGAATTGCTATTGAGTTCCTTACTTATGGAAGTAGAAAAAATATTCCTTCCTCTTGAATTACTTACTATAAGGGCATGAAGTTTGGCCTACCACCAGTCATCTTCCCATCACACTGAGGCCAGTCGTCTGTAGGACAGATGAAGCCACACTGATATAAGATATTATCTATCATCTTTTTTGCTCAGAAAGGCTAAGACATCAAATACACACTCTCTTATGTAAGCAAGTAATAGGTTCAATTCTTTGTTTTAAATATTGAATAGTGGCCTCTTTCTTCAGTGAGTAGAATAAATGATAATGCTGAAAAAATACCAGGAGGCCCAAGATATCAAAAATATGACTTCTCCTTTTTCATAGCTGTTGCTTGGCATTTTATGGTAATAGATCTGTCATTTGTCTTGAAAATTTACCCTTTCCTTTTGACTATGAATGCTTCCACTCAGGAGATAACATCTTAAATCCAAAACTTAAATATAACTCATTAACTTTCTTGCTTAACAAAAAGAGCATGATGAGGTTGGGATAGAGAACATATTGCAGCAGACAGGAGATAGACTTTGAAAGCAGAAAGTCTTTCGCATCTATAATCCATGTGCTCTTGAAAATATTCCTTAATGTCCTTCAATCCAAGTTTTAATCTTGTGTAAGAATCAATAGTGAAATTTTCCTTACAAAGTTACTGTGAGAAGAAATAACAGTATGAAAATGTCACATATATCGCCCCTGAGTATTAACCCAGACTTCCTCACTTACAGATGGTATAGCCTTAGGAAAGTTAGTTTTTCTCTCTGTGAGTCTTAAGTTCCTCATCCATAAAAAAACATATTAGTGCTGGGCAGCATCTGTGGCTCAAGGGGTAGAGCACTGGTCCCATATACTGGGTGGCGGGTTCAAGCCCCACCCTGGCCAAAACAGCAAAAAAAAAAAAAAAAATTTGTCCTTACTTCATAGGTTTGTTTTAGGTATAAAAGGAAGTAAAATAGGCTCGGCGCCTGTGGCTCAAGCAGCTAAGGCGCCAGCCACATACACCTAAGGTGGCGGGTTCGAATCCCCAGCCTGGGACCGCCAAACAACAATAATGGCTGAAACCAAAAAATGGCCAGGCGTTGTGGCGGGCGCCTGTAGTCCCAGCTACTTGGGAGGCTGAGGCCGGAGACTCGCTTGAGCCCAGGAGTTGGAGGTTGCTGTGAGCTGTGATGCCATGGCACTCTACCCAGGGGGATAGCTTGAGGCTTCATCTCAAAAAAAAAAAAGGAAGTAAAATATATAAGATGTCTAGTGTTGGACCTGGCCAGTAGCAAATGCACAAAAAGAGATATTCTATTTTGCTAAGGCATATAGATTACTAATCACAGTGCTTTGAGCACATTAATGTCTAATAAATATTTATTTCCTTATCTTCTCCCCTCCCACACTCAACCACTGAATGCTGAGAAGGAATAAACATGTCAACAGAGGAGAAGGCCCAGAATATGTGAGCTGCTTTGGACCAGCTTGTAAGAATCAATGATTAACTTTATAAGAATGTTGTGAGCCAATGTTTAAAAACTTTCATTATTAATATTGAATCCTATAAACTTATAGTCAAATCAGTCATATTAGATACAAAGGTAGTAAGGACTCAGAACTCATCATTTTCTTATTTTTTTATTATATGTGTATGGTAGAAATATAATGATGACCTATTGCTAATCTCTTTCTAATTCCATGTTCAGTGTGACATCATGTTGACATTTTGAAATCAGTCATGATGGCAGTATTTAGATCATGGAAATCAACAAATGCTATAAATCAGATTGTTTTTCCCCTCAGAGAGCCAATAGTTAAAAATGTCTTTGAATATTACTGGAAAGGGCAGCCATTGGGTTACCAAAGAGACTGCCCACAGAAATTCCATGTCTGTGCCAGACTTCTTTTGGTTCTAGAATTTAACTATGTTATTCATTAGGAAGTTGTCAACCTTTGAAAAAGTGGTCCTTTTGAAAGTAAGATGTAGAAATTATACCCAGATTCTGATACAGTGGGTTTGTGTGGGCTGAGTAATTCGAGCACGGGTTCCTATGTGTCATTGAGAAATGAGATGACAACAGCAAGGAGGCAGCCATCAGAGGATGCCTCAGTCACCCTCTGCTTCATTCTGACAAAAAAAGAAGGGAAGATGAAAGAGAACGTACTGTCTAAAATAAGTCATAGCCTCTCTAAATAAAGACTTCAATAATTAGAGCTGAAAATAGTTATAGTTTTTGAATGGAAAGAACAATAGCATTCTGTTTTTGTCTTGCAATTGCTACAGTAAAGAATCCAGCAGTTATCTAGTTTTAATTTTTATCCCTAATGACAGAGGAGATAAGGAGAAGAGGATCAAACAAAAATCACATTCAGAATGCTCGTAATAGTTCAGAGCAAGGACATTCAAGTCCTTGCACAGTCACACATTAAGACTCTTAGATTATTGAAAAAAAAAAAAAAACAACCATGGATGGTCCTCAGGTAAATGTATTCTGAGAGATGTTTACATAATTCAAGCTGTCTACCAGAAGAGTCATAAAACATATATAAATAATGAGGACAGCTATCTTCCAAAAAATAAGGAAGAATTATAGCTTTAATATAAAATTTACAAATATTAATAAAAAATACCGTCAATATCTGTAAAGTTGCACATTGAGCAAATAAAGGTCACTTTTTTTCACTTTAGCTAATGATGCCTAATGAAAGTATCCAGTTCTATAGATTATTAAGTAAACTGATTTATGAAGGCCTGGGAATATGAAAATGTATACATTCCATGTACCACTTTGCATCACTAGAGTTGTGTATAGCTATTGAAAACCATGATGTCCATGTAGTTTTGCTTTTTAGAACTGCCATTCATTGTGAAGAGAGGAGTACTTACAGGGTGGTGCAGGTGTGATGATATTTTCTGATGCATGTTTCCAGTGAATGACTCTTCCTAGTGAATGACGGGCATAAACAATAGGCCAGGTTGTGACTCTAGAATAGGCTGAACTTACTGAAGTCAAGTTAGTAAAACTAGGAATTGCAATCCTCTCCAAAATATTATTCAGCTATAGATCAAAGAAACTCACATCCATATACTGGGTGCAAAATTTGTAGCTTTTTTGTTTGTTTGTTTGTTTGTTTAATACTGTGATGTTGATGGCCTCACCATCTCCATCAATATACCCATGTAGACAAAGAAATCTACTGAATTCACAACTAAACAAACTTTTAGGTTAAATACTAAAGAATATTGATGAGGTCTCAGGATTAATTTTATTCACATGAAAAGCCATTAAATTCCTTCCAAGTGTTTTTTGTTGTATAATAGTCTTATACTCAACATTATCCCTTTTTCATATTTGCATGAATTTAAGGGGTGCAAATACAATTTTGTTATATGAATATACTGCATAATGGTGAAGTCTGGGCTTTTAATGTAAACATCACCCAAAGAAGTATATTGTACCTACTAAATATAATATTTTTTCATCTCTTTGCTACTATTCAATCCAGAAACATCACTGCTAGATATCCACCCAAAAGGAAATAAATTGATCTTATTTTTTTCTCTCTTTTTTTTTTATTGAATGGTAACTATGTACATTAATGCACTTCTGGGGTACAGTGTGGGCTTTTCACATGCAATCTGAAATACTTCCATCAAACTGGTCAACACAGCCTTCACGTCATTTTCTCAGTTATTGTTTTAAAACGTTCACATTCTACTCTTAGAAAGATTCACTTGTACCCCATTTTTTTCTCTTTTGACATACTGACTTTCTCATGAAGTTATTTATAAACTTGTGCCTTAGTCCATTTGGGACGGTATAATAAAATGCCTTAGACTGGGTAAAAAACCAGAAATTTATGGCTTATAATTCTGGATCCTGGGAAGTTTAAGATTAGGCTGGCAGTAGATTCAGTAACTGGTAAGAGCTTACTTTCTGCTTTGAAAATGGTGTGCAAGCTCTCTCAACCTCTTTTATAAGTACACTAATCCTGTTTATAGGAGCACCACCCTCATCAACTAATCACTTCCCCAAAGGCCCCACCTCATAATGCTATCATAATTTGGATTAGGTTTCAACATGAATTTGGGAGTAGGGATGCAAACAGAGGCAATCAGATCATAGAATTGTCTTAGCAGGGGTTATCCTAAGTCTGATTTTTATTTCTATTCTCTTATTTCACTTTTCAGGTACTTCTATTATCATAACCATCTCTGGTTCTGAGTTCTTGATTCCTCTGAATTAATGCCATTTATAGAATACCTTGTCATGGAACCACATCCTTTTGCTAACACACACACACAGACACACACTCATACACAAACAAATAAGCACATCAAAGTTTATGCAGCAGGCTTTACTGAAAGTTTAGAAGAAATAAACAGGAGTTGACATTGAGACTCACAAACAAAGGTAACTTAAAATTACATCTTAGATATTCCTGCTATCAAAAATCCTTACATATTCTACTATATTACTTGAATATCCTCTTTCTCTTATCTCTTTTTTTATTAGGTCATATAAACATAGATCATGAATACATTTATGCATATGTGGGATACAAAGTGTTGATATTTTTTATACAATTTGACATGCTTACATCAAACTAATTAATATAGCTTTCACCTCATTTACTTGATTGTGTTAAGACATTTATGTTCTACAATCGATAGATTTGACTTGTACCCTTGCAATATGCTCCATAGGTGTGGTCTTGCCATCTCCCCTCCCTCTAACTCTGTCCCTTTTCTTTGTTTTATTTTCAGTTCCAACTTCCTATTTATTGCTAACACAGCATCATTTAGGTCTCTCTTGTTCCCTGATCTTCTACTGATCTATCTTTTGCCCTAAGCACTTAATTAAGGTATCCAAAAATAAGTAAAATCAGATACCTCTTTTAGAGAACTTGTGGTTCTAGCTGCTATCATAATAATTTTTAATTCTATCTCACAACCATAAGTAAATCACACTAAGTCAATAAGTAGCTAAATATAAGAGTTGTGTGAACAGAGTTATGAAAATTAGTTTCTCTTCTACATACATTATATGTGAACAGCTGTTCTTATGTGTAGAAATAGCCATATACAGCACATTCCTTTACAGAGTGTTTAGTTTCACGTCCCCAGAATGTTTAGTTTCATGGAATTTTGCTGGACCACCTGGTGCCTGCACTACCACCTCTGCACCTTCCTTTACTTCCTGGGAATGAATGAAATGGAGGGGAAATAATAACTAAAGTTATTTGGAGAAGCTTATTGAACAAAACCATAATAAATACAATGTACAGAGAATAAACTTAAGAGTCAAACAGATCTGGAATTGAATTCTCACTACGTTATTTACTTAGCTGTGTGACCATATTTCCAGATGTCCTGTTGACCCTACAAATAGTAAATAAATGTATACTGGACATATATCACTGCCCATGGGTAGAGAAGGGGCAATGTGGACACACAGAAAGAAGATGAATAATATTTCTAAACATACATTAAGTTTACAAGAATGTGTGACATTCACCTGAATGTCAGGATGGCAATGAGGGAGATCAGCTGAGGTCCCTTCAAGGAAGGAGAAGACCAGGAGGGGGGACATCAGAATATCACAGACAAATATTACCCTCCTTTGCTGAAGAGTTACACGAGGAGAGGTCTCTGTGCTGGGTCCTCCAGAAACAACACAAGTGAGGCTCAAGGGGCTAATGGCCTTTGAAATTCACTGTGTGTTAAAGTCACAATTAGTGGACTTTGGTTAAAATGAGGTCAGTCATAGCCATAAGAAGGGAAGTAACAAGTATTACCTATTTAGCAATGATGTAACCTGTGCTGGGAACCTAGGGAGCTACATTCCCTGAAGTAACTGTGAAGGAGAGATCATTTAGGGCAGATGGCATGGAATGCAAAAAAGCAAGTTACCTCCCCCATATTCCGTGTCCATTTGGGAAGGACTAAAGCACCAATGTTCCAAAAAAGATAGAGTGTCAAGTTAATCAGAATATGCAAGAATATCCCATCTGTCTTCTCTTTTGCAATACTCTCCTACAGGGGTCTCTACACTTATCACCATTCCCCCACCCCCTGAATAAAGTCCACCTTAACATCTTTAACACACATTTTGGTAAGTTTTTGCTACAACAATGTGTTGTAATTTTAGCAAGTTACAGCCGTTTATTATTAGGCACCCATCCTATTGTAAACACATGACCAAATATTATCTCATAATCCTTTTTGGTTTTTGCCTTCCTAAGACCAGTCTCTAAATTGAGAAAAATATACAATTTTCAAATATACTTTAAAGGTAAAACTGTATTTCAGATTTCCCAGTAGGTTCCTGGATTCATTTCACCTGTGAAAAGAACGATGAAAGAATAATTAAATTCATGTGGTATGCCCAATACTTTTTAACTAGCTCAACACTACTCTGAATTCTGCATAGGTATAGCTGTAAATTAAAAAATAAGCTTGACCTTCCCTGGGTTGATTTTGCAGAGATAAAATATTATTAATTAAATGTTCCAAAGATTGTACACTACACAGAATGGACTAGAGAGCCATGGTGTCTGTCATGTCCTCATTATCTTTGATGTTCTTCTCCTCATGAAAACCTTGATCCACCCTAATAGATAGCTGTACATTGTACCCCAATGGAGCACTTAATTTTCTTCCCATTTTTTTATTATTAATTACTGTGATAAATTAACTATAGCTCTTCAGTCTCATTCAACAGGTTGTTTCTGAATTCTCTGATGCTTGTCTGAAGGCTCTGCTGTAAACTTCGGGTTGGAATTTGTTTCTCCAACAAAGCATCATAGTCTCAGAGCCTTGTCAAAAAGACTGTACTTGATATTCCTAACCACTGATATTTCAATGAAAAAAATATGTGAGTAAATGCTGCAGTGCTTTAATCTGAAATTATTTAGATAGCTTTCTGACCACATAAGCAGATTGACGCAAACTGGAGTCTTTTTAGTTAGAAGACATGACATTATTAAAACAGACCGTGGACACAAGACCCAGGAGAACAAGAAATGCTTATATAAAATCAGATGAACTGAGGAGGGAAAATCAGCTGTGATCATTTCTCTAGGTATTATTGATTGTGTTTTGATGTTTTATTTTCCAAATGGTATGTAAGGAAGTACTTTGCTTTTCTTCTTCAATTTATTGTTAACCTTCACTTTAGTAAACTATACTTTGTAACTAAGAAACAGTTGTTAACAACATGGCATCTGATTCTCAGTGATTCTTGAGAATTCTGGGGAAAAAAATGCTTTTACTGGGTCTTGTTGCTTTTCATGGCAATATATTTATTTGTGTAGGCTCAGTAAGAATCTGTTCTTTTACTTGCCAAGATATAGATAAGTTAA
The DNA here is from genome assembly GCF_000181295.1 of Otolemur garnettii. Taxonomy (NCBI): domain Eukaryota; kingdom Metazoa; phylum Chordata; class Mammalia; order Primates; family Galagidae; genus Otolemur; species Otolemur garnettii. The sequence continues at coordinate 39,548,308 of NW_003852400.1, read as the reverse complement.
TTTTGCAACCAATTCCATAGCTGGTGTGTCATATTAGGGTAACACTCATTTATGACTTTGTATATGAAGTAAATGCCTACAAAATCCTGGCAGGCAAACTGGACTGGTGTCTGGCTTACACCGGACTGCTGTCTGCCTTACGTGATTCCAGATTCACAGCTGATTAAAAAAAAAAAAAAGGTCATTTCTGGCAGGATGGGGACCTTAGCCTATTTTACAAACTTTGAAAAGAAAGAAATTCATTTATGTTTATAATAAATGAAGACAGTTTCTTGGGTTATGTTTCCTAACCCCAAGTATCAAAGAAAATAATTAGAAGTATTTAAAACTCAAATCTGAGATTCCTCATTAAAATGTCCAGGCAGAAGCTAATTACTGCGACAAAACCAATAGTTCTAGATTTGCTGAGCAAACTGAAGAAGGCTCACAGAAGTGATCGACTCGCCTTGCTCTGCAGATGTAAATAATCAGGCCAAGTTATGAGATCAGCTCTCTTTTGTGTAATCAAGCATACACAAAATTCATGAGCAAAATGGGGATTATTAGGAAAATATTATCCCAAACCTAAAAATAAGTCTAAACCAGGGTTAGGTATATCCTTTTAATGTCCTTAGGGTTCTGCTAAACAGGTTAACAGGGCGATTACTCAACCTTTAGCAGTGTGTGTGTGTTCAACTCGTTATTCACTATTTAATTTGCATCCAGGCACATGTTGTGTCTTTCTGTGCATTAGAAAAGATAACCTCAAAGTTTATGGTGTTATTGCCTTCTAGGACATCAAATCATTTTTCATTGAACTCACAAACCTTCTATTCCTTCCTGCTCCCCCCTTCTTTTTTATTTCTGATGGTTTGTGTAATGCTTTTAAGTATCCAGTTCCTCAAATGCTCATGGAATACTTTTGTCATCTTACAGGTTTCTTTATTACTGAATTAAGCAATATTTAAACATGCATAACATTTATATTTATGCATCTTTTTTTTACTTTCCATAAATTATACATTCCATAAATTATATTCCGATACCCTCAGATCACACCTCATAAGGATATTTTGGGTTCTGAACACAGCCTCATCTGCATTTCTGCTCCAAATGAAAATATGGACTTTTATTTAAATGTGGATATAGGACATTGCTCTTCTACTTCTAAAAAAAATGTTGAGGTAGTTTACATTTAAAATAACAGTGTGACATGTTTGAACCCATACAGAATCCTCTGCTACCTTTGAGAAAAATGCCTGAGAATGTTTGGCAAACGAGAAGGAGATGCCCATCAGAACACCATTTGACTGATGATCTAAGAAATTGTTTGGCACCCAGAATATGGTGATGGAATGTCAGTGTTTTCAACGATGGCACTTGCAGTGTCACCTGACACAGTGGCTGGTACCCAGTAGGGGCTGGTAATATCCAGTGGAGGATGGTAGGATTTGCTAGAAGGGAGCAGTGCTTAAGGCGGTGGTGGTACCCAACATAGAGGGAGCCAGCTTTGGAGGAGACAGCTGGTCCGTTGGCAAGGGAGGCAATTCGAGAGGGAATTAAGCAAATGCAGTCCAAGTGCATTGCTTATTAGGACTTTCTGAAAGGAGGGAACTTGACATACATGCTGCTTTAATGATGTCTTGTGAATATCATTAAGTCAAAATTCATTTTTGACAGGAGCTCTCTGGAGAATGACTGAAGAGCAGCTATTTTGAATTTTATCATTAATTGTGAAGAAATATGCAGGCTCTCAAAATGAGCCCGCAGTGTTGTGATTCTGTTAAAGAAATTAAAGGATTTTAATGTTTTCACCCAAACAGTGTATAAATCTCTTCCCTAGGAGGTGAGTCATGCCAGGCAGAACCCACAAAGTCTTCAGAAATGAGACTCAAATAGGCTCAAAGGTACAAAAAAGGAAGTTGGGAAGCAATCTCCTGTCAATAGTTTACAAATTGAAAATTAGGATGTCTGTAATAGATATTTTCTTTTCTTTTTTATGTTTGTACTTTAGAAGATTGGCGATAATAAAGAAGTTCATGGGCCTATCCAATTAAACAAACACTCCTGAAAGAGAATTAGGGAGGGCAATTAGAGCTCTCATTCTGGGAGCTCAGTGGATTTAAGGTCTTGTTAATGCCCATGAGAATATATACTGCCACTGTGGTAACTGCAAGGTGTTTGATAAGTGAAAGTTAATAAATAATCTCTAGAAGTGAGTCAGTTGTTTCAGTCTAAAGTATTCCAATGTTTTTCTCTTATAACAATTAGGAGACTATTAAGGGCAAAAATGGGAATGGAGTTAAATAATAATAACTGGATGGAAACTCAGTGTCGTACCTTTGACTGAAAGGAGACATTAATGGTTGCTTTTAAGATATAAATTCTGTTTCTGAGGGAAAAATCTGCTTTTGAATTACCTCACATGTGCTAAAACATATAGGGTATAGAGATTGACAACATTTAGACTTTAGAGACGACAAGAACTGTGAGCCAACTAAAAACATAGGGAAATTAGCAAGCCAAAGGCATTTTCCGTGCTAAATATGCTTGTGTTCAAGAAAGTCATGCCCTTCACAACCTGGGAGAAAGGTTCTGGTTGGGGGGAGAAAGGGGCAAAGCCAGCCTGGGAAGAAACTGTCCATCTGCTGCCTACTTCCATATTTTAGAATCACCTAAACTCAGTGTCATGAATGAGAGATTAAGGAGAAATTTCTGGGAAATACTTTAACCCATGTGTCTGTCAACGTTCTCTCAAGCTTGCACAGTATTCAAAGTACATGCTCAAAAGGCAAATTCAATTTTTGTAGAACTTGTAAATCACAACAGAGTTAACAAGGGCATTGGGGTCCTTGAGCGAGCTGGTTTGTCTGTTTTATAGAAAGATATGAAAAGTAGAAAGAAAAGATGTACTGAAGATCCTGTGGGGGGTGGGGGTGGGGACTCAGCTGTACAGTCAGGAGGGCAGCCCAGGTCTCTACATCTGTCAATGGTGTTCTTCCCTGTGCTGCTGCACAGTACCCAGGGACATGGTGCCAGAATCCTGAAACAGCTTTCCTCCTCTCTCATCAACCAGGGCAGATTTAATCTTTCCTGTTCTACAACAGCTTTGTGTGGTAGATCAGGTCTCTGTCTACATAGTCTTGTTGCCGTATAGGGATGTACGGACAAAATTTAATTATTTGTCAGGTAGAGAAATCCATTTAACTTTTTCTAAATCTTAATTTCTTTTTTCCCTTCCCTGCCCCCCAAATCTAAGAAAGTCTATCCCATGTTTACCGCATTGTTTAATTCAAACTTTTATTAAAATACCAAATGACAAAAGACAATTTTATCATGAGTGCCAGATCAAATCTGTGATGGTGTCTGGGTGAAAATTCAGACTGATGCTCAGCAGCGGATGACCTAAGCAAGAAAGAATGATGTTTATATTGATGAATGCCACCTATGATGATGGTGGAGAACAGAGTTAGTCAGAAAGTAGATTGGGAAAGGTTTTTTAAAGGCCTCAATTCCTATTTAAAGAAGACCAGAAACTACCAAATTAGGATTTGGAGGTGGGCTTGCGTGAGTATTTGGATGTATAGTGCTGTTTGGATGTAAAATAACTCTGATGTGCCTAAAAGGTAGATATATAGAAGACAGGTCAAGGGAGCCATCAAAGACTGTGGCCACATTGGAAATGTCCTGGTTTACTGGGCTCTGGAGTTTGGACACTGTGGAAGCCATCATTTGGGCTAAATGCAGAGTGAGACTGAAGCTGTTTTTTGGGAATATTACCCCAGCAGCAATGTGTAGGAGGGATTCCAAGGGACAAGAGAGGAAGTATACAAATAGCAATTAGTAGGGTGTCTAAAAGACTGGGTTAAAAGCAGTGAGATCTTGAGCTTAGGGCTTTGACTGAAAACTCTGAAAAGATGGGGTAGACATGAATGTTCCTGTGGAGTAGAATCAGGAGTATTTGGTGTCCAATAAGAAAGCTGAGCGATAAAAAAGGTATGTCAAAGTAACACTAACATTTCAAGCTGGAAGTGTTACGGTGTTAACTTTAACAGAAAGGGTCGAAGATGGGGTAAGGGATGAAATTTGTGGGTTTTTATTTGTTACGTCTACCCTTTACCACTCCAGATTTAAAGATTTCAGTATTGCAGAATATTCAGGTGGACAGTGACTTGAATAGGCAACTGCTCCCATAAAATCAGACTTAAAGATGTTTCTATTTTTCTTATCTCCATACATATATTGCTATGACTTTATTATTATTTTCAGATAGCTTGTAAAATATTCTAAGCTGATGTTGTTGTTGTTGTTTTTTCTGAAAAATAGTTACCCAAATAGAGAATGAATCATTTTCTAATTTTTAATCTGAAATTCTAGGTATTTATGTATGTTGCCACAGTTAAGTGATTCATCTCTTACAATGAGTACCCCATCATGGCCCCATATGCCAAATAACCCCCATCATGGATTATTTCAAAATCTAATCACTAACTTTACATTTTCACATCGCAGAGAGCAGTTCCTATGGGTGATGACTATTAGAATGAGTCTCCCTTTGTAATGGATGTACAAACTCGATACTTCTAAAAGCAGCCAATATGCAGTTTTGTCAACTGTGAAGGTCAACAAAGAAAGTGTCAAAATAAATGCTGAAGAATATGAAAGGCACTTTTTAAACAATGCTTATTAAGATGTATCATAAAAACTTCCCCAATTTTTATTTTCCTAGCATCCTAGCATTGAAAGTTCACATTATGAATAATATTTCCTTGAATTGAGTGAAGTTCATAACCACAGAATGAATGGCCAGAATTCCAAAGCTTTGCTTTCAATTTTTTTTTTTTTTGGCTGGGGCTGAGTTTGAACCCGCCACCTCTGGCATATGGGGCCAGTGCCCTACTCCTTTGAGCCACAGGCACCACCCTGCTTTCAATGTTTTAATTTGCTACATATAATATTGCAAACCAGTTTACCTAGGCCATGCCCAGCTCCAGCAGAGAGTGCACAGACTTCCTGTGCTTTAATTTATATGTGTGGTAACCATTTTTTTAGCTTTGTGTGAATTTTATTCCTCTCTTCCACCTTTTAATTTGAAATGTTAAAACCTCATTGTCATATTCAAAAGTGAATGAATGAGAATTTTGCTTATAATGCAAAGCCAGTGTGCCTAAATCTAATAATAGCTAAAACTAATTGCATTTTTGTGTATCACACCAGGCTGTGAAGGTACTTTACACATGTCACTTCATGTAAACCTTTAACAATTTCTGTGGGGTTGGCATTTTTATTCTCCTTATTTCCACAGATAAACTGAGATTTTGAGTATAATTTGCCCAAGGTCATGCAGGTATGACCCAGAGATCAGGGATGGAATTAAGATCCATCACTATTATTGATTGTTCTCAATACTGACATAGAGACTACGGTCTAAATAAAACCATATATGTTGTAGAACCAGTCAAATAAATGAAATAAAATAAATTTGGCAAGGATTAGACTTGGCAAAGGATGCCAAGGCAGCTGCAACCCAGAAATCAAATCAAGTTTAAAGAAGGATCTTTAAACTTTTATAGAGTCTGTAGCTTAAAAGAGCCTCTATTGTCCACCTAACATAACACAGGTTAGAAGGTTAAGTCTAACTTTATCACATATTTTTAATAATTAGATTTGTAAAAGGAAGCCCCTCTCATTGTCTTCCCTTTGGAATTTCTCTTCAAAAACAGCTCCAGTTTTCACCTTCATAGATTAGGTGACAATTCCCCTATAGAAAGAAAAAACAAGGAAGTGTGGCTGTAAGCCCCAATCAGGGTACCACTTACTACCTTGCGTTAAGGTAAGCTGGCACGTCCAGGGTACTTGTAAGAAAGATGGCCATGTGCACAAAAAAAAGCTTGCTAAATGAAAGAAAAATCAGCATATGGATATTCGACAAGAGGCGAAATGGTATCTATTTTCTCTTAAATATGTCTTATTTTGTTGCATTTTTTTCTATCCAAGATTCTTCTGTGTAGCAGATGGTATTCTGTGGTACTCATCATTGGGGCTCACCATTTTACCCACCTAATGCTTTCAATGACAAGCCCTTGAAACTCTTCAAGAGGCCATTCTCTGTACCAGAGATCACTTGGCCTGTGTAGGATGGGTAGGAAAATCGGTAGAGTTACTACCCCTTGGGAGCAGCCCTCTAGTGACTCACGGGATTTGGGAGATAAATAGTTCAGCTGGCTTACCCTCTGTTGGGATGATGCTGAGTTGTATTCTATCTTGTCTCCCAGAGCATCCCTGTGGTTCTGAGATGCCCTCACCCACAAAATAATGGGTGTAATAAGGTACCTTTTCTTAGCTTCTTTTCCTTTTCTGTCTTATCTGTCTTATCTGTCTTATCCTTTTCTGTCTTATTTCGTCTCTGAAATACACTAAGTCCCTACCTCAGGATTTACTCCTGGAGAAACCCAACCTGAGACATCTAGATTGTACATATCAAAGACTTACAAGCCTCCTCTTTTTTGCCCTGTGAACCGACCATAGAATCTTTCCTTAGAAGACAGACTTCTGCTGAGCTCCTTTGAGTGCTGGCACACTGTGTGGGATGCTGGGGTCACAGGTGATTGAGAGGGCCCCAGTTTTTAAGGAGCTTGTGGCAGGTGAGTGAAGTAGGTGAGGAAAGAGACGATCATGATGTAGTGCAATGAGTTCTGTGACAGGGAGCACAGAGGAAGGCTCACAACTTCAGAAGAGCAAGCAAGGACCCAGAGGAAAAGAAATAAAATTTAAACTGACCCCTAAGAAGTAGCTAAAAGGGAAATAGAGGAAGGAAAAAAGTGAATGCTGTATGTGCTCCGTTCACAAAGAGGCCTGAAATTTGGAAAGGCTGATAGCAGGTAAGGGCAAAGGAAACCCCTTTGTAAGTGTGGTTGGAACCTACACTAGTTAACCCCAAACTATGCACTAAGGAACCTCAGGGTACTGTAGCAAGCTCACAGGGACACTACCGGCACAGGTGTTTAAATTTTGTGTGGGAAATGCAATGATGCTTTACATCTGTGCAATATCACACAGGCTGCTATCTTAAGATAGTTTACAATCATACATTCCTCTGATGATATTATATCTTTGTGAAGGTGAGCTGTGGGACACTGATGTGACAAAACAAAGTGCCATGAGAAAATCAAAGTGAGGTGGGAAATGAGGGTGGCAGTGTTGAATCTCAGTCCAGGGTCTGAGAAGTCAGTTGTTCAGTGCCCACCAAGTACATAATCTCATTAATTGATAATCGTGGTTCTTTAAGAAAAGTTTAAATGTTTTTTTCCCCTCAGTTTATATGAAGTAATTATAGCTCCACTGGCTACTAAGATGTTAGGAAATAAATACTCATTAAATTAGTTGTCTGGACCTAACTATGTAATAAAGGGAACTGTTAGCCATTTCTTTGCATCTAGGAATATTATGAAATTTTTATTATAAAACTAAAGATGCTGTTAACCCAGAGAGTTTGGGAATCTCTGACCTTGAGTAATCAAGGGACATTTGTGTCCAGAAATGAAGTTGGTGAGGTCAATAGCAGACAGAGCTGAGGAGTCTAAACATTTTTCTGAAAATGAGAGGGAGTCTGTAAAGTGTTTTAAGCAGGTCATGACATGGTCAAGGACCACTTCATCTGTGTTGAGAATTGGTTAGGGTAAGGGTTGGGGAAACGAGAGCAGGAAGGTCTGGGAGAGACAGATGGAGGCTGGGGGGCCATGAGGACTGTCTTCAACATTTTCATCAATGATGTCCTGGTATTAGTTTCCAGTTGTTGCCATAAAAAAGTCACCACATACTTAGTGGCATAAAAATACACAGATTTATCATCTTATTATTCTGTTGGTTAGAAGTGTGACATGAGTCTCCTTGGACCTGTGCTCTTCTCTGGAAACTCTAGGGGAATATGTTCCTTTGTTTTCTCTATATTCTAGAGGCTGTCAAGAGTCTTCAGCTCACAAGCCTTTTCCTTCATCTTCACATCCAGCTACACTGCATTTCTCTGACCTTTCTTTTCCTGCCACATTGCCCTCTGACCATAGCTGGGAAGGGTTCATCAGTTTCAACAATTCCTGTGACTAGATTGAGAATACCTGGAAATCCAGGACCATCTCTTCATCTCAGGGTCCTTAACCTTATTCACATCTGCAAATAGCCGGTAACATATTTACAGGTGGTGGAGATTAAGATGTGGACATCTTAGGGAGGCCGTTATTTTGCCTCTCACTGTTCCTACTGAGAACACCCTCTGGGTATCCAGAGGAACTTAATCCACTTTGCTTCATGCTTACCTGATTCTACATTTATAGCAATTATTAGGCTTTGTGGTCATCTTGAGTCCTTTCAGAGTGACCTCTCTCATTTTTTTTGAAATTCAAAGTCTGCCCTGCACCACAGAAGAGCAGACAATCTTGACTGTATTTGTATACAGGAGAAAAGAAGAATCATCACATTCCACAGTCTTCCCCTGAAGTCAGTGTGCTGCTTCTCAGTGATGTAGGAGCTGTAAGACATCGCAAATTTTCCTTAACGTATTCTTAGCTCATACCTTAGAGTCTCAATACCAGGTGTTCAATGGGGTCACAGTCTCATCCAAGGTAAAGCCTTGGCTGTAGATAATCTTGAGTTGTTCTCACTCTTAGAACTACTTCAATTCCAAGATGGAAAATCCAAGGTGTTTGGTAAGTATCAAACACCCTTATCCATGGGGTATACATTCCAAGATCCCCATTGGAGACCTGGAACTGCAGCTAATATTGAGTGTGATGGATACTGTATTTTCTCAGCCTTACATGTGAGAGGGCTGCTCAGTGACTGATGGCTGGGGAGCATATGCAGTGTGGATACACTGGACAAAGGAATGATTTGAGTCTCTGGTAAGATGGAGTAGGATAATACAAAATTTCATCGCACTATTCAGACTCTCGTGACATTTAACATATATAAATTGTATATTTCTGAAACTTTCCATCGAATAGTTTTTAGAATGCAGTTAACTGTGAGTAACTGAAACCCCCCACAAAAAGCAAAGTCACAGATAAGAGGGGCAAGCTTTAGATTAAGTCTGGAGCTGAGGGAAGCAGCTACTGCATTTAGTAATAATAGAAAAGAGAAACTGTAAGATTTTAAACAATTTGATGCTGAGGTAGAGCCACCCTGGGTTTCTGCTATTCAAGGGAACTTGACCCACTCACCACTTCCTACTCACCACTTTATTTTAGATGTGGAGGCTTCATGGACCCAGGTAGGCTTGGAAGGGCTCTTGGCTAACGTTATGTTTCACCTAATTTGACATGGAATAAGATAAAATCGGTATCAATAGTAATATAATCCAAAATTTAGAAGTTTTAATCACAAAGGGCATAAATTGTAGCAGTGTGTGTAAAATACAAAAATTCATTTTAAATTTAAATTTTGGCAGGTTGTTCCTAAAACCAATGCTTCCTAGACTCACTAGAAAGAGAAAGGTTTTTTAAATATATTTTTAAACTTTTTTGATAGTAAACACTCTTTGAAAGAAACTAGTAAAAGTCTAAAGAAGGCAGCCATACTGACTGAAGCTTTTACTTTTTTTTCCCCAGGGACCCTACTCTAAAGCATTCAAGGAGGAAGCCTAGACTGTAACAACAAAGCTGAGTGGAGAGTCCTATGGAAGACAGAGAAAACAGGAATTTATTCTTTACACGCAGGTCAAGCAGAATTAATATATCCATTTTATTAAGTGTATCAACACTCAGGACTTAGAATGAGTAAATATGCATAAATATACATGTAAAGTAGAACCTCCATAGTTGACTGCCTCTGATGGACTACCTCCTTAAGTTGACCCAATTTTTATAGACCAGATATGCATCACATGGAAAACTGAATCTAAATATTGACCACCTCTGTAAGTTGTATCTTGACCACTTGGACTGTGACACACAATATTAATTTATCCTATATAACTTAACCACCTGAGTGTGCTCTACACTAAGGGGTAGATGGTGTGGGCTTTACCTTTAGTAACTTAAATTGTCATACAAATGTTGCTGCTGCCTTTTTGTGTGTGTGTGAGACAATGTCTCACTCTGTTGCCCAGGCTAGAGTTCTGTGGCTCCAGCCCAGCACACAGCAACCTCAAATCTCAAACTTCTGGGCTCAAGTGGTCCTCCTGCCTCAGCCTCCTGAGTAGCTGGGACTACAGGAGCCTGCCACAACACCTGGCTAATTTTTCTATTTTCAGTAGAGTTAGGGTCTTACTCATGCTCTTGTTCAGGATGATCTTGAACTGAGCTCAAGCAAGAGCTCAAGCGATTCTCCTGCTTCAGCCTCCCAGAGTGCTAGGATTGCAGGTGTGAGCTAACTGATCACTATTTCGGTAGTTGCTAGTCTTTTTGCTATTGCAGACAAAGCTGCAATGAAAAGGTTTGGAAACATATCATATTTTATTTTTTACCCAGAATATTTTGAAAGAGATTCCTAAAAATGATGCAGCTGGTAAAGCAGTAAATGCACATGTAATTTTGGAAGACAGCCTCGAATTTTCTTCCATATTTTATTATTTTACTTTGTCACCAATAATTTTCAACTATTTTCTATTTCCCTCCACTTAAAATTTTGCCCATCTGATAGGGGAAAAATATTTCTCAATATAGTTTTAATTTTAATTGTCTCTTACTAGTAAGCTTGACCATATTTTCATATAGTTGGACATTTTTATTTATGCATTTATTTTTGGTAAAATATCTATTCATTTAGCTCATTTTTCTCTCCCCCTATATCTATCAGGGTCATTTAATCATTGGAGATAGGCTGCAAATGTCCCCCCCCCCCCAATTTACCCTTTGTCTTTTGATTTGCTTAAGGTGAGTTCTTTATTCATATATTGCCAGCCTTAAAAGATTTTTAAGTTCTTTATTTCTAATATTGTCCAGTTTAGATATATAATCAGTTTATGGAGAATATAGATTGTTTCATTAAAGGTGATATAGAGTACTTTTTACACAGTTCCCTAGACTTTTTATATTATTAATTTTATGCTTAAAGTTGATTTTGAGGAACTCTGACAGAATTCTAAGTTCTACAGCATATAGCAAATAGATTAGAGAAGAAAAGAGATCTTTGCTTGAATTAAAGCGTTCTCAACAGCCTTTGATATGTGGATTAGAAGTACCAGCTTACGTATTAGTAAGAAATGAATCAGCAGTTAGACATTTAAAAAAACACATGTAGGTTTGGTGCCCATAGCACAGTGGTTACAGTGCCAGCCACATAAACCCAGGCTGGCAGGTTCGAACCTGGCCAGCTAAACAACAATGACAACTGCAACCAAAAAAATAGCCTGGTGTTGTGGCAGGCGCCTGTAGTCCCAGCTACTTGGGAGGCTGAGGCAAGAGAATCTCTTGAGCCCAAGAGTTTGAGGTTGCTGTGAGCTGTGATGCCACAGCACTCTACTGAGGGCAACATAGTGAAACTCTGTCTCAAACACACACACAGACATGTAATTTTAAAAATATATATATATTGACATATATTGATATATACTTTAACAATTCAACTTTTAACAAACACTAAACATTTATTAAGGCTGGGACATATATATGTCTCGGTGAATTATCACCTAAAACTGGTTTATCTTACTCAGACCCTGCAAGTAATTATCTCTATAACCTTGAGCACATGTGCTTTCATACTTTTCTTTGTAAGATGAAGTGGTTGAGAAAACATACTTTCATAGCCCATTTCAACTCTACAATATATTAATCTGCTTCTGTGATAAGGATCTGATAAGTTTCTCAGAAAACTTTGAATAGATCATATCTCTTTCAATTTGGACGAAAAATTAATTTTGGCACCTCTTGGTTGATAAAAGCAAAAATGAAATTTCACATCACGTCATTCCCTTCCTGTCCTGCAGAGTAAATGGCCCCGTGCATGTTTATGGTAGAGTGGTGCTGTGGAGTGAAGGTAAGGGCTGGAGGTGCAGGTAGACTCATCGACACCCTGACTTGGGTGTGGATACCTGGCAGGGAACTCCTTCAAGACAAGCTGGAGAGTGTTTCCATCTCCCTCCAGTGTTAAGGAAGAGAGGCAAAGTTGGGAGAGAGGAGGCTCACCAGGTTCATTGGCTCCAGATTCGGATAGCTTCTCTTACCCAATTTGGAGGCAAAAAAGGCTTCAGTAAATTCAGAGCACTCAAGATAAAAGAGCCCCATCACACAGTGTTCCCTTATGCCATATTCTTTTCCTTAATGCAAGTTCTATTTAAAGGCCATACATTTTTTATGGTTTACATGTTTACTGTTTACCTCTGAGGGTAGATTACAAGCTCCCTAAGAACAGGGATAAGCTTTTGTTTCATTTTATTTTAATCTAATAAATGTGTAATGAATTCTTTACTTCGAATTCATTTTAATTGTGTTTTCCATTTGAATTTACTAATTATTAAGTTAAATAATTTTAATAAATTTAATGGTTAAGTAATGTAGTTGCAGTTGATCCTCATTATTCAGGAATTCTTTATTTGTGAATTTACCTATTCACTAAGGTTCACTGGGACTCCACATCAATACTGACAGTGCTTCAGTGTTCCTTCCTTGACACACATGTGCAGAACGGGGGAAAGTCACATGATCCAAGGTACACATTCTTGGCTGAGATTCCCAGCCATGGTTGAATTTGGACCTGCTTTTATTTCAGGTCTCATACCGTAAACAGGTGTAGTTTTCATGGTCTACATGGTAGTACAACGTTTACATTTTTGTTACTTTTTGTTGACAGCTGTGTTGTTTTAAATGGTCCTCAGGCATGATGTTGAGGTGCTGTCCAGTGTTCCTGAGCACAAGTCTGTGATGCACTTTATAGAGAAAATCCCTGTGTTAGATAAGCTTCCTTCAGACTCAAGCTTTGTGCCATTGGCCATGAATCCAGTGTTAATGAATCAACAATACATGTTAATTAAGTACAGTGTTCTAAAAAAGAAAGAAACAAAAAGGCTATGTATTGAGTGATTAACAAAAATATTGTAACCAGAGGCTCATCTGAACCTATCCCTGTTTTTTCCCCTTTGAGAATAAATAATAATAAATAAATAATCCAGTATTTGCTATTTCAGTGTTCATGAAGTCTCTACAACAGATACGCTACTTTGAACAATAAGACTTGACTGTCTTTCATTTTAGTTTATTTTTCTTTTTAACTGATGAATATCTAACAAATACTCATACCCAGCGCGTAGTTAATCCATAATAAATGTTTGTTGAAGAATGATGAACAATGAACGAATAATGACTGTGTTCAGAATCGTAGTCTTGATAAAAGGACTTGTTTAGGTTAGTTAGTGATTGTGACCAATAGTCATTAGTGAGTGAGTTGGATTATACTTCATGGAAAGAATGGTTGTCGTAGCTTGGCGGTACCACACACAGCTTGGATTTTCTTGACTAAATCCTTTAATACTAATATCTTTGCCTTTATTTTCCCATCCATAAGAAAATGATTATGAAAAATTTACATTTTATGATCACTTAGAGGTTCTAGCCAAAATGTTTTCATAAATAAATATAAAAGCATTTTTCAGGCTCCTGATCATTATTTGAGACAAAATTGAAGGTCTGGAAGTCAGGGGCCTATGAGTCAGCCCGAGCTCTAGGAAAATTCAGTACTAGATGCTGAGTTCTCTCACCTCTCAGTGTCTGTTTCAGAGCTCTCCTTTAAAAAAAAAAAAGATAATTAAGGCAGAAGCTATGGCTCAAAGTAGTAGGGCGCTGGCCCCATATGCCGGCAGTGGGGGGTTCAAACCCACCCCAGTCAAAAACTGCAAAAATTATAATAATAATAAATAATAATAATAAATTTTTGGACAATTTCCAGGATTTTTTTTGGCAATATCCTTCTGAGAGTCTAAACTTATTCTCTGAAGGGATTTTAGGAAAGTTATGAATAGATCACAGATTAATTTTCATCTCCAGAACAAGGACAATGCCATGCTGATGGTCCTGGTCCTTGTAATAATCTGATTTTTGTTTAGGCCTTTGTCAGCTGGTTGTCTCCATGAGACGCCTTCTATTAAACCTCTGTTACCATGACATTTCTCTTATGAGAGCTAAAGATAAATAGCACTGAAACTTGAAGTCTTCCCAAGAAATGTAGAAATGACATGCTTGAAAATTAAGGGGTATCTGAGAACTCTTAAGACCGCTGCCTAAGAAACTGCTAGAAAGCTAGAAAGTTAAAAATAAAGATGAAATGTAATACTAACTAGGATTATTTGTTTTATGCAGATAGAGCCTTACAGATAAAAATCTCCACATACAACAATGAACCATCTAAATTTTATAAGGCTACATTCTGAAGGGTGCAAACTAGTTTGGGGGTATAGATCAAATAGCTTCCATTTCCTCAGCAGTAAAGTGGTGGTGACAAGATCCTGCTTCTAACACTGCTGATGCAACAAACAATACATGCTTGCTGAGCACACAAAGAATGTGAGAAAATCTTATTAGCACTATTTCTTATAGCCGGTATAAATTCAGTAATTATTATGTAATGACAATAGCATGTCAAACAAGGGGAAACTCTTGAAGTTTCATTTGGGTTCACTGTTTAAGAAATTCATCCAAAATAATTCAGTATGGAGCTTCAGCCTTTAAAGTCTTAATACACTGATGAGACAAAGACAGTTGTTCTCTTTTGTTCTTATCTTAAAGCATTCAGTGCTTGTCAATGGCCCAAGAAGGATGACTGCAATAATGAAAATCTGATGCCTGAGTTTTCTAATATAAAATATTCCCAGACAAACTAAATAACAAAATTAACTACCCAGAAATATATTGAGTAGCAAAAATAAACTATTATCCATGAATACCCCAGTCTACAAATGGACTTTTAATCTTAAATAAAATCCCTTAAATCTTTTAAAATTCCTATTCCCAAAGTAAAACACTATAGGGATTTGTGTTTAAATTTGACATCTGCCTCATTAGGGTTGAAATTGGCCAAGCAGCCAAGATGCTGGTAGCAAGGGGCATATTCATATTAATTAAGATTGTTTTGGCAAATCCCTTTACCAGGAAGCACATAAATTACATCAGGGAAAAACTATATAGTTAATAAAAACAAATAGGCTCATTTTCTGCAGGTAGATAATCGGTTCAGTCGCTGCGCCATCCTGGCCCTTGCTCTTCCTTTCCTTGGATTTGGCTCTCTGCTTCCCACTTTCATAACTGTCAGTGTGAGGAACAAGGCTCTCTTGAGCCTCCGTATGGCTTATTCCTAAAGTCCTTTTCCAGTAGTAGCATGATGACTCATCTATATGTAATGACCTTGTAAAAATCATCTAAAGAGAGCCATAGAAGAGTTATTTAAAGTGATAAAAACACCAAGAAGTCCATGTATAACTCAAAGCTATTTTTTTCATGTTTTTGATACTGACATTGGCTAAAATTAAAAATAATAATATGAACAGAGAAATATCTTTGCATATCCATTCAAAGAAAGTTATAACTTTTTGTCACCAATCAGAGTTGTCAAATAGTCATATATATATTTTTTTATTTGATTTTTAGTGCAGGGTCATTTATACAAGGGGTATTCACATCAGAGACTTAGTAGAACAAAACTAACTTATGGTGTATTCTTGGCTCTTCTTACAAGCAGATCTCATTACTGATATTTTGAAATCTATCTCTGCCACTAATGAACTGAAAAATGGATAAATCCCTTAATCTAGCATATTCACTTCTAAAGTCCTTTCTAGCCCTAAATCTATTATTCCACAATGGTAATGGCATCTAGAATTATGGCCAATTTCAGTTAATAGTGAGGTTGGGAGAGGAAATAAAAGCACTTCTTACAAACCATAAATAACTTTTAAAGCTTAAAAGATCCTATTCCCTAAGCACCCGCATTCATTATGAAGTTTTATTAGAGAAGCTAATTAAAAATAATATGCTAAATCTGCAATATTTCAGTATTTTAGTGATTACTTATGGCTTTTTGGGTTCTGTTTTATGACGTATAACAAAAGTGGGCATCTGCTGTGGATAAGTAAATACTTTAGCCAGAAAATGCAGATGATCACAGTGATGTGACCAATGATCCAGAACAGCTGGGCAGATGTGCTCCTGTGGCTGCCTTAGCAGAGGATGTCGATTCATGCCTAATATTTCAGTTTGGATATCAGTCCTGCAACAAATGCATATAAACACAGGCTTGGGGTGCAAAGAGAGGGTTTATATTACAAAAAGATCAAACTCGTTCATGAAGTTGAGAAAGTATGAAGAGGCAAGAAGCAGGAACTAGTTCTCTATGGGATCCACTCGGTGAGACTGCCTAGATTTCCTCTCTTCCTACCACTCTTGAAATGTGGCCTCTGGTTCAACAGGGAGTTGAAAGGTGTCACTGTCCTGCATCCTAATGACAGTGGTTGCCTCATATTCCCCTGGGCCTCTGGAACCTAAGTTCCATTTAACCAGACTCCAGAGCCTGTAGGCCTTTCTGCCACTTTGAGATTCAGATGAAGCTTAAATTCTCAGGTGTAGAATTTGGCTTCCCAATCAAAAGGGCCAGATAACTCAATCCCCAAGTTAGTAGTTAGAGACAAGTCATAATGTTTATCTGGCAGATAAATGTTATTTCCTTTCTCAGCCTGTTGAACTGTTGGAAGATGAGTGCCTCTAACTGCCATGACACCATTTCACTGTCCAGAGTCTAGAATCCAATGGGTAGGAGCAGCATTTAGTCTATGTTCACATTCCCTATGACTTAGCACAGTGCTTTACACACAGAGGAGATTCAAGAAATGTTGTTTGCTAAATGAACACAGAATATTTTTCTCTTCCACATTTAGACTATGATGTTGTAGCCAGATCAAAATTACTGCATTTAAAATTATCTTGCTGATGATCACTGTGGTCTCTCCATCACATCTAAGGAAGCACAACTCCACAGAAGACAATATGGAGAAAATGCAAGTGAAGGCGGATAGAGCTCGCCTAATGTGTCTGCAGTTTCCTTCCTTGGACTGGAATTATGACAGACCTTATCTTTGAGGGGATTAATCTTCATGATGGAGAGAGGACATTTAAAAAAATTTAAATGTCTTTATTTTTCTTTCCTTTCCATGCATTTCTTACTCTTTGATAAAGAAGGAACACTTATTCCCCATCTCCCATCTCTATCCTACCAGAAATCCCTTTCACTTCTCTGCATGGAGGGGATTTCTGACCCTTCCTGACATGTGGTCTTGAAGGGATGGCTACCTACTACTGCAGCCAGCCAGCTTCTTGTCCAGAGCCAGGTAAGAGCACCCACTGCTTCTCTTGGTTACTGTCATCTATGTGAGAGTTTTGTTTGCCTCCTTTCTCTCCCCCAATCCTGCCATCACTGCTTTCTGGAACTTCACATGTGTTCTTAGGATCCTGGGCCCCATGTCTAGATTACTTCACATGCATTTTATCTCTCTACTCTACCCCAGCACTCCTGTGCTCAAATCTCAGACCTTATTACTACCAATAACTGTGCCTTTGACCCCCATACCCTACCACTCTCCAACAAGCCTGCCTTGTCTTCTAACTCACTATGGAAACAATCCATCAAGCCCACTGTGGCCTTCTCCTAGATCAATCTGCTTTCCTTCTTATATATCTTAGATGTCATAGACTCTCATGTAAAGACAGTCATGTCACAGACTGTCTTTATTGTATTTGCTTATAGAAGGCCAGCTCCACTGCCAGGCTTGGAGATGCCATCTATTACTTTGGTTTCTACATATTTGGACACAGTGGGGCTATGTGAGCCCAGTTAAATGTATTTCAAGATAATATTATCTGGTAACTAAACTAACCATTGCAAATGGACAGCTAGAACTTTAAGATTATGCAAGCCTAGGAAGGGGAGAAAGGAGAAAATAGTAGATTTGACCGAGAAACACTTATGAGCTCATGAGATCTCTATAAGCAGCTGATCAAAATTCCAAAAATAATAAATGAGTTATTGAATATATGGATTTAATTTACAATTTAAATTTTGTTGTCAACCATGCACATAATGTGTTCTGCACCTTGACAAATGAAATACCTATAATTTGTATATATTTATAAAAGAATTGAATGCTCATTTTTTTAATTAATAGGAGGATATAATTTCTTTATTAAATATCCATGTTACATAATTATAACAGATGAAACAGGGACATAGGTAGAGCATACCCTAGAAAATCAGAATTCTTATGCGTCAATTAATTTTGTCAATGGCCTCCATAATGTACATTGCAGTTGATATGCATAAGGATTAAAGACTACTTGGAACACATTTGAATAAGCTACTTATTTGCTAAGACTTCCTTCTGAAGCACCTCTACTACCAAGTAGCCAAATGGCTTTACTTGAACACCTCAACTGATAGGGAACTCATTACCTCTGCAGACAGCCTCATTGTTGAAATTTAATCAGACTCATGGTACACTCACACACAGAGAAAGGGAGAGAATGGAATATTCTGAGTGTATATTTTGGGCATAATATATACACCCTTGCTTTCCCCTAAAAGTTGTCTATAAAGATTAGTTCAAATAAATCAATGTATTCTTTCAACCATCATATTTAGTGGAAACAATGTTTTAAAGTCATGAGAATAGAAGAAGGCAAAATTCCAGAACAATGAAAAAGGTAAAGGTGTATTTTACATAAACAAATAAACGAACAAACCCTGAACAGTATTCATATGTTCAGGGATTATTTTTTATTTTAATTTTTTAATTTTAATGTGTAGAAATCTATGTTTTTATGCCATAAGCTGTGTCAGTCACCACAGACGTGCCCCCTAAGAGTACCTGGGATACAGGGACTACATGGGGCAGATGCTCTTGTCACTTCATTTTCAAAGCATTCCTAGCATATGACTGTGAAAGGTGTCCTGGAACTTGCCCAGAAGAGCAATGGCATAGCTGTAGGAAAGCCTCAGAATATAGCCCAAGAGCATGTTTCTCAGGGGTAACCAACAAAGAGCTCAGGCCCTGTGAGCACTGCGAGAACAACTCCAGCCCAATGGGCTGTAGGGATAGCACCTTTGATTAGGATTGCTCAAGAGCTCAGAATGTTATTTAACAAAAGCAGGCATTTTCAAATATCAGGTATAGTTTCTTTCATTCATAAAACATCATTTGAAGACCCATCTTTTTCATTAGGACATATCCTAATTATAAAATAATCCCTGTTCTTATAACATCTTCTTCTCAGGATGGCAATGCCCACAGGTGGGTTATAATCTCATCATGTTCCTCCAAAGCCAGCACACACACAGTGATGTGTGATCACTGCATCCCACAGATAAGGAATTTAACTGACTCTGAGCCAGGAATAGGAGTCTTGTGTTAGTAGATTTGCTGTTTATAATGTGCAATCCTATATCCTGGACTATATTGGAGCTACTAGCACAATGAATGTCTGTAGTAATTCACATGGGAATAGATACCATGCCTTCCTCTCAGGGTGTGGTTATCTTTTTTAATTTTCACCCACATAGAAGGGCCACTAATTTATATTTCTAGAGATTTAGTTCCTTCTACATCAAAAATCTATTCTGTCCAATGAAAAGAGGACTTTTTCAACCCAGTTATTTTATAATATAGGGACGTGTTACTTTAATAAAAATGTTTATTTTTTGGTTTTTGCTCTTTTTCCCTTATAACAACAAGCAAGGATTAAATTATCATAAAGAGACAAATCAAAGTGGAAATTATCTAAGTTTTTTCATCTCTACTTTTTCTAGAAAGTGTAATTATTTTCCTACATTATACATATTCCCCTCAAATTCTTTTTGAAGAATTAGTACACGTGCCTTTTTTGCATCTTTTTGGGAGGATGGTGAGAGGGGAACAATGAAAGAAGACAAACCTATTAGTGACCCAAATTACTTTTTCCTAAGTGGAAGAACACAGGGAGCTTCTACCTCTGCCTAAAGGAAGTGAAATTCTTCCCTTAAAAAACACTTTGTCCTTCTTTCCCTTCCTCCTCAACTGAACGAAAACTGATATAGCTGGGATTCACTGGAAAGCAACTGTGGAAAGTTTTACCAAGGCACCTGTGACTCTATCCTTATTCTAAGAGATGTGTTTTTCAAATGTGGGGTTGGCTGAAGAATGAAAAGTGGAATCAACTCCAGGTATCAATTAATTTCATCATATGATGCTTTTTCACTATTGTGCAAACTGATTTATGGCAAGAAATCAATCAATAAGAAACCAAAAATTGCATTTACAAGCAAAGGAATATATCTACAGCTGAAGAAATGGTTGAATTGTTTGAATGGTATTTCAAACTTCAAAATAATAAAGGGAAGTTCTCTTTAGGTTGACGACAACTTCTGCCTATGGTGCAACCACAATCCTTGACCCCTGTCAGCCTGTAATTATCATGGGAGTAGGGTTAAGGGGTTCAGGTCAGGCAGATGAAGAATCACAATATTTTTAAACTGCCTTATACCCGATTTCCAAGTATACTCAGGGCAGCTAGTCTCTGGAAGAGACTGAAGCAATTCCTTAGTTCAAATCCCAGCTTTCCCATTTATTAGTGCTGCGACCTTACATCATTTCCCTTAGTTTCTGTTTTTTCATCTATAAAATTAGATGCTGGCATGGAATCAATGTATCATTCCTAAATTTATATTCTGTTCCCTGTGAGAGGGTACAATGAGAAGAAGGCCATTTTCAAACCAGGAATCAGGACCTCACCAGTTTATCTGCCAGCACCTTGGTCTTGAACTTCCCCGCCTCCAGAATTGTGAGAAATAAATTTTTGTTGTTTATAGTCTTTTTGTTATAGCAGCCTGAACTAAGACAGACTTATAAAGTTTACTTTAGACAATTTCAACAATTATATTTTTCTTAAAATGCATTTAACATGGCTAACACATGCTTAGGCATTAGGGTGTTTCAAAAGAATTGGTTTCTATACAGACAATCTGACTAGTTAATTTAACCAACTACACAAAATTTCAACATCAAGTACCAATTGTGGTTTAATGTGTGAAAGTGTCATTAAATTATAGACCTAGAATATTTCTTTTTTTTTTTTTAATAGACCCTCAGGCCTCTGGGTTTTTTTTTTTTTTTTTTTTTGTAGAGACAGAGTTTCACTTTATTGCCCATGGTAGATTGCCGTAGCATCACAGCTCACAGCAACCTCCAATTCCTGGGCTTAGGCAATTCTCTTGCCTCAGCTTCTTGAGTAGCTGGGGCTACAGGCCCCCACCATAGCTATTTTTGTTGTGATTTGGCCAGGGCTGGGTTTGAACCCACCACCCTCAGTATATGGGCCCAGCACCCTGCCCCCTGAGCCACAGGAGCCGCCCAAGCTAGAATATTTCTTAAAGAACATCTAATGCAAAGTCTTTATTTGAGAGGTAGAAAAAAAAAAAAACAAGCTTCATGCAAGAAAAGTGGATTTCACAAGGAGTTACAACTGCTAAGTGGCAGCTCCAGTCCCTGATCCCAAGTTTCCCAATTCTAAATTCTCACTTTCCCCAGCATATCATGCCTCTGACATCACCTTGGAAAAAACAGTGTCTATGTTCATTACATGTTGTACTCAGAATTATGGCCTTTGATGTAGTCGACAGCAGCATAGCTACTTTAAGGAAAGCATCAGTTGTCTCTAGCCCTTGATACTTCAGTGATATATTCATGTAGAATACTTCATGGATTAGACTGTCTAATTTTCTGTCACTAAGTTTTAAAATTCTTAGTAGAGAACATTTATGGGTTTATTTATTTAAGGGACTAATCCTTTTCAGTAGTTTTTTTCTTTATACCTACATTTCACCTCTCATCATACCCTCTTCAAAATATGAAGAAGTTACCCTGTTTTGGTTTGTTTGTTTCATTAATTCATTTCATATCTTTGACTACAAACCTCACAATGTCAAATAGTTATCTAACTTCTTTGTTTGCTTCTTATAGACTGGTTGATAAATCCCGGCCCATAGTAATTATGAGGAACTATTTTTTATTCCCTCTTGAGCCTTTTCTACTATACATGTCTCCATTATTTCAGTCTCAAGGCCAGTGAATTTATCTTTATCCATTTCTCCATTCTTTTAGTCTCAAGTCCAGTGAATCAAATCACTGACATTTGTTTTAATATGTTCAATTTTTTACTGCAGTGACTAGGTCAATACCTTTTAAACAATCATCAAAACAGCTTTATCCCTGCCATGACTGGATAGGATTGGGTAGAGGCTGGCTGACTTTAAAACAGAGCCAGGTTGCACTATCTCACTAAGCAGGTCCTCAGAGTGTCTGGTTGCAGCTCTGAAAGTGACCTTTGTAAGGCTGTAGGGGAAAAGGCACAATCACAAGTCCCAGCTCCTTGATAAAGGGCTAGTTAACTCCACTTCTTGGGGACTCCAATTCAATCTCACTCTATCAGTTTTAATTGCCAAATTGTATAAAAGACTCAGGGGCTGGTACCAGCAGAACTCTGGCAACATGAGTAATCAGAGTAGATCAATTCCCCCAAGGAATGACAAAGGAGATACAACAAAAGATGCCATTCATAGACAAATGGATGAATTGTTAGATACAGAATTAAGAATATGGATGGCAAATAAGATGAATAGAATGGAGGAAAAGATGGAAATAGAAATCCAAAAAGTAATTCAAAAGATGTCTCAAGAAATTAATGAATTCAAAGATAAAGTCACCAAGGATATGGACACAATGAGAAAAGATATAGCAGAGCTCAGGGAAGTGAAAAAGTCATTTGAGGAGCTTAGAAATACAGCAGAACCCTCAGTAATAGAGTTGAGCAGGTAGAAGAAAGGATCTCTGAAATTTTAGACAAGGCTTTTGAACAATCCAAAGCCTTCAAAGAGGCAGAAAAATGGAGAACGTTCCCTGAGAGAATTGTGGGATATTCCAAAAGATCACACATCTGACTTAATAGGAATTCCTGAAGGAGAAGAGGATAGTCCTAAAGGCACAGATGCTCTACTTCAAGATAATATGGGGGAGAATTTCCCAAGCATTGCAAGAGATACAGAAATTTAGATAGTAGATAGTTTCAGAACCCCAGCAAGACTCAATCCAAATAAAGCATCTCCTAGACACATTGTAATTAACTTTGCCAAAGTTGATATGAAGGAGAAAATCTGTGAGCAGCCGGATGTAAGAAAAGCATTATCTACAAAGGGAGAAATATTAGAAAGACTGAAGACCTTTCAGCTGAAATTTTGAAGCCAGAAGAGGATGGTCATTGACTTTCAATCTTCTGAAACAAAACCACTTTCAGCCCAGGATCTTGTATCCAGCTAAACTGAGTTTCATTTGTGATGAAGAAATTGAATACTTTACTGATATACATATGTTGAGGAAATTTGCCATATCTAAACCAGCTGTCTAGGAATAACTCAGACCCATTTTCCATAATGATCAGCACAATGGTCTACCACCAAAGTAAACTCACCTAGAATTTATTGCACAAAACTTTCAAAATTGTGAAAGAATTAAAAATATGCACTGAACCTTTGAAAACCATGATAGTCAAAACATGACCATACCTATCAATTCTCTCAATTAATGTGAATTGCTTAAATTGTCCTCTAAAGAGGTATAGGTTGGCTAACTGGATATGAAAACTCAGGCCAAGTATCTGTTACCTTCTAGAGACTCATCTTACCTCAACGGATAAAAAAAGACTCAGAGTGAAGTGATGAACATCTATAAAACAGGCAAATGGAAATCAGAAAAAGGCAGGGGTTGCAATTTTATTTGCAGATACAATAGGATTTAAACCAACAAAGATAAGGAAAGACACCACATATTTATCAAGGGAAACACTCAACATGAAGAGATTTCAATGATTAACATTTATGTGCCCTTTTTCAATTTATAAAGCAAACTCTAATGGATATGAACAATCTGATATCTTCCTACACTATAATAGTTGGAGATTTTAACATCCCTTTGTCAGTTTTGCATAGATCCTCCAAGAAGAAGCTAAACAAAGAAATAATGGACTTAAACTTGACCCTTGAACACATGGACTTAATATACGTCTACAGAACATTTCATCCTAATAAAATTGAATACACATTCTTCTCATCAGTCCCCAAATCCTCCAAAATTGATCATCTTCATACTCTAAGTCATGGAAATGAAATAACCTTATGCTGACTGATAGCTGGGTCAGACTAAATTAAGAAGGAAATCATCAAATTTTTGGAACAAAATGGTAATGAAAACACAATTTATCAAAACCTGTGGGATACTTCAAAGGTACCCTAATAGGGAAATTTATAGCATTATAAGTCTTCATCAAGAAAACAGAAAGAAAGAACGTCAACAACCCAATGAATTATGTCAAGCAATGGAAAAAGGAAGAACAATCCAACCCCAAAACCTACAGAAGAAAAGAAATAATCAAAATTAGAGCAGAATTAAATGAAATTGAAAAAAAATGAATTATTTAGAAGATTATTGAAAGAAAAATTTTGTTCTTTGAACAGATTAATAAAATTTATAAAACTTTGGCTAGCCTAACCAGAAACAGACAGTAGCATCACTAATAACCTTAATCAGAAACAATAAAGGAGAAATACCAACAAATACCACAGAAACTAAAAAAAAAAAAAAAAAAACTCAATGATTACTACAAAATACTCTATTCTCAGAAATATGAAAATCTGAAGGAAACAGACCAATACCTGGAAGCATGCCACCTTCCTAGACTCAGCCAGAAAGAATTAGAAATTGTGAATAAACCTATATTAAGCATTAAAATACCATCAACTATACACAGTCTTCCCAAAAAAGAAAGGTCTGGGACCAGATGGCTTCACATCAGAATTCTACCAAACCTTTGAAGAGAAAGTAGTACCTATGTTACATAACTGTTTCCAAAACATAGAAAAAGAAGGCGCCTCCCAACACAGTTTATAAAGCAAGTATGAATCACCTTGATCCCCAAACCAGGAAAAGATTCAACAAGGAAAGAAAAGTCTAGGCTGATATATATAACTCTCTCTCTATATATATAACTATAGGCTGATATCACTAATGAATATCAATGCAAAAATATTCAATAAGATCCTAGCAAACAGAATGCAATGACATATCAAAAAAAATTATACACCAAAATCAAGTCGGTTTTATCCCAGGATTACAAGGTTGGTTTAACATATGTAAATCTATAAATATAATACACCACATAAATAAAATAAAAAACAAAGACCATATGATTCTACCAATTGATGCAGAAAAAGTTTTTGATAATATCTAGCATCCTTTCATAATTAAAACACTTATGATAATAGGCTTAGATGGGGAATTTCTTAAACTAATAGAGGCCATCTATCTACAGTAAACCCACAGCCAATATTATACTGAATGGAGTAAAATTGAAAATTTCCACTCAAATCTGGAACTAGACAAGGATACCAATTGTCACCACTGTTATTTAACATAATAATGGAAGTCCTAGCCAGGCAAGAGAAAGGGATCAAGGGTATTCAAATGGGGTCAGAAGAGATAAAACTTTCATTCTTCACAGGTGACATAATCTTATACCTCGAAACCCCCAAGGAATCAAATACAAAGCTCTTAGAAGTGATCAAGTACTATAACAGTGTCTCAGGTTACAAAATCTGTACTTTCAAATCAGTAGCTTTCATATATGCCAATAATAGTAAAGCTTAAAATATAGTCAAGGACTCTGTTCCTTTTACAGTAGTGCCAAAGAAGATGAAACACCTGGGAATTTATCTAATAAAGGATGTGAAAGATCTCCATAATGAGAATTATGAAATCATAAGAAAAGAAATAGCTGAAGATGTTAACAGATGAAAAAATATACCATGTTGATGACTTGGAAGAATCAATATTGTTAAAATGTTCATTATATCTAGAGTAATCTACAGGTTTAATGCAATCCCTATCAAAGCACCAATGTGATAGTTTAAAGAACTTGAAAAAATAGTACTTTGTTTTATATGGAATCAGAAAAAATGTCAAATACCCATTACATTACTTAGAAATAAAAACAAATAAGGATATATCACATTACTAGACTTCAGGTTATACTGCATGGTACTGGCACAAAAATAGAGATGTAAATATATGGAACAGAATAAAGAATCTAGAAAGAAATTCAGCCACATATCATTATTTGATCTTTGATAAGCCTAACAAAAACATACCTTGGGGAAAAGATAACCTATTTAACAAATGGTGCTGGGAGAACTGGCTATCAACCTATAGAAGACTGAAACAGGACCCTCACCTTTCATCACTAACCAAAATTGGTTCTCACTGGACAAAATATTTAAATTTAAGACACAAATCTATAAAAATAATAGAAGAGTGTGCAAAAATGCTTGAAGATATTGGCCCATGAAAACATGTTATGAACAGGACCCTACTGGCAATTAAAGCAAGACCAAAAATATATAACTGGGATCTGAACAAGCTAAAAGACTTTTGCATAGCTAAGAGCACTGCATGTAAAGCAAACAGATACCCTTCAGAATGGGAGAAGATTTTTGCAGTTTATGATTCTGACAAAGGTCTGATAATTAGAATCTACAGAGAACTCAAATTAATCAATAAGAAAAGAATAAACAACCCCATTTCTTTGTGGGCAAGAGATTTTAGCAGAAACTTCTCTGAAGATGACAGGTTCATGGTCAAGAAACACATGAAAAAATGCCCATCATCTTTAATCATCCAGAGAATTGGAAAGCAAAACCACTTTGAGATATCACCTAACTCCAGTAAGATTAGCCTACATCACAAAATCTCAAAACTAAAGATGTTGGCATGAATGTAGAGAGAAGGGAACACTTCTCCACGGCTGATGCAATTGCAAACTAATACAGTCTTTTTGGAAAGAAGCATGGAGAATACTCAAGGAACTAAAAGTTGACCTACCATTTGATCCTGCAATTCCATTACTAGGTATCTACCAAGATGTACAAAAATCATTTTATAAAAAATACATTTGCACCAGAATGTTTATTGGCATATTTGTAAAGTCATGGAAGCAGCCTACATGTCAATCAATCCATGAATGGATTAGCAAATTGTGGTATATATATACCATGGAATACTATGCAGCAATAAAAAGAGTGAGACTTTACATCTCTTATGTTTACTGGATGGAGCTGGAACATATTTTTCTTAGTAAAGTATCTCAACAATGGAAAAAAACTATCAAATGTACTCAATACTATTATAAAACCAATATGTAATCACTTACATATTCATATAAATGATAAAACATAAATATAGTCCAGAATAAAGGAGAGTAGAGGAGGGAGAGGGGAAGGGAGGGAGGAGGATGAGTTGAGGGAGAGTATGTGATGGTATCTCAACTAATGTGCACAATGCAAGGGTACATTTCAAAATGACAAAGAATATATTATAAATATGTCTTACCACAAAAAATAAGTGAGATTATGGTAGGTTATGTTAACCAGTTTGATTTAAATATTCCACATTGTATATCAAATCATCACATTGTATCCCATAAATGCATACAGTTATGATTTAATAAAAATTAAATTAAAAAAAAAAAAGCTTTAGCCCAATGTCCTGTAGGCTCATTTAATCACACATCCTTTAGGCTCATTAAATCTTATCTGTGACAAAAGATGATGCTTACCATTTCCTTTCCTGCTGAGGCTTTGGCCCAAGACTGTCCAAAGAACTAACACTCTTGAGTCTGAGCCAAGGTGAACACTTGGCAGCAATCAAAGCCATGGCAAGGACAAAGAGCTGAGGAGTACTTAGGTCACCAGAACTTTCTTCAGCTGGAAGCTGGAGCTATGGTGATGACAGGACACAGTATTTATAGGGTAATGGGAGGCTGACCCAGAGCTGTGTGTAGGGCAGAGATTGTGTCACAAACACATTTGGGGCTGGACCCACTTCTGGCAGCTGCTACAAGGATGCTTGGAAATTGTAAGCATTCCTGACATGGGTAAATTCAAGCCAAGAAATGTTTGTCAGAACTTTAATCCCTTTCACCTCTTTTCATTCACACTGTTGTGCTTTCTTCCCAAGTGGATATTGACATGCATGTTGGAAATAAATGGATAGAAAAATAAGGACTCTCAGATTTATTGAGTACCCATTTTCCAGGCTGTGAAGTTTAGTGTTTTCTTTGAGCTCATGTTGACCTTGCATGTCTATGCTTCTGAGATCAGTTCCATGGAATGTAGCGTGTGATGGTCATTTGGTGGAGGCAGATTTTTAAAATAAAGGTTTTGGCTCATTGTGTCCACCCTGTGCATGTCCTGTTGAACTAAGACAGTGATTGGCAAGTCTTTTGCTCTGGTGACAGTGTTCTGTCTTGTTACAACTAAATTTTACCTGATTTTATCTGAAATGACTCTTCAACAAGATTTACCTGTTTGATGTGAGCTGAGAATGTGGCTCTTTCTTTTGAGAATTAAATAGGAGTGAGTCAAAAGTTTCTCTCTTTCTGTCAGTAGAGATATACTACTCTTGTACATTAAAATAGTATAAATATAGAGTGAAATCCATGCATATTATTTTCTGGACTATTCTAAACTCCAGAAATTATAAACCTCTAATTGAGAAGCACACACTATTAGGTGATTTGACATTTGTCACTTATTTCAATAGTAAGCATGCTTGAAGTTGCATATAATAATAGTTATTTGCTATGGCCTGGATTTTTATTTTCCCCTCAAATTTATGAAACGTTAACCCTCAAGTTGATGTTGTTAAGAGGTGGGACCTCTGGGAGGGTCAGAGTCCTCATGAATGGGATTAGTGTTTCCATAAATGAGGCTCAAGGGAGCTCGTTTTTCTCTCCCACTATGTGAGGACATAGCCAGAAGGCCAAATTTTCTCGTGTCTTGATCTTAAGACTGTATAGCCTCCAGAAATGTGAAATATAAATTTGTGTGTATTTTTTAACAAGTCACCCAGTTTATGGTATTTTTTATAGTAGCCCAAAAAGGTTAAAATACCCACTCCCCTAAAAAAGAGAAATACACCAAACAAAAGAAGATGCCATATTATAGTTTTTAAATCACTAACACTAAATTTTATGTACCTGTATATTTTTTCATTAAGATTCTTTAATCAAAACAGTTCACCATAGTTAATAATAAACAGTTCACATGTGTAAATGTAATGATATTCCTATACTTTTCCTTCTTCAGGAGACAGTCCGAAGAGGAAAGCATTGGCTGACAAGACTAGATTCACTGATGGTAGCTTTTTCAGAGAAACCATAAAAGGCTCTTTCCAATTAAAGTAAAACATATGAAATAAAAAGGAGATAAATGGTTAGATCCCATATTGAGTTCCTACGAGATGGTAAGTAGGTCTAGGCATAGTGGATATTTTGCTGCTTCTGCTAGCAGAAACTTTTTGCTTTCCATCATTCCCTGATTCTTGTGATTTGGAAATCTGTGGAGTTCACAGAAGTTTATTGTACTTCTGCCCCCTGGGGAGCATCACCTGATGGACCAAGCCAGTCACAGCATCTCATTCCCTATTGCCCAAGATTGAATCAGGTAAATCTCGACTACACCAGAACTTTTCCTTGGAATGCTGAGTCAAGGATAACCTTTACCCCCTTTGGGTACAAACGGTAAAGCTATAACTCAGAGAGCTGTTGGCCGCTATCTCAGGACCCTAAGGCAAGGCTCTGCCAAAGTAAAATGCTACAGAGGAGTTGGAGCTAAGAAGGGAGGATGACAGCTGAGGACTTTGAAAATAGTTCAACTTAGGACTTTTGGGGACATGAATCAATAAATGTCCTTTTGTACTTGTGCCAGTTAGTCAGGTTTTCTGTTTCTTGCCATTAAGGACATACTAATAAACCATTGAGTAAGTATGTATAATAACTCTGACCCCTGTCTCACCTCTACTCTGAGATCATTTCCATAGTATGTATTGTGTTATGGTCATTTGGTGGAGGCAGATCTCTTTATGACTCTATTGAACCCATAGAGCTTCCAGAACTTGGTAGAATACTTCCCAGAAATCAAGGGCTCTGTGGAGAACAGAGCACATAGCTAGAGATCACCAGAGCTCAGTTCAGAATTTGTTGCTGCAGAAATAGCAGATATATCAGCAAACCCATGTCCCTGGGGCTGGACAGACTGATGGGCCATCTGCAGGGCAGGAATAGCCAGAAGACAAAATTGAGTAAGAAGCTAATGAGGAACTGGAGGAGAACCAGGAAACAGAGGATGTGAAAACAACCTGGATTTGGAAGGAGAGCAGCAAGTCCAGTTACTCAAGAGGAGTGAACCTACTGGAGAGGAGTAGTGAAGCTTTCCAAGCAAAGACTCTGCCCTTGCTGCAAAGAAAACACACCTCACTCTGCTGCCACATGTCTCACACTGAGATCTTCTCGTGCCCTAGTAACCCCCTGGGCTTGAAGGAATACATGGGAAGGCTGTGGAGAGTTCCTCGGACTGTCTCAGTTTTCACCTTCCTGGCTCATGATGGGGAGAGAAGGATCCAACCAAAGGGATATGCAGAATAATATAAAAAACTAATCTTCCCAGAGCCTCCTCAGATTTATTGGAACATTAAGTCTCTGAAACTTACTTCCTTCTCCTCAGGAGGTCCCTAAGCCATCTCCTGTTCTCTTCCTCACCACCAGCAATGAAGGTGCACGATGAACCTGGTATTAAAGTGGTGTTGTCTGTCTCAGCATATTGTGCCTTCCACAGCAGCTTGGTCAATTTGTTTTTCCAAGGGGATAGATGACTTTCTTATTAATTAACTAATTGACTTTTATTGTTTGAGATTCATTGAGAGTACAAAGAATTAGGTTACTCTGATTGCACTTGTTAGGTAAAGTCCCTCTTATAGTTGTGTCCTGCCCCCAAGAGGTGTGCCATATATCATGAACTCCCATCCCCCTCCCACAAAGGGTTCATAACTAGCATGTACTGAGAACCCAAATTAATCCACAAAAAAGAGTAAACAATCCCATGTACCAATGGGGAAAAGACATGCACAGAACCTTCTCTGATGAAGACAGATGAATGGCTAACAAACATTTGAAAAAATGCTAATCTTCCCTGATCATCAGAGAAATGCAAATGACTTTCTTTAAAAAAACATTCCCAACCTCTCTCAGTTCTAAGCAGATACAACAATGAATTTCAGAGTTTCTTAACCTAAGCATGATGTAGCCACCAAAAGAATAAGAATGGAATAAATAATTACAAGCTAATGGAGTAGAAAAAATGACAAAAAGAAAAAAAGACAGAGAAAATTTGATGATTTAGTAAAAGGCATGAAAGAAGAAAAATGCAAAGAAAAGAATGGTGCAAGGTATGATTAAGATAATTAAATATATCAGAAATTATAATGAACATGAAGGAATTAAGCCTACCAGTTAAAAGATAATGATTATAAAATTAGGTTTTTAAACACATTCAACCATATATTAATTATAAAATATGCATTTTAATGACAAAGACCAAAAGTAGAGAAATAAATAAAAAACACACTAGATAATTGCTAAGAAATACTAATAAAATAAGATACACATTAAAGAAGAAACATTGCCAGAAATAAAGATTCTTGTTACATAGCCATGAATGAATCAAACTGCCAGAAAGCATAATAGTCTGGAATTTATGTACATTGAATAATTTTTCCTCAAGATATATAAAATAAAATTTGAGATTATTGTAAGAAAATGGACAAATCTCCCTAAAATGGAGGATTTTAGATACTTTTCAAAAACAACAGATATAACAGTTAAAGAATTATTAAGGTTCAGAAGACTTAAGAAATCTAGTTAATAATCTTTATCTTATGGATATAATGTTCCCAACAATTAGGTATTATATAATAATTTTCAATCATACATTGAACAGTTACTTTAGGAGTAAAACCTTCCTTGTCCTAATAGCTTCTTATTTGTTGATATTCCTCAAGGCTGGTTTATAATGAAGTGAGGGTATAGGAAGTATGACAGTAACAGATCCAGAATTTTAATACAGGGAGGGCTGAGGTACCCCTTGTACAGCGGTTCTCAACCTGTGAATCGCAACCCACAGGAACTATATTAAAGAGTCATGGCATTAGGAAAGTTGAGAACCACTGCCCTAGTAGGATGTTAGCAAGGAGTCAAAATGCAAGGCCCAGTGGGCGGGTAATTAGTCCTACCGAGTTCTTTTACATAAGAAGATTATGTATTTACTTAGACTGCATGCTTCTTCAAGTTAGTGGAGATTATCTGGGGCTAAGTCTATTCCCCTCCCCAACAGAGTCACTCCTTGGTGTTTCTGCTATTCAGTGATGACACCTTCTTGGGACTTCACCTCTTATTAAAGACTAAAGAGCCCTGATCTATAGTTGACACAATGTAGGGTCTTCTATTGAAGGGTTTCATGAATAGAACAAAGTTGAGTTTCTGTCTACTTGTTCCCAAATCTAGCTTTTAGAATTATCTGGAAAGCTTCCAAAACGTAGATTTCTAGGCTCGATAGATGGTGTTTTGAATTGAATCTAGGGGGGCTAGCTATAGAAATCTGATTCTTAGAAGCTCTCCAGTGACTTTAATGCAGATGTCAGGTGACTGTGATATACACATCAGCTGAGTAGCATTTAAGAACTATAGCTGTAGCCAAAGGGCCCAGGCTTATGAATAAAGAAACATTGGCTTTCATCTGAACTCTGTAGCTAACTGCTGCCCTAACAATTTCCTTAGCATCTTAGTGTGTTTCCCAATCTGTGGCACATTTCTTAAGACTTGGAAACTGGTATATAATTAAACCTGTGGCTCACTTACCAACCCCACTGAGTTTTTTGGAGAAAGGGTTAAGTGTGCTTAAAGTTTCATCTTAAAGCCACAAAAATAACAATTTTATTTTTGCAAGAAAATTTTCTTTCCTCCTCCTAAACCAATTTATTTGTTATTCTTGGATTTTTAGAGTAATTAAAAGAAATAAACAAGCTCTTCATGACAAGTTTTAGGTCAAGGTTTAATCCTAATTTTCCTTCTTATAGCAAAAATGATGTGGCTTGCAGGGTAAGATGTCTACCAAGGGGAAAACAAGTACCTACCTAATAATTATGTGTGTGTGTGTGTGTGTGTGTGGGTGTGTATACACACAAACCAGAGGTTCACATAATATATGGAATATACAGTTTAAAGAAACTTGGATGGCAGAAGCTGGTTATAATAGGTCTGTTCTGTGCAAAAATTCACAGATTTAATCATTTGCATAAAGACTTAACTACATGATAAAATTAGATACATCTTTTACATAATGTGTCACTTGGGATAATTGGTTTCTCAAATCTTAACCTTTTGGGTTGTGAAATGATTCCCAAGGGAGATGACAGCATTAATTCTTATCTATCAATATTTTCATATGTCTACTTTGCCCACACTGTGGTTCTGAGGACAAGAGAAGGCAATAATGGATACAGTAATTTGAAGAATAGCATAGCTACCTGGTGTTAAGGAAAGGGAAAAAAATCTGAAGCTATGCCCAATATCAAGGAAGATGAGGCTTATTTTCAGCCATGACCCTAAGCTGAAGACAGATTGGGATAACAAAGATTGTGCTTACAAGAGGATAGATTGTCCTAAACAACAACAACAACAACAAAATACATGTTTTTGCGTTGGGGGTTTTATTCACCTGCTATTGGGCAGTAACACATTTCAGAGTCACATGTTTCAAAAAGTAGATGTGGGTTGAGCATTGCCTGTGGCCCAAAGGAGTGGGGCCCTCGCCCCATATACTGGAGGTGGTGGGTTCAAACTCGGCCCCGGCCCAAAACTGCAAAAAAAAAAAAAAAAAAAAAAAAGAGAGAGAGAGAGAAGTGGATGTGGGTAGAAAGCTCAACATCCTTAGTGGGGTGAGCACAGATACCAGCTCTAACAGAACTCTGTGCATAAGCTTACAGCTTTGCCATTTATAAAACCTAGTCATCAGATGCAAATAAATTTTCCAAGTGTTGTTTTTCTTCCAAGTAAAACTCAAGACTTGAGAACTTAATCTGTCGTTTTGCTTTGAAGCTGAAATCTGCAGATTGCAAAAGTTGAGTCTGGTAGCCTCTCTTTGTTTCCTTCTTTATATTCTTATATAACATAGCAAGCTTTCCCAGAAATAGATGAGAAAATTTCACATGAAAAGTACAGAGTAAAATTCCTGCAGATTGAAAGAACCCTTTTCCTTTCAGGAGGAAGATCACTGTCAGGGGCTATTCTCCAACAGTGAAATTTCCTCAGGAGTCCTTGGTGATAAGAAAGGAAATAATGAGTTACCAAATAAGTAACTCAAAGGCAAAAAGTAAAAATACCCAAAGGAAGTATAAGTTCATAGTCTGTCCTTTCAATTATATGCTACAGTGCTTTAGAAAAATTAAGGAAAAAAGATGTATTTAGTTGGTCATTGTTTAGTGAGCCTTGTTGCATAGCTACTATGAATCAGAAACAACATTAGGACCTGGGAATGTAAAAATATGATCAAGTCCACACTCAAAAAAGTTTCGTTCTAAAAAATAATAACACTGGTTATTGTTATTATTGTTCTTAAATTTAGTGCATGCTCTTACAGAGGTACTACATATATGGGGTTATAAGGAAATTAGAGAATGGAAAGTGCTTAATTGTTAGATGGGGGTTGGGAAAGTGGAGATGGATGTAGAAGACAATAAAACAGCAGAAATGACACGAGGTGGACCATAAAAGCATAAGTCATGGATGTCAATTAATAACACTTCGTTCTCATTTGGGGAAATGTCTACTATCTCATCTGTGTATATTAAGACAGTAGAGCCAAAAATGATAACTAATTTTTTATCTTCATGCTTGTCATAAGCTAATAATCTTTAGCAGTAAATGTCTTATCACAAATTTTAAAGTCTATCATTGGAAAATCACGCATATGACCGTATTTGAAACTTACATGTGTATTGTTGGTTGTATTATAAAGATCAAAGCATGAGTGGCATAAAACAGATATTCTGATAAAAGTGGTCAATGTTTAAGTCAATTAATCTGATAACTATCATAAAAGGTCAATTCCATTTTAATAAAGAGAATCTTTTGAAAGGCCCAGTCTGGCTCCTTGTCTTTGAATTTCACCACCTACAAGCTTGACCTACTAGCTTGACCCTATCTCTAGTATCATTTCTGATCTACACCTGCAGGTACTTGCAGAGTTCCAGCTTGGAGCTCGGGGAGGAGGTTTTGACCTTGAAGCCTAGTTCTGCAAGCTGGGATTCTGATCTCTTCTTATGACTCAAACACCACCTTAAATTTCAATTCTTATAACAACATTCTTCTTTTGTCATAAGCTTAAGCATTCTTTTTGAAACTGTATCTGCTGCTGCAATCCCTTCGATGCCTAAAATCTGGCCCTGAAAATTCAAATCTGTCTGGGGTTTGCTAGCTGAAGAAAGACGACCTTCATATTATGGCCTAAATCTCCGATTATCACTGGACTTTAGAGTCTTTTTCATCAATCCCAGCTGAATTTTGAAATTTCGCTGCTCTGTTTTATCAGTGCTTAACATATATGGTGGCTCTAGACCACTACCTATTGACCATGGTATATTAGATATTGTAGTTCTAGGTGTTGTGTATGCCAACTGGACTGAAATTTTTTCCAACAGTAGGACCAAGGCTTTTCCTTGCAGTTTTCTACCTTTAATTTGTTTTTCTGTGATATTTTAAAGGACAATGTCTTAGTACAGCAAAGGAGAGGAAAACTATGCATTAACACCATGCTAGAATTATAAAATGGCTATACTTCACTTTATTGTATTTAATTTCTACATTTCTGGCTTGATAAACTGCTAGATTGATTCTCTCAGCTCACCACTTGGGTGATAATTGGACTTTGAATATTATCCTACCTATTTTTTAATCCCTTTGGGGCCCTCAAAAAGTATAAATAGCACTTTCTTTCTATTTAGCTATAACCCAGACAAACTGATTCTGAAGGCTTCTGTCTCAACTCCATGTAGGCAATGGGATGTCAATTGCTAGGTCTTGGATGTTCCCAGCTCCTTCATGGATAATCATGTACACCTTGTTGCCATTGTTAACACCCATCCCTCCTTCTGTTACTGGAATATAGTAAGCACTTAATAATGATTTGCAAATAAAATAATAAATCAATACTAAAATGCATTGTGTGTAAAATTGGCATGTCTGCCTAGGTCTTAAAACACAGCTTCCGTACTGGTCCCCCTCTTTCTCACATTCTTTCTTTCCTTTTTTTCTTTTTTGAGGCAGAATCTCACTTTGTCACCCTTGGTTGAGTGCTGTGGCATCACAGCTCATAGCAACTTCAAATTCTTGGGCTCAAGCGATTCTCTTGCCTCAGCCTCCTGAGTAGCTGGGACTACAGGCTCCCACCACAGTCCCCAGCTTTTTTTTAGAGATGGGATCTTGCTCTTGCTCAGGGTGGTTTCAAAGCTGTGAGCTCAGGCAATCCACCTGCTTTGGCCTCCCAGACTGCTAGGATTACAGGCATGAGCCACTGTGCCTGGCCCTCTCACTTTCCTTTTATGTCAGGTGCTGCCTTGATTTTATAAAACTTATTTGCACTTAAATGTAAAGGGTACTGTGGAAATCCTTCAAAGAGAGATTGGAAAGACTACTGAGGAATTTGAAGAGATTAAATAATCAAACATTTGATTGTCTTGTTTAGGCCACTCATCTCTATGGTTTACTAAAGTTACTCTGCTAACTTAGCTAAGCTATACTGTTCAGTTGTTTGGTCAAACACTAGTCTAAATGTTGTTGTGATAATATATTGTAGACAGGATTAACATGTTTGACTTAGATAAAGCAAATCATACTCCATGATGTAGATGGCCCTTATTCAGCTAGGTGACTTAAGATCAAAAAGTGAGGTTTTCTAGAGGAAAGGAAATTCTGAACTTGCCAGTCCCCATCATCACAAAATCAGTCCTTAAAATAAATCTAGATATAAATTTAGATCTAAATATACGTCCTATTGGTTCTACTTCCCTGGAGAATCTCAAATGATACAAGGTCCTTGGATAGACTGTGCCTGTACTCTTTTAAGTCTAGCAGATGCAGTCACTTTAGGTCTCCCAAGTTCAGTGGAGAGACAGAAAGTTATGAAGTCCTGAGAGCTGTAGCACAGCCAAAACTGAAAGACTTTACCAAGACCCTAGAGCATTCCATTTAAATCTCAGAAAGGCCACATCTTAGAAGTAAGAAACAACCCTGGAGTAAGTGACTTGTGTTAGAAACAAGAAAAAAACTACCAAACTTGAAAAAATGAATAAAAATTAAGCCAAACAGAATTAAGTCTGCCAGTAATTTGACTGCTTTCCAGAACAAAAATAAATAGATTTTAAAGATGGATAACATTAAATGGACTCCATGCAATGTATCATTCATATGTTCAGTTAATAGTTGCAACTAAAGAGAGAGCCAAATAGGAAGATAATTATGACTCACAATTCAGGAGGAAAAAAAGAAGTCAATGGAAGTTTCCTTAATGTTAGAATTAGCCAGTAAAGTTTTTAAAATATTTATTATAGAAGGTTTCAAGGACATGAAAGAAAAAATAGATACAGTAAGTGAACAGATTGGGGACCTCATCAGAAAAAATGAAGTATGAAGGAGAATCGAAGAAGTATTGTAACACTGAAAAATACAATATTTAAAATCTTTAAAATTCACTAGTTGAGTTCTGGGAGAACTGGATGTCCACATGTCAAGGACTGAAACTGGACCCACACCTTTCTCCACTCACAAAAATTGATTCAAGATGGACAAAGGACTTAAATTTAAGGCATGAAATGACAAAAATCCTCAAAGAAAGCATAGGAAAAACACTGGAAGATATTGGCCCTGGGAAAGACTTTATAAAGAAGACTGCCATGACAATTGCAACAACAACAAAAACAAATGGGACTTAATGAAACTGAAAAGATTCTGTACAGCTAAGGAGACAACAACCAAAGCAAATAGACAACCTATACAATGGGAAAGAATATTTGCATATTTTGAATTAGACAAAAATTTGATAACTAGGATCTATAGAGAACTCAAATTAATCCACATGAAAAAAGCTAACAAACCCATATATCAATGGGGAAGAGAGATGAATAGAACCTTCTCTAAAGAAGACAGATGAATGGCTAGCAAACATACAAAAAAATGCTCATTATCCCTAATAATTGAGAAATGCAAATCAAAACCACCCTGAGATACCATCTAACCCCAGCGAGAATGGCCCACATTACAAAATCTCAAAACTGGTGAGGATGTGGAAAGGAACACTTTTGCACTGCTGGTGGGGCTGCAAACTAATACAACATTTTTGGAAGGAAGTATGGAAAATCCTCAAAGAATTCAAGCTAGACCTCCCATTTGATCCTGCAATCCCATTACTGGGCATCTACCCAGAAGGAAAAAAATCCTGTTATCATAAGGACACTTGCACTAGACTGTTTATTGCAGCTCAATTTACAATTGCCAAAATGTGGAAACAGCTTAAATTTCTCCCAACCCAGGAATGGATTAACAAGCTGTGGTATATGTATACCATGGAATACTATTCAGTCATTAAAAAAAAATGGAGACTTTGCAGCTTTTTTATTAACCTAGATGGAAGTGGACCACATTATTCTTAGTAAAGAATCACAAGAATGGAGAAGCATGAATCCTATGTATTCAATTTTGATATAAGGACAATTAATGACAGTCAGGGATGGGGGAAGGGGAGAGAAGAGAGAGGGAAGGAAGGAGGGGTGGGATCTCAGTGTGTGACACACGTTTTGTGGGCAAAGTACAATTGAATTTACCTAACAAATGCAATCAGTGTAGCCTGGTTTCTTGTACCCTCAATGAATCCCTAATAATAATAATACTAATAAAAAAATTCACTGGTTGAGCTTAAAAGCAGATTGGAAATGGCAATAGTGTAAATCAGTAAACTTCAAGGCTAATCAAGAGAAATTCCTCAATTTAAAGGAGAATGTTTTAAATATTGAAAAATGTGAATAGAGCTTCATGTAATTTATTATACTAACAAATAAATCCCAGGAAAAGAGTAAATTAGGCAAAAAAAAATTGAACAAATAATATTCCTTAACCTTCTAAATTTTAATGGAAAATGTATAGGTCTAAGAAGCTCAGCAAATTCCAAGCAAAGTAAATACAAAGAACACAACACTTAGGTACAGCCTAGCCACACTGTTGAAAATCAAAGATAAAGAGTAAATATTAAAATTGGCCAGAGATTAATCCCATCTCTGAGATGTTGCATTTTATAACAGCAAAAAAGTTATCTTTACTAAACTAAACATCCATCAAGCTACCTTCAAAAGTAAGTGTTCAATATATACATTTTAAGAAAACAAAATCAGATAGAATTTATTTCCAACCAATTTTTACTATAAGAAATGTTAAAGGAAGTTTGTCAGGCTGAAGGAACCAAATACAAGCAAAAAAGAAAAAAAAAATGAAGAGAAGGAGAGTAATAATAGAAGAACAACGAACAACAAATCAATTTATTTATTTATTTATTTATTTATTTATTTTTTTGGAGACAGAGTCCCAAGCTGTTGCCATGGGTAGAATGCTGTGGCATCACAGCTCACAGCAACCTCAAACTCTTGGGCTTAAATGATTCTCTTGCCCCAGTCTCCCAAGTACTGGGACTACAGGTGCCTGCCACAGTGCCTGGCTATTTTTGTTGTTGTTGCAGTTGATATTGTTGTTTTAGTTGGCCCAGGCTGGATTTGAACCCTCAAGCCTTGCTGTATGTGGCTGGCACCCTACCCACTGAGCTACGGGTGCTGCCCAAACTTTTTTTTTTTTTGGTTGCAGTTTGGCAGGGGCCGGGTTCAAACCCACTACCCTCGGTATATGGGGCTGGCACCCTACTCACTGAGTCACAATTGCTGTCCCCCAAACAAATATTTTTTAAAAAGATGAAATGCTACAATGGTTATGGGGAGAAGGGAACACTTTTATACTGCTGGTGGGACTGCAAACTAAAACGACCCTTTTGGAAGGAAGTATGGAGAGTTCTCAAAGAACTCAACCTAGACCTCCCATTTGATCCTGCAATCCCACTACTGGGCATCTATCAAGAAGGGAAAAAACTCTTTTAATATAAAGATACTTGTACAGGCTGTTTATTGTAGCCCAATTTACAATTGTCAAAATGTGGAAACAGCCTAAATGCCCCCCCAACCCAGCAATATATTACAAGCTGTG
This sequence comes from Otolemur garnettii, assembly GCF_000181295.1. NCBI lineage: Eukaryota > Metazoa > Chordata > Mammalia > Primates > Galagidae > Otolemur > Otolemur garnettii. Next base: position 39,508,097 of record NW_003852400.1, on the reverse strand, counting down.
GTATATGTATACCATGGAATAGTATACAGCCACTAAAAAGCCACTAAGGACTTTTCATCTTTTATATTAATTTGGATGGAGTTGAAATACATTCTTCTTAGTAAAGCATCAGAAGAATGGAGAAGCAAGAATCCAATGTACTCAATTCTGATACAAGGACAATTGATGCTAGTACATCACGGGAGGAGAGGAATGGGGGAGGGGAGAAACGGAAAGAGGGGGATGGGGCCACAGTGTGTGACATACTTCTTGAGGGTGGGACACTATTAATAGAAGGACTTCCTTCACCCAGGAAACAAAAGCTGTATGACCTAGTTCATTGTACCTTCAATGATTACCCAACAATAAAAAATAAAATAAAATAAAATAAAAATAAGAAAAAAGTAGCAAAAACCAGTAGCTAAGTGGTATACTTAAACACAACCTTAATTCCAATTGCAAGTATAAATGTACAAATGGAATAAAAATGCAAGAACCAAGTATGTACTTTCAAGAAAGAGCATATTAACAAATTGATTACACTTTCAAGTAAGAAAAATGTTGTTCAATGCAGATGTTAAACATAATAGGCCTGGAGTGGTTCTATTAGTAGAGGCCTAATTAGATATCAAGACAAGAGGTATTGCCAGAACTGAAGTGGGATGTTTCATAATTATGAAAAGACCAATTTACTGATGTGCAGCAATCCTTGCATGCACCTAAAATTAGAGCTTTGAAATATGTGAAATGAATCTGACAGAAATAAAGGGAAAAATAGACAAATCTGCAATTATAATTATTTAAAAACCTCTCTTTCAGTGATTAATAGAAAAGGAAACCAAAAATATCAGTAAGAATAGAGAAAATTTGAATACCATAAACGTAGTTGTCCTAATTGATATTTTGTGAACAGTATGCCCAACTGGTGAATATATATATATTTCAACTACACATGAGAAATTTACCAAGTTAAACCATATGTTAGACCCAAAAAAAGTCTTCATAAATGTAAAAAACTAAAATATTGCATCATATGTTCCCTGATCTTATGATCCCTAAGCAATGAATTTAAATCAAAAAGTTACAAAAACTACAATAAAAAGACATTTAATAAATTTAAAAATTAAATAGCACATTTCTAAATAACCCACGGATTAAAGAAAAAAAATCAGAAGGAAAATTTTAAAATATTTTGAATGGAATGATAATGAAAATATATCTCAAAATCTGTGGGATTTGGCTGAAGTACTACTTAGAGATGTTTATAATTTCAAAAGCTTTCTTTATTAACATAGTCAATGGCCTATATAATATAGGCAAAATAACTAATATAGATAATATAAATTCAATGACTTTTCATTAAATTTATTCTGAAGTGTTTGATATTTCTGATGCTATCATGAATGGTATTTTTAAAAAGTGATTTTCTAAATGTTTACTATATAGAAATGGACCCTGTATGGATTGAACAAGTAAATCTTGTCTACTAACTTTCAGTATTTAGTTTTATTTTAAAATTAAAACTATTTCTCTTAAACTAGCATTTAGTTAAAAATCAGTTATTTAGCCATGCTTGTGTTGCATATATACGAGTCACTCAACAATGAAGCTGAATCTCAAAGCAAGAACCAAAACACCTAAATCAATATAACTTTAGAAAATTCTCTGATATAATCCATCCCAAGAAGAGCCAATTTCTTCTCCCTGCAACAAAGTAATTAAAGGTAACTTAAAGGCTTAGAATGTCCTTCCTGCATATCATATGTGCAACATAAAAATAGAACATCAGATGTCAATTAACAGGCCTGAAACTTTTAGTGATTCCTGATGGGATTCTGATTTTCTGTAAGCTTGCTGCCCTCTGGACTGCAGATTATATAACGCTTCACCTACAGCTCATGGTGGGGAGGGATGGGCAGAGCACTTGCAGATATAACTTCCTTTGCTTCTCAGCGTCCACCAGAGATCCACCAGACGACAGAGAGCACAGGGAAATGTGGCATGTAGCTGTCAATCTATTTCCCATTTTAATCAACTTCTTACATAACTATAGTCTCATTTCTGACTGTCATACTGTGTTGAAAATATTTGAGAGGAAAAATGCTAGTTGTGGACCTCATATTGACTAAGTGAAGGTATAAGGGGCTATAAATTATCCTCACTCATCAAGCTTAACTCCTTACCAGTATTTTAAAATATTTTATTTCATTGTAAATCTGCAAAGACATAAAAAGTGTTCTCATCACTACTGTTCATATAGGAAGCAGGAATAGAAGGCAAATGTCTACATTATTAGGAAATAATGTCAACCTTGGTAAAATGCCAATGAGTGATTAGATCTGGCCATCTTAAAATATACTGATGATAAGAAGGATCATATTCGTATCTCACAATACACCTCCGAACTGTTATGTGTTTGTCCTAAGCACTGATGAAAGGTAATCCCATCAAGCTAGAGATTGCTGAATTATGGTTTTCTAGAAGTAAATTGGAAACAGATGGTACTCTTTAGATGTTTGTTATTTAAATATATTTATTTAATATATTTACATTAATAATTTTTTATATATTTATATTGATAAATTTATTTAATATATATAACCATCAAGACAAATTCATTTACCTCTCTCAGAACAAAAAAGAAGAAATCATAGAAAAATTATAGAGAAGATACTTGGTATGCTGAGAGAAACACTTGTCCACTGACTTAAAACTTATAGCAAAATTTCTTCAACTATTTTTAAAATCGCCAGAAGGGATGGGCACAGCAAGTCTTTTCTGAACACTCCACCTCTGGACAAGGACACAGTGGAGAGAGGAAAAGGGAAGAGAAACAATGGGAGAGGAATAGATAGATTGGTGGGCATGAGGTCAAGGAGGTAGCCAAGGACTTAATATGGGGGCGGGCGAGTAGAGTATGGTTAAGAATTGTGTTTTGTTTTTTCTAGGAGTGAGAGAAAGTGTAAAGAGAGTTTAGTTTTGAGCAGAGAAGTGAAATGATCTGAGTTCAGTTTTAAAGAATTATTTTGCCAGGTAAAGAATAAACTGGTGAACAAGAAAAAGAGGAAGACTAGAATGATGATGAAATTGTTCTATTTCAAAGAAGAGACGACGGTGGCTTAGTTTATGTTAATGATGGTGTCTTAGTATATGTTGGTGATGGTGGAAGTTATGAGATATTATCAGTTTCAGGATTTGGTGATGCTGTTAGGGGTTTATAAAGACCATTAAAAAGTACTGAAGGCCACCAAGATTTTTTTATCTGAGCTAAAAGTAAATCCCGTGCCATTTCCTACATAGATTACGGAGAGAAGAAGAGTTTAGTTTTGAACATTTAACTCTGATGTGCCAACTAGGTACCCAAGTGGAGATGTCAATAAACAATTACCTAGGAATCTTGAAGTTATGCAAGAGATTGGTGCTAAAGGTGTACAATGAAAAGTTATCAATATAATTGATGGCCCTAGATAATATCACCTAGGGAGTGAGTGTAGATAGAGATGTGAGAAATTTGAAAGCTCCAATATTTGGAACTCAGGAAGCAGAGACAGAGTCAGCAAAAGAGACTGAGAAGAAACTGTCAGCCAGGTTGAATGAAGAGAGTGTGATGTGCTGGAATTAAGATGAAGGAGTGAATAAAGCAGCTAGTTCAACTGTTGCCAGAACATTAAAATGAAGGTGGAGAATTATCCATTGACCTTTGCAACACGGAGATCATTGATGGCCTCAAAAAGAGTAATGTGTGTGTGACTATACTGTATGCTATCATTTTTGAAATGTTTGCTACCTCTTTCAGTATTCCTGACTTTATATATCGAAGTCATGCTCTCATATTATTTCTGTAATTCAGTCAGATTAACCATGCCAAAAGGAAGTCAGGGCAAAGCACCAGAATGACAATTAGAGGACTTAAGTCCTCATTTAACCTCCTTCCACTAACAAGCTGTGTGGCACTGACACAGCTCCCTTAAGGCCTGGGTTTTCTCACAAGCAAAATTAGAAGACTGGAAAAGATTTTATTTAAGCATGTCTGCATTAAAGTCAAAATCAGGGGTGTGTTTTGCATTTAAAAAAAAAGTCTATGAAAAACAAACAAGTCTCTACTTATTTTATGTGTATAGAGGGAATTATATATAGTGGGGAGATATTTCTGAGGAAAGGCCTCCTGAGACTCCAAAATTTATTAATCCATTCATGTGTTGAAGGGCACTTGGGTTCTTTCCACAACTTTGTGAATGTGAATTGTGCTGCTATAAACATTCGAGCAAAAATGTCCTTATGGTAAAATGTCTCCTTTTTGTTTTGAGCAGAAACCTAGTACTGAGATTGCAGGATCAAATGGAAGGTCCTTTTAGTTCTTTGAGGGATCTCCATACTTCCTGCCACAGAAGCTGTACTAATTCGTAGTCCCACCAACAATGCACGAATGTTTGTTCCTCTCTGTACCTCCATCAGCATCTGTTGCTTTGGGATCTTGCCATGTGGGCCACTCTCACTAGGGTTAGGTGATATCTCAAAGTGGTTTTGATTTGCATTTCTCTGATGATTAGGGACAATGATCATTTTTTTTTTAATGTGTTTGTTGGCCATTTGTCTGTCCTCACGAGAAAAGTCATGTCCCTTGCCCAGTTTTTAATGGGGCTATCTGCTCATTTTTTGTTGATTTGCTTGAATTCTTTGTAGATTCTGGTTATTAGCCCTTTGTCAGATGTGCAGCATGCAATTAACTTCTCTTATTTTGTAGATTGTCCCTTTGTTTTGTCAATTGTGTTCTTAGCTGTGCAGAAACTTTTTAACTTGATCAGGTTCCATTTATTTATTTTTGTTGTTGCTACAATCGCCAGTGGGGTCTTCTTCAAAAATTCTTTCCTTAGGCCAATAAGCTAAGAGTTTTTTGCTACACTTTCTTCCAGGGTTTTTATAACTTCATAGAATTAGTTTTCTGAAACTTGGCTCTGACATTCTGTTTGAGTTTTCAAATTTAATTTTAGAAAGATTGCCACCGCACAATAAAATCACAGGGTTCAATGAAATAAACATCTCCACATTAAAAGGAAGCCCACCAAAATGTGCCTGTGAACTGGAAAATAAGACATCTTGAAGTCCTTAAATGCAATGCTGGAAGGATGTGCACTTTGCCAACTCTCAAAGTCCACTTGAAGTTTTGTGTTTGAATTTCAAAGAAAACCTTTGGAAATTTGGACTCTTTTTTCACCCTTATTCAAAGGGAAAAAAAGAAACCTTAATGTTTTCCAAAAAAGCTTAAAAGCTTCTGGAATTTCTAAAGCTTATATTAAACATTGTAACAGATAAAATGTAAACAAATTAAGAAACAGAAGAATTACCTTGCTCTTGAAATATTTATGAATTTTAAAATTAAAAATGTTGGAAGAGAAAAGAGCTAGTGAGAGATAATAAATTGATCATGGCTGACTACATTGTCTTATAATCAAAACATTCTTCTCTAATTGAACATAAAAGATTCATTTCTAATATTCTGAACTTTGAGTTTGCTCCAGGATTCCTAATGTGACAACACTATTAGCTTATTTACAAACAAAAACTTTTGCAATATTTTCTAAGAAAGCTTGTATTCCCAGAACAATAATTTTCTCATTCGTTCTGATTGACTACACAGTCAGTATTGTTCTCCTTTAATCTACCTAATTATTCACACATAATTACCTAAACTATATGTGAGCACACAGCCACACGGGACTGTGGTTGCCTAATTTTCTGCCACTGGATCAACATAAGAGGAGAAGATATTGTAAGATTTCAATTTTCCCATTTAAGCCACCTATTTAATTCTTTTTTAATGCTGTGAATTGATATGAAATAATTTGAACTCAAAATCTATATATTTTCAAGGTCACCAATTAAAAGTGGAAACTCTTAGGGACTCTCTCACTGTTCATAGAGAGGCTACGTTGTGAACCAGGAGAGTTTGTTTAATCTCCAGATCTACCATGCTTACTCAAATCCAGATGAGTATAGAACATAGACTGTGCTAGTAAGTTTATGGCTTCTGTGCTCTCACACTGAAGAAATTAAATGCACTGGAGGAAATTAACTTTACTTTATCATGAACACATGGATCACTCATAAGTACATAACAAGTCAGAAATACAGATAATGCTGGCAGTGTAGATGCTGGGGAGGAGGGAGAGACCAGGAAGAGTCCAGGAAGAAAGTAAATTCTTAGCAGGATCTTCAACCCATTCTCCAAGACCTTGACCTTCAGTAGTCTCGTCTTCCTTGGAATTCAGATTTGGCTTAGAATCTTAGTCACACAAAATCTGAATGAGACTGCACTCAAAGAGACTGTCTGGGAGTTATGCCTGGGGAGGCTGTGGACCATACTGTTTAGCATAGCATTGTAGAGGGATTGCTCTGGAGAGTAACCCTTGATATTCTTGCTGCAGGCTTATCCTACCTCTTCCAACTCCTTTTAAAAACCATTATGTTTATGGATGCCATATTTTGGTCTCTGAGTGTACATTTACTGGAAATAAGAAGTACTTTTGTGAAAAATCCATTAATGTACTGTACTTCCAGACTTTACAAACTTTATATCCTTATGCCTCAGGTGGCTGAACTTTGAGCAATTCCCCTGTATTTGTTCTATCATGATACTAGCCATACTTTATTAGTTCTGTAGGGAAGTGAAAGGTGGCAGAATATATATGTGTGTGTGTGTGTGTGTGTGTGTGTGTGTGTGCGCACGCACATGCCACTTTGGCATAAGGATTGCTTTAAGCTAAAGACACTTGAAAAGCAACAGGTGCAAGAAAGACAATTTAATTTCCCCATTTTCTTCCTAAAAGGAAGAGAGAAAACTACCATATAACCGACTGGGAAATATTCTCCCTATGCCAAGGGGAAAGTAACATTCTTATCACTGAAGATGAGAAATTGAAGCTGAGAAAAATTTGTACCAACAAACCTTGTTAACTAACCATTATTTTACTAGTTACTTTGCCACTACTAACTACCTTAGTTCAAGAGTGTCAAGTTTTTATAATTTACTTTATTTTCTTCAATTCAGTATAAAAGTGTTCAACTTTATCTTCTTTGGGTCTTCCCTTTCTATGTTGCATGCATTTGTATGCTTTTATCCTATTATTCTGTCTTATGCCAGTTTAATTCCTTAGGACCTGTCAGAAATCCTGAGAGAAGAAATTTTACCTTTTGTATAGTTCAAAAAACTTCTTTTTGAACTATTGAACTGTAGAGAAGAAATCTTACCTTTTGTATAGTTCAAAAAGCTTCTTTTTCCTTCTATCTTCCTAGGATCTCTGGCTAAAGACTTGTAAAATTGGACTGACAAAAGATAAGTCAATGAGAGATAAACAGTTTATTAACACGTGCAGTATACACCACAAAGGAGAAGCTAAAATGAAGACTAACTCAAAGAGGTGGTTAGAACTTGGGTTTCTACAGCAGCTACATAAAGAACAACACATTTGTAGAGACAGGACAAGATAAACAAAAAAAGGTTTAGCTCTCAAGGACCATGAACTGTGGAAAAGAAATATATGGGGGAAGCTTATGGAATGACATTCCATTTTCTTCATGGCCATCAAACTTCTCCAGGAGAGAAGATCCATGGCAGTCCTCATTTTCCAGAAGTCCTTGCTTTTAGTCAGGTAAGAAAAGCTCTCAGAAAAAAAAAAAATCTCTCTCTGTATCACTTGATTCCCACTTGCCTCCAGCTCAACATATCCTTCTTCTAAAGTGGTACATTTTGGGGCTGCATATTCTGGTCCCCGGAAGCATGTTGCCCTGTTGTAGGGCTGTCCACTGTCATGAAACTTTACAGTATGTGTACTGACACCTTCCTGTCTCTGTTGTATTCGTCCCTCCAGTTTGACTTTGTTTTGATATACACTTTGCCTCATACTTAAAGCTTAAAATATTAGCATCTTTCTTCTCAAACTGTTTTCTAAATGCAATCTAGTTATTATACTTAGTAAATTTTCTTCTATTTATTTTGTCTATCACTTATAATTCCTCTCTTCCTTATCTCTGCCACATTCAACCTGGTTCTAACTTTATAATCTTATTAATATACTATATATGGACTACATGGGGTTCAAAGTCACAATATTCAAAAATATGAGGACAATATAATCTTATTGACCAAACTGCCGGGGAAAAACTTGTGTTTTTGAGTGGGATTGTCTTTATTTATTTGAGACAGAGCCTCACTCTGTCACCCTGGGTAGAGGGCTGTGGCATCACAATAGCTCACAGCAACCTCAGTCTCTTAGGCTCAGGAGAGCCTCTTGCCTCAATCTCCTGAATAGCTGGGACTATATGGCCATGACACTTGGCTAATTTTTCTATTTTTTAGTAAAGATAGGGTCTCGCTCTTACTCAGGCTTGTCTTGAACTCCTGAGCTCAAGCAATCCATCCAACTTGGTCTCTCAGAGTGCTAAGATTATAGGTGTGAGCCACTGTGCCCAGCCATGTGCTCACTGCACCACACCCTTAGCCATGTGGTTACGGGTGTGTATATCTCCACTGTGCATGTATTGTGGATGTTCACTTAGGCCTCCAAGGACTCTCAGGCCAATTAAGTTCTCAACATTTTCCCCTTCTGCTGCTTGTTTTGGGCAGATGGCATATTCTTTTTTAGTACTCCCAATTAATCCCTTCTTGTTAATACATGTCTGTATGTACATTTGAATGTCTGAGATTTGTTATTATTGTAATATTGACCTAGTAGCAAGATTATGGGACAAGAAGACCTGACTATGTAAGCTCAGCCTTTAACCTGGGAGTTGACCAATATCTGTCAAAAAGGAACAGAATGACTTAGTTTGTTGGCAACATCCCTTACCACCACCACTGTTATCTCTACATTACAGGCTGATTGTATAACACATTTATCTAGATTGCTAACTTTTAAAAAAGTATAATAACCATAAAACCTTTCCCTTAGAATATGTACATATGTACAGATAGTTATCAATGCCATTTCCAAGGGATTAATTTCCAAGGTGGAGGGAATGCATACCCCAGTGAACAATCTCTCCTTTATAGTAGCACTTTCTGAGAGGCACTAACACTATTAATTCCAGCAACACAGGGACTCAGCAGAAGTAATTGAGATAGAGCAAATGTGGGAAGGTATGAACAGTTAACTTCAGCTAGAAATTCTGAATAATCTGTCTTCTCCATTTTCTCTCCTTTCGGGAATCAGTTGTTATAGTCACAGTCCAAACTCCTGATCATATTTGGTTTCCTAGTAAAAATCAAAAGATGCACTTGGTGTTTGCTGAGTAAAAACAATATATAAGCCTCTGCTGACCAGATCAATAGATCCATAGCCATGTGAGAAATGTGAATGTGTTTCTTTAGAGAGTACAGCTGTAGGCCTGGGAAGTGGCCAGTGTCAACAATAAGAAATCAAAAGGAAAAGTGTTTGCACAAAAGAATCTGGCTTAATGTTTACCCAGGTTTACCAAATATATCCATTTCACTTTCAGGAAAAATTCCGGCTTGTGATTCCTTATCTATGGATCATTCACTTCGTGGGAGTTGAAGTGATGGATAATGACTTTTTTCCAAGAAGTTCTCTGGGAGAGCTATGTGCCAAAAGATGGAGCCTTTTTTCTGGTTTAATTTACTGGAGAGATCAATGATTAAAGGACATTTTTTAATTCATTCAACACACACACTGAATACTTAACTGTAATTGCAGGCCTTGAAGAATGCAATATGGCCCCTTCTCTTTGGAAGGTTATAGTCTGATGGAGAAGAAGCATCTATCACCTCTTGTCCTAAAAATTCTGAGATTCACTGTCTATCCCACTAACACAGGTGGCCCACATGAAACTCATCTTTTCCATCATTATACTAACTGATAAATTATTACAAGCCACCATAATATGTGCTTCCAATTAAGCTTACAATACTTTGGTACGATATTTGAAATATTTGCTTTTTTTAACTCATCAAGTTCTAAGGGCTTTGACAACATAAAGTGTGTTTGAAAGTTAGGTAACCCTGAGCCAATTATGTAAGCAATGATTACTGAGTGATCTACACATATGAATGGAGTGTCAACGAAATGACTATTTTTAACACTGTAAAAGTAAGTAATTCAAAATCTCAGCTAAGCTGTTGAAAGTCTAAATTATTCTGGGCTTTTAAAGAATCTGATTATGGGGCTTAAATCAGGTGACAGGAGTAGTAACCTAGGCAGCTAACACTTTTGTTTCTCTGTTTACAGATTAACCCTCTTCCTTATTTGCTTTTTTTATAAAGTTGTGGTGGGATCCTTTCCCTCTTCACTGTTGATCTTCAGTATAGATTAAGTCTTTCTCACCTAAAGATTCTATAACTAGCACATTGTCTTAAGATGCAATGTTAAATATAGTCTTTTAAATTGGAAAGGAAATAAAAACAGACAAGACATAACTAATTATATCATTATAACTCTTAAACCAGACTTTCATAGACAACTTTATAATCCTATACAATTTCTTTGTTTTCTGACTATGTAAGAAAGTACTTGCCATTGAACATTGGAACACTGACTTCATTTCTCTGTGCCTCTTGAATGCAGGTTCCCACCATTTTACTTGAAAAAACTCTCTAAAACTGAATTCTGATTCTTTGAATTATTTCAGGTTGACAACACACACATACACGCACACACACCTCCCACACTGAATAGTCTGGCTTTTTTTTTTTCTTTTGAATGGTTGCTGACAGGAGACTGATCTAGAAGAAAATCATATCATTCTTTTGTGGCCCTGAAATTTTCCATATATTTCAGGTATATCAAGGAATAAGGATGAGAAAAAGAAAAAAAAAAACACAGAATACTAAAAATTGCCAGGTACTATGGGTCAATGATAAAAGTGACTGGGTATAAATAGGGGTTATGTAAATATTCAGTAGAAGTCAAAAACATACCCTATAACACCTTTACCATATTCTCATGATACATACTGTCATAACATTAATACAACCTCTATAGACATACTATGGAGATACCTCAAACTTAAAGTAGACCTATCATTTGACCCAACAATCCCACTGCTGAGTATATACCCAAAGGAAAATAGGTCATCTTATAAAAAGACATCTGCACTTGAATGTTTGTAGCAATACAATCCTCAATTGTGAAGATGTGGAAACAACTCCCACTAACATATGAGTGGATTTATAAAACACAGTATATGCATACCATGGAGTACTACTCAGCTATGAAAAAAAGGTGATCTAGCATCTTTTGTAACAATCTGGATGGAACTGGAAATCATTCTTCCAAGTGAAACATAAGAATGAAGAAACTAACACATGTACTCAATACCAAGTTGGAACTAATTGGTATCAATACTTATGTGCACATATGGAAGGAAATATCCATGAAAATAAAGCTGGGAGAAGGAAGAGGGGGGATAGGTAAATTCACACCTACTGGATACAGTGCACACTATCTGCGTGAAGGAAACTCTTATAACTTTGACTTATCTGTACAAAAACAAAGTATGTAAACAAAGCATGTGTACCAACTAATATTCTGAAATAAAAAATAAATTACTTTAAAAGTTGGAGATGAGAAGGCAGACTGGGTATGAACCACTTGAGAAATGGCACACTAATGAGGTCTTGAGTATTCTTTTTTCTTTTTATGTCCCAGACTTGGACTTGAAGAAGTCAGCAGACTAGAAACACTAATGAGTACAGACAAAAGCAAATAAACATGTAAAAGACCAAGAAAGGAGCAGCCCAGCAAGAGTGAAAACTTTTAGATGATAAACTCTCGAATTCAGTAGAACACCACAGAAAACTCTATTATTGCATCCTCATTTGAGCCAGTAAATGCTGAGTTGTGCAACATGGTGTAAGGGTATAACATAATGTTCTTTCAGGATACTGTCAGGGTACGCCAGGTAGGGAACTGCTAGCTAGTAATGAAACCTTTCCTGCCCATTTTGTCAATGGAGACCATGCAGGGAGCTGAATCTCCTATATCTCACTGGTAACAACAAGAAGCCCTCCCTACCTTAGGTGTCAATGAAAGCTAAGTAAGAATATGGTTTTCTAAATCCACTTGGCAATGATTATTGCCCCCTTTCCCTGCAGAAGCAGTGTTAACAAACAAAATAAAACACAACAAATCTAAAAGTTTTAAATACACATAAAATCAAAAGTCTCAAAATATAATATGAAAATGCTCAGGTTTCAACAGAAAAAGACTCACTCATCACATTAAGGACCAAGAAGATCTTATACAAAAAGAAAACAGATGATGAATAGATATCAACACTGAGATGATAGGGATTTAAAAATTATCTGGCAAATATTTAAGAGCAGCCATTACAAAATGCTTCAGTGAGCAATTATTATTATAAACGAATAGCAAAGAAAAAGAAAATCTCAGCAATGAATTAGAAGACATATAGAAGAATTGATGCAAATTCTAGAACTGAAAAATATAGTGACTGAAATAAAAAGTTCAATGGATGGCATTAACAGCAGGATATGGAAATGAAAGAATCTAGAAGACAGAATGATAAAAATTAATCTGAAAAATAGAAATTTGACAGTGGAAAAAAGCTTCAGGGACCTTTGGGAGTATAACAAAAGATTTAAAGTTCATATAAGAGTCAAGAAAAAGATCAGGCTGAAAATATACTTAAAGAAATAATAAATTAAAATTCTGCAGCTTTGGCAAAGGACATAAACCCACAAATTCTAGAAGCTAAGTGAACTCCTAAAAGGATAAACTCAAATAAATTCAAGACAAAATATATCATGATTAAAATTCTAAAAACTGAAAGTAAAAAAATATCTTGAGAGCCGTCAGAGAAAAAACACACCTTACAAACTAAGGGATAATATTTGAATGGCAGTGAATTTCTCATTAGAAACTATGGAGGCCAGAAAAAAGTGACACAATGTTTTTGAAGTACTGAACAAAAAACTCTGTCAACCCAGAATCCAATACCTACTGAAAATCCTACAGGAATGAGGGGAAAATCTAGATGTTATCAGATGAAGAAAAGCTGAGTGATTGTCACCAGCAAAGCTATCCTGATACTGAAAGCAAATGACAAAAAAAAAAAAAAGAGGAAAAACTACACATTACTATTTCCATGAATATAGAAGTAAAAATCCTTCACAAAACATCAGCAAATAAAAATTAGTAATATTTAAAAATAATTACGTACCTTGAGCAAGTGGGATTTATTGAATGAACATGTAATCCTCAATCAGTGTAATCCTCCATATTAACAGACTAAAAAAATAATAGACATTATTCCTCTACAGCAGTAAAGACTGAGTGATATTGACTGAGGAACAGACATCTATATTAGTGAAGAAAACAGAAACCCTTAAATAGACTCACACAAATACGTCCAACTGATGTTGACAAATATGAAAAAGCAATTCAATGGAGGACAATAGCTTTTTCAACACATGCTGCTAGAATAATTGGACATTCATTCCTAAGCAAAAAAAAAAAAAAGGACCTTTACCTAAGTTTCACACTTCATAAAAAACTAACTCAAAATGGATTATGAGGTTAAATATAAAATATAAAGCTATAAAGCTTTAAAAAATAACTAAAGACTATCTGTTTAAGGCCACACAAAGAATTTGTAGACTTTATACTAAAAGTACAATTCATAGAAATAAAGATTGCTAAATCCAGCTTTAAAATATTTAAAACTTTTGATCTAAGAAAGATTCTATTAACAAAATATAAGCTACATAATGGGAGGTAATATTTTCAAACCACATACTCAACAAAGAACTAGTTTCTAGAATATATGTTAAACTCTCAAAAGTCAGCAGTAAAAAACAAATTAGAAAATGGACAAACACAAAGAGGCAGTTCATGAAAAAGAATATATAGACAGACTATGAACACATGAGATGCTCAACACAATTAACTATTAGAGAAATGAGAATTAAAACCCACAGAAGGTAAACACTATACAACTATCAGAATGGCTAAAATGTGAAATAATCACAATATCAAATGCTGGCAAAACTGTTGTTGTAAAACAACCCAAATGCCCTTCAGTGGGGTACTATCGAAAACATTGAGGTATGTCCATACCATGATACCATAGCATAGCAATAAAATATATAAGTATAGTAATAAGAAGCAAAAAATTATTAATGCATGCAGCAATCTTGATCAATCTCCAGAGAACTTTTCTTAATGAAAAAAAAATACAAAAAATTCCGTATGGTATATTTTATGATTCCATTTCTATAACACTTGGGAAATGGCAAAATCACAGAAATGGAGAACACATTAGGGCTGTCTGGAGTTAAGGAGGAGGTGGAGGCAGAAAGGAAGTGGTTGTAGGAGAATAGCGATACAGGGCAATGTGAGGGACCCTTGAGGTGATAGGCATGCTCTGTGTCTGGATATTGATAACAAGCTTGATATTCTGTTTGTGATATTGTACTATAGTTTTAGAAAATTTGCCATTGACAGAAACTGGATAAAGATTATACAAGGTCCTTCTAAATTATTTATGAATGTATATGAGTAATTATCTCAAAATAAAAAGGTGAATTTGAAAACATGTAATTTCCAGTTCTACAGCTAGACTTTGTGTAGGGTGTTTCCCCTATAAATCTGGATCTAACTTATAAAAAACAGGATTACCTGTGGCTCAGTGGGTAAGGCACAGGCCCCATATATCAAGGGTGGCAAGTTTGAGCCCAGCCCCCACCAAACTGCAACAAAAAAATAGCTGGGTGCTGTGGTAGGTGCCTGTAGTTCCAGCTGCTCAGGAGGCTGAGTCAAGAGAATCGCCTAAGCCTAGGAGTTGGAGGTTACTGTGAGCTGTGACATTGTGGCACTCTACCAAGGGCAATAAAGTGAGACTCTGTCTCTAAAAACAAAAAGGAAAGAAAAAAAGGGTTAAAATACAACGAATATATTTATTGATAAACAAATGCATCAATGACCCCCAACCTTATTGATATCAGGTTCAGTACCAGGGATGGGTTTCAGAGAAGACAATTTTGCCATGGACTTGGATGGGCAGGACAAATGGGAGGCAGAGCTCAGGCAGTGATGCTAGCAATAGGGAATGGTTGTCCCTCACTGTTGCCCAGTGTAGCTATTCTCCTACAACTACTTCTTTTCTGCCTCCATCCACTTCTTAACCCCAGTCCTAATGTGTTCTCAGTTCCTGTGATTTTGCCATTTCAAAAGTGTTACAGAAATGGAATCAAAGCATATACCAAATGGATTTTTTTTTTCTCTCTGTAGGGGGAGAAAATTCATTTGCTCTCGGGCTGCTTACCTCTTCCCATGAAACCGGGTTCCTGACAGGCTGTAGACAGGAATCTTGGATACCAGGAACCAGTTGTGTGGAAGATAATTTTTCCATGGACTGGGGCAAGGAGCAGGTCAGGGGAGTGACAGGAGGTGGAGCTCAGGCAGTGATGCTCTCTGTGCCCTTGTTTCTAGCATGCCACACCACTATGCCATACCAGTTCATGACCAGTGCTTAGTGACTACAGAAGTACATTATTGCTATATTTGATAATTTAGTACCTAATTTATAAACCTCTATTATAGGAACTACTGGTTCCATACCATAGATGTGTCAGGCCTGAATTTGTCCTTCCTCCCCTTTTAAAATGAAAATTTCTTTTTTCTTGTGGAATGGGGACAGCTCTGGGACTCATGTGACAAGGAGGCTCATTCTCACAAGGTCTCGGTAACACTTGTTGCCTTTTTAAAAACGATGTCCTCTCTAGACACAGAATTTGTCAAAGCTGTCCTTCAGAACAAACCATTTTGGAAAAAAAGGCTCCATTTGCTGCAGATTGCTTGCAATATTGTCTTTGTCAAGCAAAGTCGAGGCCCAATTTCAGCTCTGTTCATCCTCCTTGGCAGTCACCCTGGTGGGGGCACAGTCTGCACAAAGCACTACTTCCTGCCTCCAACCCAGGACCATTTCTTCTCCTGCTGGCAGAGGGAAGGAGACCACCTTGAACAAGGCTCTTCCCTGTAGCAGTGTTTCCCACCTGAGTGTCAGATTCTTCCATTTTCTGGGTTTCCCTGGTAAAGATTGAAAAAGAAGTGAGAGAAGAAAACTAGCATTTATTGAACACTTTCTATATGCCCATAACTTTAAAATTTAAGATCAGTTTTGAGTTCACAGCAAAATTGAAAGAAAGGTACAGAGATTTTCAATCACTCTGACACACACATTGCCTCCTCCATGGTCAACATCCTCCAGGAGAGTGGTCAACTTGTTACCATTGGTGAGCTTATATTAACACATCATTGTCACCCAAAGTCTATATGCCTATAACTTCTCATGGTGTTTTACATACATTATGTGGCACTTTATGATCCTTTCTCAGCAGGTGAAACCACTGAGGTCCAAAGAGGTTAAATCCATTTTTTAGGGCCACTCTGTAAACAGAAGTTGGAATGAAGTCCAAGACCCCGGGATTCCAAATACTGTGTCAGTAAAAGTCCATCCTAGATATTTAGCCAACCATGATGACAAAAGCAAGTCATTAGCCTTTAACTGAGTCTTGATCTAAATGAGGTGAGGGTCAAGAACTCTAAGAATACATTTGTCAACTAGAAGGTCCTATAAGTGGAGAACACTTATAGTTTGTATGAAAAAGGATGATATGATCCCTGTCTCTACTTAGTTATGATATGATGTCAATCTTGAGATGACAGACTCTGAAAACATGAGAAAGAAACTTTGAAAGTCAAAGAAAAAATAACACAGGACTAGCCCTGAGGAAACCACGGGACCAAAAAGAAGGCAAGTTACTGCGTTAATGTACACAGTGATGATTTAATTTTTAAAAAAAAAAGAAGAAGAAGAAGACAAGTAATTATAAAAATTTTTGGTTTGGTAATTGAATATATTCCATTGACTTCTGAGTGCAAACATTTTGAAATAGAGTGCACAAATTCCCATTAGTAGTTAAAATGAAACAAAACATGTAATATGGTATTTTGATGAACAGGAGTATCATATTGGTAGTTGAGACACTTTCATCAAAGAAAGGAAACCTCTTGCGTTGAGGCAAAATCTGACACAGTAAAGAAATGCCATCTTCAGCCTCTAAGAGTCCTTGGAAGCGGCCAAAGTTCCAAATAGACTCTCCCACATAAGCTCTGTACAGCCATAACTCAACCATTCTGTCACTAATTTTATTTTTAAAAAATTTTAATTACCAGTATTTTAGATCTACATTTTAAAACTTTAGATTCTGTAGCTGTTCAAATATTTATTAAATTTAAAAGAAATATTTATTCTCTAGCATTAGTTTTTCTCATTCACAATTACTTACATAATGAGTTAAATGAGCTTTGGTGAACTCCTGGGAAATCAGCCAGCATTTGTGAGATTGTTTCTAAGATAACATGCATTCCCAGCTCTCAGTACCCTAGTAACAATAAAACTCTGTGAACACAATGAGTATTGCCAACTCAACTGTTCAATAAACAATAGGAGAAAATCTTAATAATTCAGTCTATTCTTCAAATCTTCATTCTCCTTTCTTAAATTACACTTTTTCTTTTTTCAATGATGTGCACTCTTTAGGTTGAGTTTTGTTTTGTAGCTCATAGTAAAACTAGCAACCAGGGATAGGAACATCTTTAGTTTAAATGATAATAAAAAAATTTTAGTTATGAATGTGCCCATTATTTGAATAATGTTGGAAGGTTTTCTGACATCCCTGGAATAGTCCTCCTGCACATGAACATGTGGAATCACGTATTTAATTTGTAGGAAGAAATTCACATTTTGAAGTGAATTTGAAGTCATATCCAAGAAATCCATTATTGCCAAATCAAATATTATGAAAATTTTGTCCAATGTTTTCTTTTGAGAGTTTTATCGTCTTAGATATTACATCTCAGTCTTTGGTCCATTTTAACTGTATTTTTGTATGCGGTGTTAAGTAAGGGTTCTATTTTTCCTTTGGATGTGAATATCCCATTCTCCCTGAATCATTTTTTGAAGATTATCCTTTTCTCATTGAATAGTCTTGGCATCCTTGTCAAAAATCATTTGACCATATATGTGTCTTTATGCCAGTATCACATTATTTTGATTACTATGGGCTTGTAATAAATTTCAAATTGGAAAGTATGAGTTTTCCAATTTTATTTTCTTTGTCAAGATTTGTTTGGCTATTCATGGTTTCCTGAGATTCCATATGAATTTTATAATGAGTTTTTCTATTTCTATAAAATCATCACTGGGATTTTGATATAGATTTCATTGAATTTGTAAGGTTACTTTCTGTTGTATTGAAATCTTAACAGTATTAAGTTTTCCAAGCTATGGAAATGAGATGTGTTTTCATTTTCATTTCTTTTAGCAATGTTTTGTAGGTTTCTTTGTACAAATCTTTCATTCCTTTGGTTAAATTAGTTCCTAAGCATTTTATTCTTTTTGATGCTATTATAAAATAATTGTTTTGTAATTTCTATTTCATATTGTTCATTGTTAGTGTGTAAAAAAGAAACAAATTTTTATGTGTTGACTTTTCCTGCTGCTTTGCTGAATTCATTTTTTTATTTCTGCTAGTATCTTTTTGTGAAATTTTTAGGGTTCTCTACATGTAAGATAGTATCATGTGAAAACAGAGATAATTTTACATCTTCGTTTCCAAATTGGATTCTTTTTCTTTATTGTTTTCTTGCCTAATTGCTCTGGCTAGAACTTCCAGAACTATGTTGAACAGAAGTGGTGAAAATGGGTATCTTTGTCTTGTTCCTGATTTTAGAGGAAATGTTTTTAGTATTTCACTATCGAATATAATGTTCACTCTGTGTTTTGTATATATGGTTTTTATTATGTTGATGCAGATTCTTTTTATTCCTTTTTTGTGGAGTGCTTTTTATCATGAAATGTTGATGAATCTTGTCAAATGTTTTTCTGTATCAATTGAGATCACTGTGTGTTTTTCCCCCCTTAACTCTGTTAATATGGCATATTATATTGATTAATTTTTGTATGTTAAATTATCCTTGCACTTCAGGAATAAATTTCAGTTGGTTATGGTATATAATCCTTTTAATATGCTGCCAAATTTGATTTTCTGATATTAAATTAATTTAAAGAATATTTTTTAACCCAACACATCAAAATGGTATACATAGAGTTAACTATATAAACCAGAAATTCCACTCTTACATATATACTCATGAGAATTGTAAACATATTTACTGTTGATAGCAGCACTATGCACAATACCAAAAGGTAGAAACAATTGAAATTGCTATTAACTGATGAGTGAATAAATAAAGATGTAGTATTTCTATGCAATGGAATAGTACTCATCCAGAAGAAGAAACAAAGTCGTTATTCCTGCTACAACATGGATGAATTTTGAAAATAAGATATTAATACATGAAAAATAAAACAGGCAAGAAGGCACATGTGGTATGATTTTATTTATATGAAATGTTCAGAATAGCCAAAAACATAGAGACAGAAAGTAGACTGGTGTTTTTTAGGGGGTGGAGGTAAGGGAAGCATGGAAAGCTGTAACGCTATGAGGTTTCATTTCAGAGTAACAAGAATGTCCTGGGATTAGATAGTGGCAATGCTTGCACAACTTTGGGAATATGCTAAAAACCACTGATTATATAATTTAAAAGGTGAATTATATAGTATGTGAATTATATCTTTATTTAAAAATAGACTTTACAGAAAGAGAACATGGAGGAAGCATAAGGGGCATGTAAGAGGTTATCACAATAGTTCTAGAAAGAGATAAATATGTTTTGGACTAAAATAGCAGCAGTACAGGTGGTGAGACACGGCAGGATCCAGGGCATATTTTTTAAAAAATAGACCCAAACAATTTCTTTCTTTCTTTCTTTCTTTTTTTTTTGGCACCTTATATTAGTTTTCTTTCTTTTTTCTTTTTAAAATATGGAACGCTTCACAAATTTGCATGTCATCCTTGCACAGGGGGCATGCTAATCTTCTCTGTAGTGTTCCAATTTTAGTATATGTGCTGCCAAAGTGAGCACCTTATATTAGTTTTTTTTTTTTTTTTTTCCAGTTTTTTTTGGCTGGAGCTGGGTTTGAACCTGCCATCTCTGGCATATGGGGCCGGTGCTCTACTCCTTTGAGCCACATTAGTTGCCCCTATTAGTTTTTATTTTTATTTTTTTTTATTTCAAATTAATATGAGGTATAAACAATTAGTTAACAATATTTGTGTATATTAGGTAAGGTGTCAAATAATTTCTTGATGGATTTTGGTGTGTCTGGAAAGATGAAATTTCCTTATGTGGTAGGATGTTAAAGAATTGAGGGTAGTTAGAAACAGAAGTTCACTTTTGGACATAAGCTTGAGATGTCCATTAGGCATCCAAACAGAGATATCCAGGAAGCAGTTGTGTATACATCTGTATGAAGACTCAGGAGAGGAGTGGGAACTGGAAAGAGCTGACATCAACCATCAACATACATGGGCACATGGGTAGTATGTAAAGTCATGAGACTAGATGAACCTACTTAGCTGAGGTGAGTTTGATAGAGCAGAGAATAGGCCTGAGTCCTGGTTCACTTCAATGTTTAGGATTCTCAGAGATGAGGAAGAGCAGAAAAAAATGACAGAAAAGCAGTGACCAATTAGGTAGAAGGAAAATCAAGAGTGAATGATGGTCTAGAAACTACATAACAGGAGTGTTTCAAGAATTGATTGATGCATAGTGTCAAATGCTGTTATTAGGTCAACTGGCATAAGAAGAGGCTGAGAAATGACCATTGCATTCAGCAGCATGGAGATTGTTGGCAACCCTGGTGTGGTCAGGATGAAAGGATAACAATATTGGGTCAAGAAAGAACAGAATTATTATTTTAAGTGGGAACAGATAAATGGGGCCCATAGATTAAAGGGAAGTGGGGGGGTCACAATATTCTTTTAAAGTGGAAATAATAACAGTCTATTTGTATGATACATGAACAGTCTAGAAAGAAGAGGAAAGCCAAGATTCAGGAAAGAAAAAAAATGGTGGAGTGTAATTACGTGGAAGTAAAATAAGGGGTGCAAAAATACTTCACTTATAAACATATTATACAATGAAAGCAAAAGTATGCTATGGCCTTTGAAAGGATTTCTTCTTGGTTCTGTTTTAGAGCAGTTTGTTGTAATATATGTAGACTTACTTGGGTGGCTGATAAACGTTTTTTCCTCCAAACTTTATAATCGTGTTTGGAATATGCTTGAAGTATAGAAATGAGACACAATTCAACCTGCTGAGGAAGAGAGTAGATGGCAGCTTATGAAGGGTGCTGAGACAGGAAACCGAGGGAGGCTGGTATGCCAGACAAAAATGAAAGCAAGACAGATTGCATTAGGTGATGCTGGTTGTCAAGAGACAGATCAAAACGTTTTTTCGGGATCAGTGAATTGCCTGAGGTTGCAGGCAACATTTTTCTCAGGGCCTAAACATTAGGCTGTTACTGAGGTTGCTAGAAACTGCTTATCAGACATTTCCCTAATGATTACATAAATGTAAGCCCTTCCCAGGATTCACAATAAGTCACCAGCTTAGGTCAGGAAATAGTTGTATTCTCGGTCATCTCTTTTCCTTTTTCTCTCTGACTGTATCCATGCTCACTCTTTGATTTCAGCGGAAAGGACTGCAGTGCTTGGCTCAAATGCCAGATAGAGAGTTCCAAGAAAATGCTGGGAATCTTCAAGGAGCTTCTGAGACTCTCCAGGAATCCCAGAACCTCTATTGCTGTCCCCAAAGGACCTGAAATCTGTAGACTCAATTGCCACTTTCTGTAATGCAAGAGATGCTCTTGCAGGAGCAGCTTCCTATAGTGCGGTGGGTGGGAGGCTGGTCCTCATTGTCCTGCCTTTTGTTTCTAACGATCCTCCTCATCTTCAGGGATATGGCTTTGAAGGGGAAGTCAGTGATCTTCCTTTAGCAACCTGTCCTAGGTATGGCTACATCATTCTTCATTAATATTCCTTAGTTATGACTAGGGTGAATGTTTAAACCACACTCTACTAAGCAGCAGAGTTTAACCAATAGGAGGCAAATGAAATAGACCAAAGAGAAGTAACCCAGATAACCTGGATTAGAAGACTAGGTTTATAAATTTTGAACTTGAGGTCTAAGTGCTTTAAGTCTGCTAAGTGATCAATGCCTTCCAACCTAACTCCCCAGGTTGCTCACAAGTTTAAGAAAAGAAAAAAAGGTACCAAAAAAAAAAAAAAAAAAAAAAGAAGAAGAAGAAGAAAAGAAAAGAAGGGGGGATGCCTTTAATTTCTTTGTTCCTTAAAGTCCAGAATCATTGAGCAAGATTTGGAAAGCAACAAGAATTTTATTCTCCAATCTGCCCAAATCTAATTCTTGGGAAACACCTACATGCCTCCATCAGCATCAGGTTATTTTAATTTTGTCTACCCCAGTAAGAAATGAATTTTTTTTAAAGATAAACTTCCAGGTGCCTATTCCAAATTCTTTCTCCAGCTCTATAAAATCAGAACTTCTTGTCCAAGTACCACCTTTCCCCTAGACACACACACACACACACACACCCCCCAAATTAGAACACATGGCGCAGTGAAAGATCTCAAAGAATGACCACTGTCCGGATGCCTCTTCGACTAGCCTGTAGATTCCCATTTTCCACCTGCCATGCGGTGGTGGTGAAGTCATCCTTGTCATTCTAGATTTTCAGGATACGTCACCCTCAAGTAGGGCAATTATAGAGGGCTTGAGTTGATTTGTTATATTTCAGTGATACTACTGAATTAGAATTGACAGAAGTTAGTGATTGATTTGAAATGGGGTGTGACTGATCAGATATGCTGAGATAGAAGTTCAGTGGCAGGGTGATTCTCAGGGTCCCTGTGGCTGTCACAGATGAGTCATGCCCTCCAGAATCCTTGTAAACCTCATTTTGAAATGGTCTTTCTTAATATCCTTACAGCTAACTCTGAGGAGGGGGTCTGCTTTGCTGCCATGAGATGAACTTCACTCTGGGGATGTATCACTTTTGTGTCTTGTCAGGCAGAATTTAAAAGGTGTGGAAAGTTGACTTTACTTCTGATCCAAACTGCCCCTTGTGTTTTCATTACAATGGCTTTTGTCTTTTTCTTCAAACATCAGCAACTAGGCTCCTGACTTTTACAAAATTTCTAAAGCATGTTGAGAACTGGGGCTAAGTAATCCCCTCTGCCAATTCTGGAGTCCTGCTCTAGTATCAACTCCAACCTCCCTAGGTAAACATCTGCATTCCTGGATGCTTACACGTTTTCTTCCAGGAGAGTCTCCACCTCTACTTCCCACCCTGCTCCTGGGAGATCTCTGTAGTCCATATTGACACTTTCTGTTGTTAATCAACTTTATATTTAGTTTTTGTCACTGCCTTGTGATGCCTGGCCATCTGCCTCTGTTTTTTAGCCACTGACATACTATTGGTGCTTCTTTAAGTATCTTCCTACTAGAAGGTTTCCTGATGTTGGCAGAGTCTTTTCCTCTTCAATTTGATATGATCAACCAACGTTAATACCTTGGTGGGTCCTCTGACACTCTCCCTAAGAAGTGGCCATCTGAGCTTCCTCAATTTTTATTTGGGACATCTCATCCTAAATCCATTTTGCAAAGGTTCACATTCCTTAAAGAAAATAAACTAAACTGAACAAAATAAATGAAAAGTGTACTGTGAAAGTACATTGATCATAGGAATTTCACCCATTTTGATTTGTAGTAAGATGTAATAAACTACTTTAAAGTCATTTGGGGAACGAAAATCTTATGTTGACCTCAGGATGTTACAAAATTTTGTAAGTTGTCATTACTTGACTCATTAAGGACTTGAATTTAAGTAAATTGGAATTTAGACCAGAAGTTTTAACTTTGGTTGCAAAACAGAATCACCTGGGGAGCTTCAAAAAAAGTACTGATGCCTGAATCCTGCCAGCAGAGATTCTGATGAATTACTCTGGGGCACAGCTGGTATTGAATTTCTAAAAGCTCCCCAGATGATTCTGAAGAATCATTGAATTCGATTAATGACATTTAACAGTAATTTCAAAGACTTTAATTATTGTATATATGAGTTTTAAAAATACGGAAAAACAAAAGAAAATTGTATACACTTCTTAGACATAGCTACTTTTGATTTTTTGCTTTATCTTATGTACACACAGGTACATATATCGTATTTGAAATAAAAAAATTAACAACAATTTAATTTACTTTAAATTAAATTAAAGTAATAAAAAGCGAGCTCAGCTGATTGCTACAAAGGGGGACTATTAAGGAAAAATTTAATGAAAATTAAAATCTATGTAAAAGGATTTTTTATATTTGGAGAGGTTGAATCACTAATGCAAAATCTAGTAAGTGATGGAGCTGTCATTAATACCAGGCAAGTACTGCCACTTGTACCTTGTCACCCCCACCCCCAATCCCCACCCCGGCTCGTCAGGTCTGTATGGGGAAGCACATGGACAGGATCCATTTGGTGTAGACTTTAAGCGTCTGCTTTTGAATATCTGAAAACTTGATTTTTATTCTATACAATGCTGATCAGACTCAGAGGAACTGATTTGTGCTAATCATATTCACAAGATAACCAACGTACAAAAATGCCAATGTATTATTTAAAAACCATTAAATAGACCAGAACATTTGTATTGGACTTTTCTCCCTAGTAAAGAATTATAAATTAAATCTTAAAACTTTGCTTAGCATACTAGATTATTTAGTGGATCCTGCCATTTAGCCACAGGGAACTCAATGCATACATCTTTAATTCAGGGAAATAACCTCCATGAAATCATGATTGCCCATATGGGGTGTCAAGACATTTCTCTCTCTGAAAGGTGTGGGATCAAAAATCCCTGTGCTTTAATTTCCCCTTCTGTAGCCTGCATGCCAAGCTCTGCCTCTCCCTCCCCACCCTTTCTCCCTTACGTCTGTTAATACTGTTGCTTGGGCTATGTTTTCTATTTACCTCTTAGGTTAGATTTCTGGGAGCTTCTCCTCCTGCTTTGTCTAATGAGACATCCTGTTCTCTGCCCTAGTGTTGCTCAAATTGTATTGCTATCAATACCAGCATCATAGTCATTTGAAGTGCTTATTAGACTCATGAAATCCCTACCAAAAGTATTAAGTCAGAATCTGTTATTTTGGAAACTGAGAATCTAAATGTTAAGGAAATGTCCATGTGATATAAATATATACGATGAGCTGACTTCTGCAGAAGGCTCACTTCACCTGCTATGTGATGGCTATACTGGTTTAAAAATGAAGAAATAAACTTATTTCCAATATATAGGGTGGTTTTGAAGGTGGCACTTGTATGCTGAGGACAGTAACAAGTTAACTCAAGTTAAAAGAAAAAAAGAATTATAGAATCTGATAACTGATGATTCAAGTGATAGGCAAATTTAATATACATTTTATAACAAAATCAAATAGAATATTGCAATGTTTTACTGAATTTTAAAAATAAAAGACCCATGATAAGAGAAAATAAGGAAGCTGTGACTAGCCTTAAAAATAAGGAGATAAAAACTTGTCTAGAGCTTTTGGTGGGTTTAACATCTGGTTTGTGTCATAGCATGGTTGATTTGATTATCTCTGATATTTAATACAACTAAAAAAATCCCAACAGATCAAAAAAAAAAATCACTGCTGAGACCCTACAAAGGCAAGGGCAGAGGCAGCTTTATCTAAAGAAAGGGGCTTCCCAATAAACCAAAAGGGAACAAAGAACAGTCTTTTTCATGGTTTGTTGAGGGCAAAGTCGATAGCTTGAAACATATGACCAAATGATCAAAAGGGATTTTTTTAAATAGGCTTTAGTTGACTTAGTCCCTACAATTGTATGCTGGAAGATGGTAGTGGTTATGGAAGATGAACATCTTCGGAAACCAGCAAATATCAGCAGGTACTTATTAACTCAGAAAAGAAGGAGTTGAGGTTTTTAACGTTAGTCCAGAATTACCTGAGAGATGTCTGCATATAGGCTCACGGGCAGCTCTCTACCCTCTTCCTGGTGACCAGTAGAGGAAGAAGGGTTTGCATTATAAGCAGGCCTTTGCTCTAGCTCAAAGAAAATGCTTCCAGCCTGAAAGGGGAGAGAGAGGTTGTTAATAAGGAAACATTCTCTCTATCTCTCTAGGGATCTTTAGAAATGGATCCAAACTCTGTAAGAGTAAACAAGCTATTCTGTCTGTCTTCCCCTGCCTCATTCCCAAGTAGTAGAGGAGGAAAGCATCCCAGGTCACCCTCAGATTCCGGCTGCTCCTTTATTCTCTTCAGCCTTCCAGGTTGCTGTTAGATTTCTCACTGCACATGTCAGAGCACTGTCAACACCTGGGATGGTCCTACCAATCCTGGGAGGTTAGATATTTTATAATAAACTTGCATAGAGCAATACACTCAAGCCCATCGGAAAGTAGGAAAACTTAACTTTTTACTCCTATTGTTTCCTCCTAATTCATTATAAATGAATTCGAAATAAAATAAAAATTCAGCTTCAGGCCTTGAATTTTAACAGTTCAGTACTCAGGAAGCCTCTTTTGAGATATACTGAAGTATGATAAGCTCTAATGAGAAATGTATCCAGATAAGAAGGATTTTTTTTTTAAAGTATAAAATAAAGGCTGAATGACTGGCTGTGCTTTCTCCTGTACATCAGTTTCTCAATCTTGCTTTACAGTCTAAGTTGTTGGGGACTTGAAGTGTCTTAGCCGGTTCTCAAGGGATTCTTAGAACATATTTATACTGCAGTCTCCTAGACAAATGCATACAGCAACAAGAAGCGTTTTTATGATGGAGTGGAATAATTAGATCTTGGCCCCTAAATAGGCAATAGCATCTTTAGTAGCTGTGAGGTTGCCCTTTGCTGGATGGACCACGAGATCTATAGGTTGGACGTTGCTCAGTACCCTCCACTGCATACATAGGTGACCAGAACTCGCGGGTGGGCTGGGAACATCACTATTCAGGAATACAGTTGGAAAAGCCTGAAGTTGATCAATCTCTGCACTGTCCTTAACACTGATCCGTGATCTCTAGAATTTTAAAATAAGTTCCAAATAGTTTAGAACTTAGGGTTGTAAAGTCCATGATTTAGGAACATGATGGAAATATTTTAGGAGGCCTTGTACCATACCTAGAACCAGGTGCCTGGATACACAAACAAAGGAGCTCATTATCCCCTCTCTAAAATAAAATTGCACTCTTCAGTATGCTAGGTGACAGGGCCTGCCTCATTCAAATGTCTCACCAACTTTCCTAACCTGCACTGGCAGAATAATAAGTGACCCTAACTAAGCAATGCTGCCGAAATTTGAATGCTAGCACAATCCTTGTATATTACAGAAGTGGAATGCTCTTTATTTTATCTTTGGAAATAGACACCAAGCTCAAAAAGTTAGGGTTGGCTTAATCAAAGACAAACTATGACTTTGGTAATAGTTTTCATTTCTTATTTTTAATTTTTGTCATTGTTTTGTTGGAGCAAGAAGCTCTTTATTGGGCCCATTTCAATTACTGACCTGCCAGTTTGATCCAACCACACATCAGTTTTGTCAAATAATCAGTTGATAGTAATTTAAAGGGATTGACAGGTGGTTTTGAGGTCTTTAAGACATTACCTCTTAAGGCTATTTACTCTGCATGTGTGTATGTATGTGTGTGTGTTGTGTATGCTTTTGTTTTAAAAACAGGAGTGTGGCTCAGGGGAGAAACATGGCAGGGTAGCTATGAGAGAAAGACTATGACTGTGTGTAAACATAAGTAAGGCCAGTGCCAACATGACAGACCAAAGACAATCCCATGTGACCTAAATTCTTCATTTTAAAAACAATAAAAAGTTCAAAAGTCAGAGTTATTTTCATCTGAAAAGACCAACCCTTCTTTAAAACAGCTATATAGATACTGTTAATCTACTTTCCATAGTTTTAGGAATATCTACTCGTAATATTTAAAACATTGCTTTGAATTGTGTTATATTCTCAAACGTTTCATCTGTTTTGAAGGTAAACTGTCTTCAGTTATATCTGTAACTAAAGTATATTAGCATCCCTTCTTTCAGCAAAGACTGTGTGAAAAATAAGTTGTTGACATTTTGTATTGTCTAGGACATTACAATGCTTATTGAGTGGTTGGACTTCAAGTACAAATAATCAGAGTGGCTGCCTTTGTCCGGGGGGGAGGGGCTGGCAGAGAGAAGGAAAGAGAACAATAACCACGGAGATGTTTTATGCTTTGTTCTGAATATTGGATACAGACTAGTTCCTTATATTGCCTTAAATCACATCAGATGTCGGATATATTTAGTGACAATTATTCAAGCACTTCACAGCCTGCACAGGCTCCATGGGCCCACGATATATATATATGAACACATTTAAAAAATGAATTGTTTCTCACATCTTCATTTTTTTCCACCTCTCTACTCTGTCTCAAAAGGAGATCTTTTTTAAAGCTTGCAAGTTGCTATAAATGACTGAGCTCTGGAGGAAAGTAATGAAATCGTCTGTTTGTTTGTCTTTAACTTTATAGCTTCTATGGAAATAAATAGAAACTCTCAGGGTATTTATGTGAGGACATTTTCATAGATTTTATATACATTTTAATAGTTCATTTATAATAAAAGAAAATCCTATTGGAAAACTATAGTAAGGTGAAACTATATAGTAAAATCTTATTGGAAAACTATAGTAAAGTATAGTAAAGGGAGGACTGATCTGTGATCTCTGAGTTGCTGCGGGATACTGCAGCTACCTGTAGCTACATGGTAGTGAAGGACGTTCCTGCCTACACATTAGCAAATTCCTCATGCCCCTCTTCATCGTTTTCCCTCATAAGACCTCCCCAGACCTCCTCATCCAACTGGCAACTATTAGATATTCCCCTCATGGTCTCCATCTATCTACAAAACATTCCTATTTCTCATTAGCAACTGGTCATCACCACTCTTCATATACTTATTCTCCCTGTCCTCTGTTAAGATTAAGCCTGAGGAGTGTCGGAAGTGGGAGGGAAAAGTATTCAGGTAATACTTCGATTTGCATTCCTTCCTAACAGAGGAGAGTTTACCCAGCATTTATTCCATTACAGATATCAATTTGCCATTTATACAGGCATCCTGAGAGCCAGATGGTATCAGGTTGGAGGTCAGTCCTATCGCTTCAGTAGCAACCTCCACTTCTGAAGTCACAGGCCCCAAGAACAATGACCAAGGTCACCCTCCATAGCCAGGCTATGCTTTGCTCAGAGGAGAGATAGCCCTTCAATGCTGAGAAAGCCAGCTTCCAGGAACTGCAGGCCCTCGCTCAGCCACTGTCTTTCACGTAGTCTGGCAGAGAACAATTGTGTGAAGCACAGTGACCTCAGAGGCCCAAAGTCTCGAAGGCTATTTATGAATGCAGTTGTGCTCAGAAAATGAGCTCAGGATGAGGAAGCCGTATCAGAGCCCAATTTAGCTCCCATTCTGCCTGGGAGAGCATCATACAAGCAAACAAAAGTAAATATAGCAAGAACTGGCTTCTTCTGGGAGCACAAATGAGAGATCTCTAGGGAAGTTTTAGGCCGGCAAGTAGAATTTTGGGGACGGTCATTGTCGAGCTAGATTATCAAAGTCTCCTCCTTCTCCTCCTCTTCTCCCCCTCCCCCTTCCCTTCCCCTCCCCCACCTCCTCCTTCTGCTTTTTTATCTTTTTTGAGGAGGGTGAAAATCTGGTCAATGAATTCTCACCATGTGTAAGAAAACATTTCACAATGACTATGAGAATAAGTAATATCATCATTCATCTTTGAAATATGATGAACCCATTGTTATTTCCAGAACAATCGAAGTGGATGATCTGTGGTCTTTTCCCCAGCAGGTCAGCCACTTTAGGTGAAGGCAGGTTAGCCTCTGTGGGAATTAAGCCCCGCCTGATAGTGTCCTTAGCAGCCTTCAGGATTCGGTAGCAACAACGGAGGGCAGTTTTACAGGTGTCAATCAGCGAGCAAGGAGAAGGCAAGAGCTTCTTCCAATGAATGCAGCAGCCAATGCAGAGTGCGAGAACCCAGCTTCCCTGGTTTGAAACCGCCTGTGGTTTCTTTCCTCCTCCACAGACTGTGTATTTCCTTCTCTGAACACCTACATGTTATTTAAGATGTAGTGTGCCTTTCATAAAGTATCACGTGCTTAGGTTGAGGTAGATGCTAATTTAATTAAAGTGTCAGGGAACCCATCTATTATCCACTATAACTGGCCCTTGAGGGGGCTGGAAATGGCAATTCATTGCAGTGCAGGTTGTGATAATCAATCAAGGAAAGGTAACAAGAGTGTTGGGAGTGGAAAACGGCACAGCCATGTTGAAAAGCCACACAGCGGCATGATGCAGGAGCCACAAACGAAGCCAAAAGTCAAGCCAATAATTCTTTTTGACTTTTTAAAAATAAGTAATCAATAAAACCCCAAAGCTGTAAGTACTAAATTGCTCATTGCAATGATTAATACCGAATCTCTACAGTACAGAAAACAAAATTTCTGTAATCGTGAATATGCATATTGATAATCTCAGCTTGGTCACTGATCTGATTGAAATAACTTTTAATTTTTTAAAGTTATATATGTTTACATATATATATATGTGTTCAAAAATTGTGAGGTGTGTGTTAGCTGTTCAAAGTCATTTACCAAGATAGTTCCAATAATCTTGATGCAATTCCTTAATGTTTCTGGAAAGATTATAAAACTTTCTTTGAATTTATCTATGTTACAATGAAACAACTTTATTCTACTTTCATGTTCTCTGTAGAGAATATAGAATCGTCTTCTGTATTGCTTGCATTAAAAAGTGCATATTCCACCCAGTGCTAGGTAAAGAATTTGTTGGTTACCATTTGTAATTATGGACTGGTGACGATTTCTCTTTAAATCATAGGTCTATATACAATGAGAATAAAGGACCTCAGGCCTTGCCCTTTTCCTTCTTGGTCTTTACTAACAGATGTGGAGTACATACTCAGGACAATGGAACGATTTATGAAACAATATAATTCATGTTAACACAATGACCTCTTAAAAACAAAGCTTTGCCAGTGGTGTGGTGGAAATGACATCATTTTTAGACTGAACAAGAGTCTTAGTGTTTCATTTAATGTATGGATTCAAGTTTTCTGCCTTGATAAAATACATATTGTCATAAAGTCATTGTCAGAGAATGGCTAAGATAGGGATAAAGTCAGAGGGAATGACAAAAAAAAGTTATGTGTTTTTTTTTTTTGCATAATTATTCTAGTGGTTTTAGACATGATTAATGATCATAGTTCCCTGACTCTGAGTTTTACCTGTCTGTGACTTTGAAGAATTGAAAATGCATGAGTTTTGAAAAAGTCAAAGAGAGAACTCAGAACTGTTAAACCAAAAATAATAAAAAGCACTTTTGCAAAATTATTTTTTACCTAAGGGAATGTCTTTCAAGATTCTGACTGATGAGTTGATGGATATGTCTGAACTCCACAAAGGAACATGAGTTCAAGGGGAATATGTGTTTGGGGGAGGAAAAGCTTTATTTAAAAGGCACTAAAATAGACATTCAAAGAACTGTATGCTTTGGGGGAAAAGGAAAGGACGAAGTTTTCATAAAGTGCCAAGAGTGGATCAGAAATGGAGAGAGAGAGAGACATATAGAGGTTTACAGATATCCATGTAAGGACTGTCTCTCCCTGCAGCCTGAAGAAGTATGAAAGATAACTTTCTGAGTGCTCTGACATCTAAGAACAGTATTCGATTCTATAGTAGCCTCTATGAATTTTAATACTGCAGCTCATGTCTTGCAAACAATGAATAAAATGTCAAATTCACCATCTAAGTTTTGCAAAGAGTTTTATTACAAAGTCTACTAAATCCAGCAGCTTAATTATGAGCTAGGTCTTAACAGCAAATGTCAGAATGTGTAAATATTGCCCTGAATCTGGTCATGATTTCTAAGCAGAGTTCAGAAAACTGACATGTGGACCCTGATTAGCACACCTAGTGAGTCTAAAGGCAGTTGTGACAAAGCTTATTTCCAACGGATGAATAGGGCTATAAATTTAAGTATTAGCAGGATTTTACATAAATCTTTCATTGCTGTATATGTTTATCCAGCTTTTCAGCTACCCCAAACATATCCAAAAAGGGGAGCTAAGGTTATTGCATAATTTTGATTACAGACTCTGTTTCAGATTGTTTTTAGAGAAGATATGTTTCCAGGTATGCACAGATAGATATATATAGATCTTCCTGGTCGAAACAGAGTGATAGCATTATTCATCTCTGGATTTCTGGTATTGCTCTTAGCCAGTGATTTGCCTTCGATAAATAGTTATTCAATGAAGAAAAAATAAATGTATTCCTCTTACATTACCCCCTAAGCATAATCAGGAATTATTTTTATTTTAATATCAAGGAACTTGCTGTATGTCTAGCTGTAATTTGCACATGGCGGAGACCGATGCACTTAACTTCAGGTAGAGCCAGGTCCAACTGCTGATCCTTTTTATTAATTAAATGCTCTCTAGGGTGGTCATAACCATTTTACAGAGGCTACATCTAACTGGAGGGCAGGGAAGAAAAACTTACCTGGTTTATTTCATAAAGAGAGTTGTGAGGTTTGATTGAGATATTTGAATGTGAGGTGTAAAATCCATAATCTACACTAGAACTCATTTTTGTGAAGTCTGGCCATCTTTCCAACATGCTGTCTTCCATGTGAACTTAGTTCTTATCATTTTTCTCGCATTTGTATTGACAAGATATTTTTCTTTTTCATCCAGCAATAAACTCTAGGATTTGGTCAATACAGAGACTGTTCAATGGGGCTTTCACACAGTATTACAGCCTTGTAAAGGCATTTCTCATTATATTGAAAGCTTTAATTTCCAAGAGAAACTTACATTTTGCCAACCAAGGAAATATGTATTCTTTTGTGTGCTAACAATATAAAATTAGTGTTTGCAGATCTTTTACTACCTATTTCTAGGATTGACAAGGAAATGGAAAGATGAAAATGAAACATATGTATTTGCTTCAAGCTCGTGCCTTACCTCAAATCACCCACTTTGTACGCACCAAAGTTTGAAGTTAGTTTCTAAATTCGGAACAGTTTCCTAGAGGTTCTATATTTGGGAAAAGGAGATTTCCCTTGTCTAGAAATACACCCTTTCCGGTGCACTCTGCAGAAACCCAGATGGGAGTTTTCTAAAAACCACGTAAACAATCTCAACTCCTGTGTTGTTATTTTAAATTTGAAGTGAGATCAGTAGCTTTGGAAAAATAGTTGGTAATTAGACTCGAGTACTGAAGTGTTCTAGTGGTGTGTTTGGAGAATTGGACCATGCCTCTGCTTTCAACCTGGTTCAAAGCCAGCTCTGCCCCTTTATGGGACATGGGCAAGTTAAAGTTACCCCATCGCTCTGCAGTGATTTTAATTATTACATCTCTTGGAGCTTCATTCTCCTCATCTATCTAGTACAGGATGGGTAGCAGGACTGAAAGAGGTAGAGCATACAGAGTGTTTAGCAAAGGTCTGGCAATGCAGCTAAGATGATAGCTCTAGGCTTTAAGTGGTAGTCATGGTGGGGACACAAAGAATGTCTTAATAATTTTTCTAAAAGCCTTTTAACCACTAAAAACACTATGCTTTTTCTCTTTAAGTAGTGTCTTCATACAACTTTTCATTTACTCTTAATGGAAGTCAGGTTCTCCCTTTGACAAATCATTTCATTTTTAGTTTTCCTTGATGGATGAATTCCTTTTCTCTTGATGATAGAAATGAGTAGGGGCAGCCAATAGCCGCAAATCACTCTAACTTCCCTTGGAAATTACTTCATTGATTTCTGAAATGAGAAAAGACCTGTAATGTACCTATAAATACACTCATTAAGTCACAAATTGCTCCTGGCAGCACAGGAAATCTCAATATACTGTCCAGGCATCTTCCGTCTCCAAATACACATTTTCCCAAGGGTGCCAGCCCGGATCCATTATCACGAGTACAGCTGGAGCTGGAGTCATGAATCAGAGGGCAACTTTCCAGTTCCTTATGCTCTCGAGTTCATTACAGTGAGCAGGTTTTCAGGCTAAATTGATAGGTCAGAACTAAGAGTATTTCAGTAAAACAAGGTTATATTCAACAGCCAACTTTTCTGTGATGTAGTCGGTCTGGACCCTGAAAGGAGCCTGTCTTGAAACACAGAGGGATCTGGTGAAAAGTGGTTCCCAAGTGGAATAAATCCCCTCACTGCAGGCGTTTCCTGTGAAGCAGTCATCTGTCTCTAGAACTCTGGAGTCTTCTTCAATGTTGCCTTCACAATTGAGGAAGGAAACAGCCAGGATCTTGGGCACTAGAGGATGTAAATTGTGGCTTCTTTGTCATGTAAATTTAACTGTACAAAAGCCGAGAGTTTCTGACATCTCTACCTAAAGAAGAGACTATCTTCAGATCGTTACAGGTAAAGGCTGGTGGACACAGCCTTCCTGGACTCATAACCCAGAAGTGAAAACTTAAGCTCAACCAAGCTCTGATTTTTGTTGGAGGGCTTACTGGCAAAATTCTTTTTTAATTCGTATTGTCTATGGCTTTCTCTTACTCCACACTGGTTATATTTTCTTTCTGGATTTTATTAATTTTACTGAGACTCTTTCTCCCTACATCTTCCAAGATCTCCAATCTGATAGTCTGAGTATTTAAATAATAGATGTCAATGCCATGTTGAAGAACACACAAACAGTGACATCAAGGCCGACGTTAGACTCCATGGCCTAAAAAATGAGCTGATCAATGCCTTTATGTTCCTTCCACCGTACCTCTCTAACAGGCTTGCTGGGAGCCACAGCTCACTGCTTTAACTGATATGAATTTCACAAGGAAACACAGTTTATGTGCCAAAGGGAAGTAATCCAATCCAAGTGCAGAATAATCTCCTTCTGGTACGTTGTATTTATTTTTTAATGTGTCCTAGTTGAACTTTTAATCATCCAGCAGGAGCAGGAATTACTATCCACCATCATTCTTCTCACTGCCTTTGGGAACAGCACCAATAGCCGAGAATTACCTGAGGGGTACATAGTAAATTGCTGTTTTCACTTTCTTAAATGTGTTCCATTATCTCTGCATTGTCCTTGGCTTTTGTGAAAGGAAAAGAGGCAAAATAAGCCTGAGCCTGTTCAGACTAGCAGCACTTGGTGAGGAAAAAGAAAATCTCCTGGGTCGGGCTTATTCAAATCTTTTTAATGGAACACTAATTGTATATGACCCTGTTGGCAATTTTGGTGTTACTTTCTTTAGAAAAATTATCAAGTGTTTATCCCTGGGGTTTATGTTGTTTCTCTTGGAAAGAATCCACCAAGTGTCTGAAATGGCTCTAAGGCTCCTCTCCTGAACCTGCCCTGAGCAGCTTTGTCATTAACTGCAGGTGGTTAGTGCAAGATTAGAACTGTTCAGTACTACAGCCCGAAACTCTGGGGACCTGCTTGGTGTGATGGATCTATTAAGTATAGAGGATAAATGTCTTAACACAATAATTAAGTAAACGAGATGAGGTGTGTATTAACCAGGGTGATGTAAGCGTTCCTACTTCTATATGAAATCAGCACATTGTACCCCATAAATACATTAATGTGTACATGATTTATGTGATTATAATTTAATAAAAAAAAGAACTACTCAGAACCTTCAATGGAGAATATTTAAATCCTCCTCATTGCGAAATTCTGTTTTCTTTTATTTGATGCTTTAGTCGATCTTCTAGCATTTCGGAGATGGTCTGAAGCTTTTCTCTTTATCAATTACTGTAAATTTTCTTCATGACAGACTATGCATGTGTAGTATTTATTTATTTATTTTTTGCAGTTTTTTTTTTTTTTGGCTAGGGCTGGGTTTGAACCTTCCACCTCCAGCATATGGGGCCAGCGCCCTACTCCTTTGAGCCACAGGCATCGCCCTGCATATGTATCTTTTAAAGGAAAATTTAATGATGACATCCTACTTTTTCATATAGGATGAAAATTAATCTCTTCTGGGTTTGCCTTCGGCTGTCAGGAAACTTTCTTATCTCCCAGTAGCTTTTTATATCTTTCCTGTTGCCATTCGAGTCTAGCTAAGGTTTGTACAGAGACTGCTGAATTGCTTGGCATCTTTTGCGAGCTCTTTCTAATAAGGGGGTGATGTCTGCTTTCATATTTCAAAAACAAATAATTTCAGAAAGTAGCATTTTTCTTGAGAGATGAACAATAAAATATTTTCCATGGACAAATTTTAGGTAGAAAGTTTCCTAAGGCATATGGTACACCTGATTTTCTTTGGCTATCCTATGAGTGTTTTCAATGTTTTAATCACCTAAGCAATATCATCATGGACATTGATTATTTTCTTTTGCCATAAAACATAATGGCTTTGGGAACGATTGAGCTATTTGTGGCTATTTGCCCCCTTATCAAATGGTTCCACACTGCTGGCCTTTTGCACTCCTTTGTCTGGCTTTTGTCTGGCTTCTTTACTGCTCTCACCTGGTCGGTTTCACTTACTGCTGTACTCTGGGTATTGCGGGGGGCCCTCGGGTAACAAAATAGACAAACTCCAGCTGTTGTCTCCCTTGAGAATATTGGATTCAGTTGATTTCCCTGTACCACAAATAACTATCATATCCATTATTCTGACCTTGAAAGTAATCTTTTAAACAAATTGGTCAAAATCATGGGCCACAATGATAGGTTTATCATGTGACTTTAAATGAGCAGAAAACAAACAGATATTACATGTAGTAATAAGCACAACTGGGATAACATTAAAAGTTTACATAAGAACAAAGATGGGATTGTTATGTGAAGAATGCAAATTCCTGGACAGGCTCCAAACTTTAGAAGGTTTTCTTGAGGTAAGATCCTCAATTTTTTCACATGCAACCAAGACAGTTCGGACACAAAAGTAATCAGTTTGGGTCATATCTTGCAAAAAGTTAAGTTAGGATTATTACTATAACAATTATTAATAGGCTGGTGAATCACAGAGATTGTACTTCAGAGAGAATTCTGATAAAAAACATTGTTCTATAATCCTTTCATCATTATAAATCATTTTTAGAAAAGTTTTGTGAAACAGAAAATTTATAGCCTCAAAAAAACTGCAAGGTGTTTTTTCCCCTCAAGACTTTGATTGGGTTGCAGAGTATTGGTGACCCCTTAAAAGTATACACAAAGCATTTTGGATATAAGCATTTTTACAGGAAGAAAGTTGATAAGCTTCAAGTGATTATCCCCATTGTAGAGATGAGAAGATTAAGTCTCAAAGATATTAAGGAATTTGTCTTTAGTAGGTAAGAAATGAGTCATTCTTGTCCCGAATAGTTACAGAACATCCTGGCTAGGTAGAAGAGGGAGCCTAAAGATAGTTTGGTCTGATTCCCAGCCCATGCTGTTTTCCCTGCCAGCTCTTAAGTGCCTTCAATACTTCCCTACCTTATTCTTAGAGGACTTGCCCAATTTTATCATGAGGCTGCCCTTCGCACAGTCCTGGTCATTCTTTACCAGCTTGGTTCACCTGCTACTTCTGGCAGGTCGGTGTTGTCCCAATGATCTAATCACAGTGTAATCAAGTGCTTTTTCCCTCTTGGAGAAATAAAGGCCCTGGTTCTCTGTCCTGTCTGATCTCATTTTGTTTCTGGTTATAGCATACTCAGTTTCACCAACAGAGGTTCTCCAAAATTATCATAACCACAGCAGACCTACTCAGCCAGTTTTCGGCAGCACCTTTCCCTACAGTCTCCTGTCCTGTTCCTTCAGCTTCTCTTGACTAAGCCCCTGAAGCAGCCACTGCCCTCCGAGTAAAGCCAGCTTGATCTCTGCCTAGCAACATGAAGCAGAACCTCTTGCCAATGGCAAAGTTCGTTTATCTCACCCAATTGCCTGCATCTGAAAAACAAGCCCGCTATTTTGGTTGAGTCATTATTATTGTTTCTAAATAATTATTTCTTTTTTATTCTTTATCTAAGATGAGCCCTTTTTTTAGCAAGCACCCTCCGCCCCCCAACACACACATCCTACAAGGCTTGGTAATATTTGTAATAATATGGCAGATGTTTGAACTTTCAAACTCCTCTATGGAGCTCAGGCACAATAAAGAAAGAAGACAGGAGAGGTGTTGCTGGAGGAACACTTGATGGCAGGGAAGAGCAGACATCTGGCAGCCTTGCAATGTCACTAGTGATGCTACTTTTGCTTAATGCAATAAATATTTATTCAGGCATCTGCTACGTGTTACGTGTTTGGCTAGGAGCTAAGGATATGTGCAATTAAGAAACAGTGTTTGTCCTCATGAAGTCCAGCATCAAATTAAGGAAGATAGAGGCTTATAGACAGGGAGGTGGCTACGGTTTGTATGTGTAGGAGGGGCACGCTCAGTGACAGAGTAGACACAGCTGTTATGGAGGAAGATCAAGGAAGCAGCTGCTGCTTTGCAGGGTTGGCCTTGCGTTTTCTTCTCACTCATCACCACCCAGAATTACATCTGCTTTAAGACAAAAGAGGAAATCCACATGGGGATGGATACATTTCCAAAGGCCTTAGAGACTTAACCATCTAGAGTTGCTTCTCTAAAGAGGCTGAAAGTACATCAATCCATCACTGAAATCTATTGGAAACATAGTGTCCGCCCTAGGGGAATTAGGAATTAATTTCTGCTAGAGATCTTATGACCATCTTATCATATGACTTGTCTATGGTTGAAATCAGAACTGACCCCAGAGAATAATGTTACTAGAAATATACATACTACAATGAAAAGAATAAATGAATGAATCTATGGTTAAACTGAAGGGTTTTTTTGTTTGTTTGTCCTGAAATATCTTGCTGGATTAGCTAACCCCTTGCTGTTTACATTTTCTTCCTGAGATACATTACCAATATTACTTTAAACATTTTATATTCAGACTTGGCCAGAGTTATAATATTAAACTAAATGGATTAATTTTAACCAATTTAAATGCAATTGGGCAAGTAAATAAAATCAATCTTATGCCAATTAGTTAACATCGTGCTAAAATGTAATGATATAAAGCAAATGCATTTTTTTTTTTGAGTAGTGCTTTTGCAAAGCCTACTGCAAAAGAGTTAATTCTATACCTCCTTTATATGGAGGATCTCAGAAAAATAATAACTCATCATTCTACTGGCACTTCCTATGTGAAAAGCCAGCCAGGAAACCCACCTCTTCACTCTTTCTCACAGTAATATCGGTTCAATATTTTGGCTTTGGACCCACTCAGCTATCTGACCTGACCTTTTTCTTTTTAGTAGGGTCATTAGGAAAGTTTTGAAATATGCAAAAATAAAGAAATGTAAAATCTGCATGGCCAGAAACAAATGAAGCCCTTCCAGAAACACCAATAAGCCAAGCAAGTTCTAACTTGCACAGGTGGATCAGAAAGGACGCTGCCTACTTGACTTCTTGGCTGTGAAATAATGAACCATAGCATAGCTGGTCTCAAAGCTTTCACAGTGGCCCACATATGTGCTCTTTGCTCTTCCCGTCCTTCCTCAGCTACTTATTTATACATCTGCTTTATAGCAGAAAATAATTTACTTTGCTCAAAGCTCACACCTCTGTGTGTAAAATACAACATTGATAGAATTATCTCTCTAGCTACACAGGTTGACTGGATTGTTACTACAGGCCTCTGGTGCTCCGGAAGTCCTTGTTTTGTATATGAATCACATGTAAAGACACTCAAACCATGTTTTTCAAGATTTTTAAAAATATTCCTCATATTCCAGCATGGAATGCAAGAACAGCTCCCATTTTGCACCCTCTTTAAAACAGACAAAAATTATTTTGTCCAAATCTAATTTGTTGTATTGATGCTCATTTTCTCTGTTAATTTTCAATGATACATGCTTATTTATCATTTTAATAAGAGGAAGGCATACAATATTCTGGGAAAATTAAAAATGGCACTATAGTGTCTTCAAATGCTTTCTCTTCTCTCCCCAATGCTATCAATATTTTTACCTCAGGTTTTTAAACTGATGTATGGCTGTGCCATTTTTCTGTCTAAGAAAACTTTCCTTAGGGAAAATCGCTACCACACAGGCCGCTCTAATAAAGTGAAGAGCCAGGTGAAAGGCCAGATGAATCACTGCATGCCTGTGGCATTGAGTCAGCAAAACAGGAAGTTGTGCCAACTGTGGTCAGGCTGGTTTCAGCTTAGACACTCTTCCTCCGGATGGATGGGCAGCAATGATGCTCCTCTAGCTGTGAGGCTCGGTGGTCTAAGGTAAAGTACATTCAGGAAGAAAGACCAATCTTAGCAGCCAATAACCCCATCTATTCACTCCAACATCTGGGTAAGAATGGAAATTTTGTAGTGTTTTTCATTGTCCAGGGAAGTTTATGGGATCACTCAGCTAACCATGGAGGTATCTTGAGGCCATGTACCTTTGTATTTTTATGATGCCCCAGATTTCTTTAATCTGACAAAGTGCTGATGACAGTGCAGAGACTGATCAACTTCAGGCTTTTCCAACTGCATTCCTGAATAGTGATGTCCCCATTCCACCCACAATGTATGGCCACCTATGTATGCAGTGGAGGGTACTGAGCTGGAGCCAACCTGTAGATCTGGTGGTCCATCCAGCAAAAGGCAACCTCACAGCTACCAAAGATGTAACTGCCTATTTGGGGGCCAAGATCTAATAATTCCCCCCATCATAAAAAGTTTTCCTTATGGCAGCTGACTATTAACTTGCATGTAGAAAATCAGGCTGTCTAGAACTTCCAGGTTTCCCCAAAATAAGTATGGACAAAGTATATTTACTAGCTATAGATCTGTTTTCCATTAGACTCTCTCTTTCTATTCTTCCAATGCAAAAATAAATATACTAATGAAAAAATTCTTGTGTCAATATTTTCATAATTTTATAACACATTTGGCAGCATAACTAAATGGATTTAAGACTTCAGTGAACATCATTATCAAAGATCACTATAAGAATAATTCATTTTTGCTTTCTTTTCTGAAGCTCAGGCCATAACACATGGTGCGCCTATTCTAATTAACCTACACTATCAATACAGCCCACAGAAATTTGCTTAATGAGGAAAATGAATTTTACTTGAGGTTCTCTCCCCTAAAGACATTGTCCCATGACAGAGGATTGACAGTAGCAGGAGAAATGTAAAGGGGGGGAGTTCAGTTACTAGGAGCCTAGGGGGTGTGAAGGGGGGGATTTCAGTTACTGGGAGCCTAGGGGAGGTGGGTGGTCTCCTCTGGCCCCCCAAGTGTGATAGAGAAGGGGCTGGGACGGTGCTGCCAGGTCTTTGCTCAGCATGTTCGTAGGATGAATTGTTATGGGATGAGTTGGGACCGTGGAGAAACAGCTGGATTACCACTGTCATTCATCTAGAATCTCCAAAAATACATTTTGGACAAAGAAGCCCACTCTTCTCTCAAGTAAGAAGAATAGAGAAACACTGGAGAAGTAGATGATTGCCTTACACACCACCCACTAAGATCCTTCACAGGCCCAGGTGCTCTGTGTGTGCAGAAAAAGGCATTGTGGTTGATTCTGAAAGCTAAGCAAGGCCAATGGTGGTCATTTAAAGACTCTGAGGAACAAAAACAACCTATAAAATTGAATAAGATTGAAGTAGGTCTTAATATTCATATCATAGTAGGCAAATAGTAATGATGAACATAATAAAAACAGGAATTCAGACGCAGTTTAAATGGCTTTCAAAGGCTAAATGCCACAATGTGTTAACTCCCTGGCTTAAAGAAACTGACTTTCTTGTAAAACTGAAGAATGTTTTCCCTTTAACTTTAGCAGAAATATTAACAACATATTTATAGACTTGCACCTCTAACTAATTCAGACTTGGGTCCTGAAGACAAGACAAGTCACCTCTACCTATCTAGGCTTTTGATAAAGGTCTATATTTTAAAAAAGAGTTTGGTTCTGTTGTCTCTCAGAGCCTGTTAAGCATCACAGTTAGTGGCTGGAAGGCTTGAGTGTGCATTATCCAGCCCCCTGTGTCCTTAAAGCCACTCCGTGTGATCACACAGCTGGTGGATTCCACTGCAGGAAGTGGGTCCGTTTTGGGGGAGAGTGAAGTGAGGTCCACGTGTAATTTGTTTAATAGGTTGTAAACAACTCTGGGATATTTCAGGGGAAAAGACTATGTTTAAAGGTAAGATGTTATTTTAAAGAGTGGTAATAATAATGATGACGGTAATTAGTGTTCTAACACAACATAAACAAAGGAAATGAGAGAACGTATCTTTAATGATCTGATGTTAACACAACAAACCCAACAAAATAAATAAGTGAAATCAGATCTTTGTTTGTTCTTCGGAATTGACAA
This sequence comes from Otolemur garnettii, assembly GCF_000181295.1. Classification (NCBI taxonomy): domain Eukaryota; kingdom Metazoa; phylum Chordata; class Mammalia; order Primates; family Galagidae; genus Otolemur; species Otolemur garnettii. The sequence goes on along the minus strand of NW_003852400.1, from coordinate 39,465,743 downwards.
TGACTTGTCCACTGAATATATTTAGGCCTTTGCAGGAGGTCTATGAAAGCCGCCATATGAGATAAGGGAATATGTATATATGTGTGTGTGTGTAGAATTAACTGGTTTCTATATTTTTTCAGTGCATTGAATGTAACTTCAGCATTTACTAAAAGGAAATAACCTACATGCTGTCAACTGGCAAGAAAATAAAGTATTTTCCCATTTCTACCCCATTCTGCTTCCTAATGGGATGAAAGCAAAAGAGAATTCTATGTTAGGAAGGATTTTATGAGCACATGGTTACTCTCTGATTACTCTCACTTGTAGGTACTTCTTATTAATGTGAGAGTTGAAAAATGAAGATTCTTGTTGGTGGTAGACAAGTTGGGAACCAGCAAAGAGAGCTTTTAAATCTATAGGTGTGTCTAAAAGGTAATGCAGGTATCCAGGAGTTTGCATTCTCAAAGGGAGAAACTGCCCTATGGAAATATTCTCAAGTGGTGATAAAGATAAGTTAATAATAACAACGTGTGTTTTGCCATAAATTAAGCAGCTTTCCTACCCCCACATTTCCTTCCTTTGACACATACGTATTTGTGTGTGTGTGTGTGTGTTCTTGTTGTTTCTTTCATCCACGTGACCAGACACACCAGTGGACATAAGCAACAGGAAATTCAAGGCCTGAGTGTCCGGAGGTGGTGAGTGGTGCTGGCGTTTGACAGAGCAAAGCTTTGAGAAGCAAGAACCTCTTCCAGGAAGAAGGGGCTGGGAAACGCCTGTTTCCCTGTCACTCTTCCTGTAAAAGACCGCCTTGAAACATCAAGAGAGAGAGGTTTTCTCTTGGGAGAAGCAAGTAGGACTTAGACAAAACAAGTATTGACTCATGGCATAATCTTATTTTAGAGGGGAATTAGAAACTATTTTCTTCTCAGCAGTGGTTTGGCTCACAATGACGTGGCACCACAGATAAGGGGATGAGGTGGATCCCCTGTTTTTATGGTAATGAGATTTTTTCCCCTTTGCTTGAGATAGGTGCTTCTACGTGTTAGAGAGCGTACAGAGAATTACTTACCAAGAGAACACCAACTAGTATATGTCTATTATGTTTACAAATTCATTCATTCATTTATTCACACAACAAAGATTTATTGAATACTTAATATAAGACAGGCACTGCATTACTTCATAGTTATATGTAGGTATGAATAATTCTAAACCATTTCCTATTTGAAATTTTCTAATTGGCTCAGCACTATAGCTCAGTGGTTAGGGTGCTGCCTACATGCGCTGGGGCTGGTGGGTTCAAACCTGACTTAGGCTTGCTAAAACAAACAAAAAAGCCAGGCATGTGGTGGGCACCTGTAGTCCTAGCTATTTAGGAGGCTAAGGCAAGAGAATTGCTTAAGCTCGAGAGTTTGAGGTTGCTGTGAGCTATGATGCCACAGCACTCTGCTGAGGGCAACATAGACTCTGTCTCAAAAAACACATAAAATAAAAAAATAAATTTTCTCAGATTATGATACTGACAACTATGACATAGAAAGGATACTGATGACTATAACATGGTTAGGTTCTAAGAAGAAAGAAGAAAATCTGTGGTTAATATTTTTCAGTAATGTTTATAGTCCCATCAGTATATTCGTATTATGCACATTTATATGCATTCATGCACCACATAATTGTGTTTTAGTCAATGAGGGGCCAACATGTATAATATGACTGTGCTCCCATAAGAACAGAATGGAATTGAACAGCTCTGATCACTAGTGATGCTGGAGCTGCTGTCACGTTGTAGGGTGATGCATGAGGCCTTCACGACCCACGTGTTTGTGGGGATGCCGGTATGAACGACCCAGCTGCCTGGCCAGCTGTGCAGTAGACAGCACTGGAGAATGATAACAAACAACTGTTTCTGTATTTGCTGTGTTATTCTTTTTATCATTATTGTAGAGCCATGTTTTTCAACCCTTTTTATCTCATGGCACACTTGAACCTATGGTCAAACTTCTGTGACACACTTTAATAAAAAGTAAAAAAAAAAAAAAAAAAGTAAAAGAATACACCTACCATGCTTTGAAATTCTTTCAAACATAATTTAATTAATGATCTTTAAAATGTTTCATGCCACACAAGTGTGCCACAGAACACCAGGTGAAAATCACTGTGTTAGAGAGTATTTCTTTTCTGCTTATAGAAAAGAATTTAATTGTAAAACAGTGTCAGGTAGGTCCTTCAGGAGGTGTTCCAGGAGAAGGAGTCACGATCAGGGGAGGCCACAGCTCTGTGCCTGTGAAGACCTTCCAGTGGGACAAGATGTGGAGGTGGAAGACAGTGATAGTGATGACCCTGACCCTGTGTAGGCCTAGGCTGATGCGTGTGTTTTTGTATCTTACTGGTGTAAATGCTCCTAATTCTATGTGATATCAGCACATTGTACCCCACACATGCGCTAATGTGTCCATGATCTATGCATTTATGATTTAATAAAAAAATAAATAAATAAAAAGCAAAGAAATTAGAAATAGAAAAAGTGTGGTCCCACCAATTACACTTTTTTCTGTTTCTAATTTCTTTGCATCTTACAAGGGTACATGTGAAATTTACTAGGTGTAGAATATCAATGTCTTAACACAGTAACTAAGAAAATGCCGTGAAGGCTATATTGACCAGTTTGATGAAAGTATTTCAAATTGTATATAAAACCAGCACATTGTACCCCATGACTGCATTAATATACACAGCTATGATTTAATAAAAAAATCCGTATACATAATGTAGACATTTTATAAAATAACACTCTGATTGTGAAAAGAAATAGAAAAAGTTTGTAGAATGAGAATATTAAGGGAAAATATATTCGTACAGCTGAACAATGTTGTGTTTTAAGCTGAGTGTTACTATGAAGAGACAAAAAACTGCAGGAAAGTTTATAATGTAAAAAGTTACAATAATCTAAGATTAATTTATTATCAAAGGAACGCAATTTAAAATTTGGTGTAGTTGGGCGGTCCCTGTGGCTCAAAAGAGTAGGGCGCCGGCCACTATATACCAGAGGTGGCGGGTTCAAGCCCAGCCCCAGCCAAAAATGAAAAAAAAAAAAAAATTTTTTTTGATGTAGTCTAAACGTTTAGGAAGTCTACAGTAGTGTACGGTAATGTCCTAGGCCCTTCCGTTCACTTACCACTCACTCTCTGTCTCACCCAGAGCAACCTGTAGTCTTACAAGGTGAGTGGCCATGAAGGTGTGCCATTTTTCTCTTTTATGCCATATTTTTACTGCATCTGTTCTACATTTAGATATCAGTACATCTACTTATGGATATACTTACCATTGTATTATAATTGCCTACAGTATTCAGTACGGTAACACATTATACAGATTTATGGCCTGAGAGTAACAGGTGGTACCATGTAGCTTCGGTTTGTGTGAATACACTCCATGACATTTGCACAACGAAATTGCCCAATGATGCATTTCTCAGAAGGCATCTTTGTCCTTCAGTGATGCACACCTGCATATGATTTCACTCAATCCTCACTTATTAGCAAAAACTGTTATGACCCTTATACTAAAGGCTGTTTCAGTTTGTTAGAGCTGCCATAAAAAAAAGTACTATAAACTGGGTGGCTTAAAACCGGAAGTTAATTTTTTCAAGGCTCTGGAGGCTACAAGTCTAATATCAAGATATCGGCAGGGGTGGTTTCTCAGAGCCTTTCTTTTTGTTTTTTAAATGGTCACCTGCTCCCTGAGTCTTCATGTGGTCTCCACTCCACTCATGTCTATGCCCAAATTTCTTCTTTTTATTAGGATACCATTCATACTAGATTAGGTCCACCCTACAGCCTCCCTTAACCTTAATGACATCCTTAAAGGTCCTGTCTTCAAATACATTCATATTGTAAGGTACCAGGGTTAAGAGAATATGAATTTGTTGAGGAAGAAGGGGATAAAGTTCAGTTTATACAAAGGTTAGTTTCTCAAGATCACCTAGAGAGTAAAATCCCTTTCTTCCCTCCTTGGGAGGGAAAGACTTTATGGAGTGCTATTTGTCCTGTTGATCTGGCCAGTCTTTATTGCATACCTACTGTGTGCCAGACACCACTATGAGTGCTGACAGCAGAGCAGAGAGGGAGATCCCCAAGCCCCCTATCCTTATAGTCTGCTGGGTCCTGGAGGAGACAGATGACAAGGAAGTAAGCAGACAGGCACCAAGGCAACATTACAAGTATAGTAAGCACCATACAGGGAATAAACAGGGCAATCGAATTCTGCATGACTGGGGGGAGAAGGAGAGGCCATTTTGGAGAAGAGTGCTCCCAAAAGTCTTCTCTAAAAGGCAACTTTGAGACAGAGACCCCAGAGAGGGAAAATACTAATCTTGTGAAGAGGTTGGAGAATGTTCTGCAGAGGGGAAAGGACTTTGCACCAGTGAGGCAGGGGAGAGCAGGCCTTTTGTTTGAGAGGATTTGTGCTTCCTACATCATTTTCCATTCTGCTCTGCGTAGAGAGTCCTGCATTGTTGTTTTGAAAGCTGTGAAGCCCAGGGTTCTGATCTCAGCTGCAGTACTCACTAACTGTGCAACAGGCAAGGACACTTTCTCCATCTGAGCCTCAACTTCCTTGAAAGAAGGCAGGACTATTGCCAACACAACACTCGGCACCCACTCTACTACGACCCAGAGCTGCTTGTGATGCACAGGTGAGATGTTTATGACAGAGCTTTCTAGACTGAAAAGTACTGTGTGAATAAATGCGGTGTCGCAGAGAGGGCCTGGTCATTCCAACATGACTATACTATTTTCTATTTTTTTTTTACATCTGTCTGTTTTCTCCTTTTACCTAAATGTAATCCCCACTCAAAGCCGCCTACTTTATTAAGTGATTAAACTCATCTGCCACAGCAAAACATACAGGAAGTTAAGTAGGTCATTTCCCTTCATTCATTAAACATTCAAAGTGAAGTCAATTATTTTTGTTTACAGAGAGGCTTGTGGAGTGCGTTGCATTCCTGTAGAGAACTCAAGCATGAGCAGGCGTGTTGCGGCCAGCCAGCACGTGGGGTTGGGGAGGGGGCTGGTTAGGGCTTTATTTACAGGCAGGCCCACAAAGTCCCAAGGGAGGAGTTTATAACTTTAGCTTGGCATCTACAGCTTCACATTTCAGAACTAAGACCTCTGCCCCCAAGGTACAGGGAAGCAGTTGTCACTCTCTGATGACCTGGGCACTTTACCATGCTGAGGAAAAAGCTACCACAGATGCACAATCATTGGGTCAGTCCAGTCTCCACATCTCTGGGCACCATTCCCTCTCCCTGGAATGTTCTCTCCTTGGCTCTTTATGGGACTTGCTCTGTCTCATCTGTCCTTTCTTACCTCAACTGGTGTTTAACAGAGACACCTTCCCTCCCTGTGCAGGTTGGGGACGTGCTTCTGACTCGAATCACTTTCTATCATTTCCCGCCTCCCTTTCTATTTGTCTTCACAGCGCTTACCACTCCGAATCTATCTCAAATATTTAGTTCCTATTTTTTACCATTCTACCCAACTAGACAACACAGCCCAGGACAGCAGGGATACTACTGTGTTCATCACTGCACTCCATTGCGTGAATCAAAGCAGATGGTCACTGTGAATCAACGAAGGGGTAATAGTATGGGCAGATGCTTTTATGCGCTAGCCCCTGGGTAAGGGGTTGATTTTGTGGACAATTTATTGTTCCTTTACTTCTCATCTGCTCTTGGGTCCCAGGGGCTTGGTTTCCTGAAGAGATAGGGAGTTCCTGTAGGAAAGTCACCTGATCGTAAAGCAAAGACAGGTGGACATGGGTTCACAACCCAGTTTTGCCACTAATTGGGTACACAGACTTGCAGAAATCACTGGACCTCTTCGTGCCACAGTTTCAGCACAAAACACCAGAAATAATAGCAGCACTAGCCTGCAAGATCATTGGGAAGATTAAATGATGTAACATTTTCAAAGCACATGGCACAGAGATCAATGAATGGTGTTCAGTTATTATTAATCAAGTCACTAAAAGAGCAAGCCATTCTATCATTTGATCTAATAAAAGAAATTTAATGTAGGTGTACAGAGTGGAAAGTCGTGCTGACAACTTAATGTGAAAAGCTGATGGGTCTTACCCATCTGGGAAATGTGGGCCGGATTTCAAAAGCCTTCCCCTGAGGTTCCTTCTTTAGTTCACTGGCCCTCTTTAGATCTAATGAATCCTGCACCCAAAGGCCGGAATGACCATTTTATCAGGAGATGTCTCTTCACACTAATGAAAATTTCCCAATTTTCAAAAAGGTTGTTAAAATAGTTTCATATTTGATTACTTATATCATGGGGAGAGGGCTTTAAAAGAGCCCAGAGGCCCATTTCCTCAGCGTCAGTCATCTTGGGGCCAGCTTGCTGTTAACATTTCTGAACTGCGTCGTGAGGGAAGGCGAGGACTCACAGGGCCTCCTGGGTTGATCCGTGCTGATTTCAGTAGGCTCACAGCGCTGGTGCCCGCAGGAAGGATGTGCACAGGATGTGTGCAGGTGTTTCTCATGCTCTGCTCTTATGTCATGTTTTGCTAAATGATGACAAGTCATCATTTTCCCATGAGTAGCCACCTAGTCTTTCTTCAAAGTTCTGAATCATGACAGGCTCGGGGCCATTTTTCCAGCATGAGCAATGGCCAGGAAAGGACAGAACACCATGAAGCATCCCTTCTCATCTCCTCTTCTTGCACGGAACAATCCCAAGGAGATACTCTGGGAGCTTCATTTACAAGGAGATAAGAATATTCATTAGAGCCAAGCACACACCAGGAGAATGGTGAACATAGTTCTTGAATTTAGTTCCTGTGACATCTCAGCCTCTGTCCTGCCTTATCTAGAGAATGGAGTCTCCTTGCCCACTCTCTCCTCAGAGACCACAGGGCTCTTCTGGGGGTGGGGGTGTAGGCGCCCCCTCTTCAGGAGCCTTCCAGACAGCCCCTTCCTCACCATCTGCTGTCCTTCCACAGCAGGGAACCTGTAGAGAATGACAAATGATGCTTTTTTCACTGTAGAGCACTTGAATAAGGACAGAAATAAGAAGTTTATTTTTCCATATCCCTCTGAAAGTAAAGAGATCTGAGTCAAAATTATCTGGGTCTCGTTGATCATAGACCCAAATCCCCATTCTGCTCGTGGTTTACTTCCAACTCAGTGCACCCTCAATCTTCCATCCTACATTCCACCTTTTGAAAACAGGTTTTACATCATCACTGCCTTCACACACTATGCAGCATCCCCCACAGGAGGGACAAGCATGGTGTGGCTGACAGACCCCTCCCAGGATAAGCCTTTATAGTCTACTTTTCCTCCTCATATCCCAATTATAGAAATGGCCGTGGTTTCTTTTATTATTTTTATTGTTATTGTTGAGGATTCATTGAGGGTACAGAGAACCAGGTTACACTGATTGTGTTTGTTAGGTAAAGTCCCTCTTATAATTGTGTCCCACCTCCAAGAGATGTGTCACACACTGTTTTCTATGCATCTGACCCTTGGGAGCTGCTCCTAACTCCCAAAGCCGTGATTCTCAACCCCAGAGGGTCAACCAGTGTCCCTGAAAAACTGCTTGGGAATCTCTAGGGAAGACTCTGAAAGTTTCCCATGTGACTTCATTCTTTTTCTTAATATCAAATTAATATATGGTACAAACAATTGTTACATCGTTTGCCTTTTTTATTAAATCATAGCATACATTAATGCAATCATGGGGTGCAATGTGCTGCTTTTATATACAATTTGAAATGTTTTCATCAAACTGGTTAACATAGCCTTCACGGCATTTTCTTAGTTATTGTGTTAAGACATTTATATTCTACACCTAATAAATTTCACATGCACCTTGTAAGAGGCACCGTATCTCAAGTTGCAGTTGAGCCTTTCACCCAGGAGGTGTGCCATACAATCCTACACTGTACCTGTTAAACCTAACCAATCCCCCTTCCTCCTCATCTCTCCCCTTTCCTTCGGCCCCCTCCCCTCTGTGATTTTAAAATTTGCCCAATATTGAGAGCCACCAGCCTAGGTTCTCAGCCTTGGCTAGACATTAAAGTCACTTGGGGAATTTTTACAATTTCCCAAGTGACTTTCCCAAATGCCTGGCCCATGCTCAGACCCATCACAGCAGAATCTCTGGGCATGGAATTTAGGCATCAGTATGTTTTAAACACTCTTTGGGTGCTTCCAATTTTACAAAGCACCACCCTGGATGGTTCTTTCCCATTGTCTCTGGATACCTGAGGATGAAACTTTCTGAGAAGACTTTCCTGAATCAGGTACTCCACCTGAGTGCCTATATGATACCCTTGGGCAATGACCTCTTGGCACAACTCCCGGTTTACTTATCCATGTCCCCATCAGGTGGTGACTGTGTGGTGCCTCAAGAGCATAGGTCAGGGCCTATCACTAGTAAGTGAGCAACCATGAAGGATGTGTCCTCTGTACCAGGCTCAGTGCTAGAAGTTCCAAAGGGTTTCTGTCCTTGTGGAGTTTCCCCCATTTTCCTATATTTATTGAAGAGAAAATGTAGCAGCAATGATCCTCTTACCTATGCTTCTGCCCCAGGGAGGTGGTAGAGATGCCCAGGAGATAGAACATAGCCTTGGGCAGCTCCTAGTTTTACAGGAAAATCCTTCAATAGGAAGAACTTTCAGAGAGTATTTTCATCCCAGAAACACTGTTCCCATTTAGTTAGGTCTCCAAATTAAAAAAAAAAACATAAGTAAAGACACCAGTAAGCATGACAAATGCATAAGGAAAAATTTTCCAAACAGATTCTGGATTCATCTGTTTCAATTTCAGTTATCATTATGAACATGAGCAGACTTCATCTGGAAGTTTCCACCAGATAAAGAAACTTTTTTAAACAGTTGACTTAAGGAGCCAGGGATGACAGTTGTAAAAATGGCAGGGATGTAAAAAAGATACGGAGTAAATGGATATGATAGGAATTGTAGTTATGTCCTTGATTTTAATCTCTGCAAGAAAATGTTTTCCTAGGCATTAAAGGATTGTAAAACAGATCTATATGCTATTCCTAGCCTTGCCACTAGCCGGGTGAACTTGACCAAGTTACTTACCTTCTCTGAACCTCAGTCTTCTGGTCTGTTAGGTGTGGACAGTGGAGTTATCCACTTCAGAGGACTATCAAAAAGATGGAGATTGTGCAAGTGAAATACTTGGCAGAGTGTCTGCTTTACAGTGAATTAATAGTAATTACTTACCCTATCGTCGTCATATTCTGTAGGCAAAAGTCGGAAGCCCAGCAAAAAAATTGCTTTTGATGGTGAGTGGGCTTAGACGGGAGCACCCCGCTTTCTGGTGATGGGTATTCAGGCTGCATTAACCACAGGTCACACAAGCTTCATTTTCTGTTCCTTATTGGAATTTGGCACTAGGTCTTATCACTGCCCCTTTAAAGGACTTTTCATGAATACCCAACCATGATTTTCTTTCTTTCATGTTTTATTGTTTCCTTGTTCTTTTCTATGAACAGGTACAAAGATTAAAACTTTGGAGCTGTTTTGCTACAATTAAATATAATAATAGATCCCAGTCCAATATTTTCAGGTTTCTTCAACTTCTTATTAATGGATTATCACCCTGGTAAATCTTCCTCCCTGGATTTCTCTAATTCATATTTATAGGACTCTTTTTTCTTAAATAATCAAAAATAATTAGAGAATTATTATGTGATACATGAAACTTCTCAGTTTAGTAGAAATATTAAGGCCTGTTTGCTATAATTTTTAAAAATAACTGCAGATTTATAGAAGAGAATTTTTATATGAATGCAAATGGTTCTACTGCAGTTATTTAAGTTGAAGTACTTGCTGATGTACTATTTTGAGGGAAAACTGGGTGGAGAGTGTACTCAGATGAGGGGGGGCAATGTGTGCTGGGGGAACAAGTATGTAGTAGGGGGCCAGTTACTAAAATTGCATGAGTTAGGAAATCGAGACAAAAATACACCACACTGAGAAAAACTGTCATCTTGTCAGTCTCCTAAGGCTCAAATCCATGGGTGGTAACATTAATTCAGGTCCAATAAATTCATAGTTCTCTGCAAATATTAGAAAACTAGACATCTCAAATGTCATCTTTTTTTTCCTTGAAAGTTCTTAATGGTGCATTGGTGAGAAATTTGTGTTGCAATTTGTTTTGTCTCCTCTAAACAAGATCTTCCTAAATTTTCCCCATACGCAAATAGTTTTCTACCCATCCTGGCTAAGCTGGCACTCAGAGAAACAATCCTTACTGAGAACTCTGCTGCCTAAAATATGATGTCCAGACTTCAGAGTTCAAGTACTCTGGGGAAGAGGTTGTAGGCAAAAGAAGACCTCAGTTCAGCAACTGCTTCCCCGAGGCTGCCACTTGCAACACTGTTTATAGACCAGGAACCAACTGCAAGTGATAATATTTACCCTGGATTCCCCAACAGCTCTTTCATGCTGGACAGTTCACCTCTAGCAAGGAAGATGCTGCAGTTATTCATAATTATGAGCTCTATACCACTGAAAAGAAAAGCATCAGCCTAGCTCCAGAACAGATCTGAAACGATGTTGACGCCTGCAAGGATTTGAGGCTTCTTAGTTTCTAACAGCGATGGTTGAGGGACCAGTTCTGCTCTTACACTCATGCTTGTGGGATTTACATTGATTATGGCAAGAAATCCAAGATGCAATTTTCAGTTTCCTCACACCCTCAGGTTTTCATGAGGTAGTCAAGTAACGTCACTCCATCATCGCTGTCACTCTCACCCTGTGCTGTCATAGTACTCAATGGGCATTCATGGAGTGTCACAGAAATCCCAGTTGTGAGACTCCATTCTTAGGAATTCGAATTGCTTTAGCCAGACTGTTTTCCTATTTCATAGTATCTGTTAGACCTAATGGTGTCCATAATATTGACTCGACTCAACAATTCAATCACATGCCTGATCCCTTTGGTCACATGGGATCTGTACTAGAAAAATATATTATGAGCAGCTCTGTTTGGTAGAGAGCTTGGAAAAATGTGTTCCTTGTCATGATAAGTATAGGCTCAAGGCTCTCTGTATTATAATTACGTGTTTCTGGGTTTATCAGCCAATGCCACTATAAATGAAGCATGCAAATTAAGAGCCCAGTGACTCCAGGTTGGATACCGATACTGGATCTCCAGACAGAAAACTGTTCTGACATACATTGAGCTGCATGCACAGTTACCCCACTATTTTGTTTTTGTTTTTTTTTTAATTGCAATTTTTGGTTGGGGCTGGGTTTGAATCTGCCACCTCCGGTATATGGGGCCAGTGCCCTACTCCTTGAGCCACAGGCACTGCCCCACCCCACTGTTTTTTTGAGTCTAAGCTTTTCTGCATCTCAAACTTGACTTGATGTAGTATACTAAGCAGAACTTTGCTTATTAATAAGTAGGCAAGGGTTTGGGAGAAGGAGAAGTTTCCAAGATATGTGAGAACGTATCGACCTTAGTTCTATGAACTGAATCATTTACCTGAAAAATTCATATACTGAAATTCTTTTACCTAGTACACCACAGAATGTAGCTATATTTGAAGATAAGGTCTTGAAAAGGATAATTAAAGTTACATGAGGTCAGAGGGGTGTCCTTGGTCCAACATGACTGGTGTCCTTATTGAGACCATTCTCTCTTATTGAGATGACTGGTGTCCTTATAAGGAGAGAAAGAGACACCAGGGACATGTGCACAGAGAAAGGTCATATGAGGATTACGAGGAGAAGGTGTCTGTCTACAAGCCAAGGAGAGGGGCCTCTGAAGACACCGCACCTGCCAGCAAATGGATCTAGGGGTTTCAGCCTCCAGAATTGTGAGAAAATATATTCTGTCATGTAAGTCACGCAGGCTGTGGGATTGTGTTTTGGCAGCTAGAGCAAACTAAAACACCTGGAGAATAATTGTGATGAAGTTAAACCACACTGCTGAAGGCAAGGAAGGTAAAGTGTCATGTTTTGAGACTGTACTTCTTGGGTTTTTCCTTTATCTATTCTGAGAAACTACTGTGATTTTTGTATCTCAAAACCTTCACATTGTTGTTCTTTGCGTAAAGTTTCCCTTAAGGAGATTTCCACTAGCTTAGGCTTTCTTCTCCATGGGCGCCTTCAGTTAACAGTTTCTTCTTTACACGTTTCGGGGACATAAGGATGTGGACGAGAGAATGGACTTCACATCAGATCGGCCCAGGCTCTCATGTTCAGCACTCACTAGTGCTGTCACAACAGAACCCATGACCTTGACACCTATGACCTCTATGACCTTTCACAGGCTTTTCTCAGCTCACATAGGTTCTTCTAAAGGGGGACTTAGAATGACATCTTTAATTTGTTCCCTGACCCTTTCACTGCTTTCCTAGCTATGATACATCGTCAAGATTTAATTTCCACTTTAGGAGTCCTATCCAAATATTGTTTGTGAAAATCACAGAGGCAGTAAGTTATTTTATGAGTCAGAACACGTAGATCCAACTTATGTATTCAATTCTGTATACTGTGGAAGATGGTGGTTTGATAAAATGCTAAGTTGGGGGCTGCTATTTTGCTTAGAAAAAAGAATCATCTGTAAGACTCAGTAAAAACCATCTGTCAAGGCATCAGAACTCACACATGAAGGGATAAAATCCTCAAATAAACCACTGCAGGAGGGAAGAGCCTCAGGGACCCTCCTACTTTAGGATCCCATCTGGCACACTCCCTCATTCAGCTTTGCGACTTCAAGAGCTTCAGAACTGCTCAGAGCTGTCATGTAAGCTCCCACAGTCTCCGCCAAACATCACAAGCACAGGCCCCGTGTCCTCCTGCTTTTCATCCCTCATTATTATTTTCTAATTGCAGTTTGTTGCATAAATGGGTAAAACAGCCAGGATAGGAGGAATGTGTGAGTTTAAAAACATATTTCCCTTCCCTTTCTCCTTGCATTCTTGGTCTACTGTCGACCTTTATCGTGCGTGGGCATTCATCCACTACAAAGACAGCAGGAAGGTCTTTAATTTTGGCATTTGCGTTACTACTCAAGATTGGTCTTCACTTTTCTAAGATTCAGTTTCATCATCTGTAAAACAGGGATCATAACACTTTGATATTATGGAGATTTATTGTGACCGGGCATGTCTTATCCCAGGGCCTGGCATACGATCAAAGATGTTAGCTGTGATCCGGTTATAATTAGCCTCAGACCCCAGGTGCTGTCCCCATAAAGACACTGTACGTTGTATTCCCCTTTGAGGTTTGGCAGTACCACCTTGGTTGTTCTATCTGCGGGTTTCTGAGATTTTTTTTTCATTAATCTGTCTTGATTTTGATTTCACTGATGTTAGTTGTCACGGGTCAATTCCACTAGGTGGACTCACCGTCGGGAATTCTCCATATTCTCTTAGGACATGGATTTATGTGTTCATGATTCACAGCACTTGTGTCCGCACATGCTTTTGGTGTCAATCCTCCCGTGTAGCATGTTCTATTTGCTATAATTGCATCGATTAGACTTTCATCTAGTTTCCCTGTAGTTCTCAGTGTCACCACATCAGCCACTCTAGGTAAACAGCTCTCCATATCAATCGTGGTGTAATAGGTCAGAGACAAAAGCACCATTCCCCAAACAAATTTCAAATAGGGCCCAAATTCTCTCAGTCCCTGGCCTTAAACATCACAAATTAAGGTTTGCCCACTTCACTGATCTGAAGTTCCCCTCTTTTCTGCCATTAACCAGGTGATTTCTTTTTCTATTATAAGAAGACTTATTTTCCTATTCGAGCTTATGTCCCAACTCTTTGACCACTCCCCTGACTTTGGGGTTACATATTTTTGACTGCATAATCCACCGTAGTCCAATATGTGCAGCCTATAGCATTTCCTGTGATGACGTGAATGCACACACATATACACAGATACATGCATACATGTGTACACAACATATGTAATGTATGCACGTGTATGTGTGCTACTCCCCGATATGGTAGCCAGAGCCTCCTATGGCTATTGATTATTTGAAATGTAGCCAGTGAAACTAAAGAAGTGTGTTTCTAATTCTAATTAATTTCATTAAACAATCATATGTAATACTATATTGAATAGCACAGCACTAGCACACATGAGATTATAGCAGGAAGAAAAGTAGATGCTAGTCAGGGACTTTTGTAGATAGATATGAGCTTGTTCCTCCAGGCAGACTTAGAACCACCCCATCACCTTGTCCTTGGAAGGGAGCATTGAAGGCAGAAAGCAGCCCATCTTTCTTCATAGTAGATCCTCAGTAGACTAATGGCTGTCACTCATTGCCTTCTGCTAGGGACCTAGATGTATATATTACCAAAAATACTCAAAACAGCCCTGAAAGAGAGTTATTACTTGCATTTTGAAGATGAGGGTCAGGAAAATGAAATAATTTCCTTGCTTAACTTGACACGGGTTTGAGATATAAACCACGGTCTGCCTTAGCGTAAGGTGATCTCATATCCTCCCCATCTCTGGTCCCGGGCCTGAGACACACATCCAGCTTCGAGATTCTTTGTCATCACCTCACATTAAAAACATGGGCTGCTACTCAACAGCTTCAGCTTGTTGGTCAGATTACCTTCCTTCTGTAGCCTTTTTTCTGGTCCTCAATTTTCTGTCCTAGATTTGTTTTTCCTCTTCTATTTGTCTAAAAGGTCACCTTCTCCCTAGTCCTCCTGGCTTTATGCCCTGCACGCCTGTCCAGTTGGCACTGTGTGTGCTTAAATGTTCTGGTCATAGTGCATTTCCTTACCATGTCTTCTGCACAAGTGAACAATGCACAGCTGAGTTTTCAGTATAGTTCCATCGATTCCTGTTGTATTTTCCAAAGTCCATCCATATTTATACTTGAACACAGACAACTTCAGATCTCTCTTATTTTTCTTAAATTCACTAGCACCCCTTTGAGGAGACTGGATGCTCTTTCAAAAGGCCAATTTTTTTTTTTTTTTTTTACCATCAATTTGTAGTTCAGCTAGTTTGTTTATAAAACAATCCAATGGATATTTCATTCTATTCACCCTCGTAGCCTGTAGACTTCATATTCTCTCCCATTATGCTAGTGAGGACATAAAGGTCCAGAATGATTATTCACGTGATGGCAAACATTTCAGGAAATCAGAAGGAACTCTAAAAATAGAATCCAGCTCCATGTGCAGCCTCAGGGTCAGGTACAATTCCCAAAGGTATTAAAGAATCACCCCTTCCTAACAAACTCAAGGGTATGTATTTACAAACAGTCCTTGTAAGTAAAAATAGGGAGAGCTGAAAATACTATTCCAGACTATACCTCTAAACAACTTCTCAAAATGACCTGGTATTAAAATTTCTCAAGGCTAGGGCAGCACCCGTGGCTCAAAGGAGTAGGGCACCGGCCCCATATGCAGGAGGTGGTGGGTTCAAACCCAGCCCCAGCCAAAAACTGCAATAAATAAATAAATAAATAAATAAATAAATTTCTCAAGGCTAAAGTAGCTGTCTCCTCCTCAATTTGCCGAGGACAGTGAGTTAAGGGTAGTTATGCAGTGGGGCTCCTCTTCTGAGCATGAATGGATACCTGAAAATGCTCTAACATCAGCATAAAAACAGTATTTCCAAGCATGAATCCATCTAGGGCTCTAATAACCTGAGTAGTACATAATGGGTGGCAAATGTGTTCTGGAAATGGGATTGGAAAGGGCTTGATTTAAGCCAGCTCACTTATCATATTGGATTGCTGTCTCCCTGGGCAGTTATTTTCAGAGAGTTCATCCTTGCTTGAGTTATCTTCCTGAGTTAAAAAGTACTTTTAAGTACAGGAAGTCAACAACATTATCTTCCAAGGCTTCTGCATTGTTTGTGTAAAGCAAACTTCCATTTCACGAGATATTTTAAATGGCATTTCCTTTGAAGTCTTCACTGGATTTTTTAATCATCCTTTTATAAGATGAATAGCAGCTATTTCAGTATGGAAAACGTGGTTCCTTTTTGAAAAAAGATCCCAAGACTGATGTTGTATGAATGTAGGTTCAAGGATTTTTCTCAGCATAACTCATCACTACTCATGAAGAAAAACTAGAAGGACGTGGAAGGGCATTGGTATGTCCAGCATTAATACCCAGATCAGCTAGTTTGAAAAAAAAAAAAAAGTAGTGTCTAACTGGGTCAGTGATGGGAACAGCACAACAAGGCTTTTCAAAAATAATATTAATAAAAATTAACGTACGTATTCATACAGTTTCAGCTGTATTAGTTTTCTAGGGTGCAATATGAATTGCTACTAACTGTTTTACTTAAACAACAGAAGTATATTTTATCACAGTTCTGGAGGTTAGAAGCCCAGAGTCAAGGAGTTTGCAAGGTTTCTTTCTTTTGGAGATTCTAGGGCCTGATTGGTCCTGTGCCTCTGTCCCGGCTTTTTTGACATTCCTTAATGCTCAGCTGCATTAATGTAATCTCTGCCTCACTGTGATCCCTGAATATCATGCCAATTCCCAGTGACAGTCATCACCTGGCCTTCTTTCCTGTGTCTCTCTCTGTCTTCAAATGACCTTCTTCCAAGGATACCAGTACACTAAAACTTCATTTTGACTTAACTAATTATATCTATAAAGACCCTTTTTCTAAATCAGGTCATAGGTGAGGGTCCAGGTCGAATGAATTTACAGGAGATGTTGTTCAGTCAGTATCATCAGGGACATATCTGTGTTGTGTTCCCCAACTTTTATGATACATTCAAGGTTTCTGAATAGCATCTCTAGCTCTTAAAATTATTTTATTTTGAAATATTTCTGGCTTAGTGATTTCCAATCTGCCTCATTCTACGTAAACTACAGGTGGATCGATTTTAATATGGCTCATGTTTTATGCATTGGCAATGTAAATAAAACTCAGGACTAGGAGAAAACAAGCTAATATCAGCATAAGGAGAAGAAAGAAACACAGGTGAACAGGTTTACAGCTCTCTCTCTATAGGGTTTGGTGTCAAGGATTTGAAAAGGAGCTGGTAAAAGGAGAGAAGGGGGTAGAGGAAGAAGTCCTGGAGGTTAGGCTGTGGGATTTGCTGCTTTGTAGCAAAGCTCCCTTTCCCTTTTGGTCTGGGTCGATGTTCCACTGACAGGGCAGTGTCTTCCTAGTATAATAAATCACAAGTTATTTGTTATTAAAAAAATTCAATTGGATGACAGCTCTCATCAGACTAGACAGCCTCTATTGGACTTTTCAAAAAGCACAAGCTACTGTTCTTCAGAGCACATTTTATGGGGTTAACACCGCAGCTCCTTGAGAGCCATGGGTAGTTCGTTCAGGCCGCTCACCATCTGGCTTCCTTTTTCCTCTCTCTCATCTTTCTTTTCCGTCTGCCAATTTTTATTTCTTCATCTCTTTGGAGCCTTCTCAGGAACGTATGAGAGAGAGAAGGAAGGTGAGTTATAATCTACGGATCCCTACTTTTGCGTTTCTATCATTTGAAAATGTATGGTCCAGAGCGGCAATTTTAGCTATTTACATCTTTTCTTATTCTGTTATCACATAAAAACAAATTAATCTTTTAAACGAAT
This sequence comes from Otolemur garnettii, assembly GCF_000181295.1. Lineage (NCBI taxonomy): Eukaryota > Metazoa > Chordata > Mammalia > Primates > Galagidae > Otolemur > Otolemur garnettii. The sequence continues at coordinate 39,448,173 of NW_003852400.1, read as the reverse complement.
TAAAAGTTCTCATTTCTTCTGTGAAAGCTGAGTTTCAAATTGAAAAAATGAGAAAAAAGATGTTTTCATCATGGTAAATTTGTGCTTGTCTTTCCTAATTTCATTAAGTCTGATTTCTACTTCTGTAAATAGAATATATATTAAAAAATCAAGTAATAAAACAAGTCTTTATTAGATTTTCTTCTTTAAGGATGTTCTAGAGGCTCCTAAATTCTTCACCAAAGAGTCTGTTTCTCTCCTGTATTCTTGAATTGACACTACTGAGTGTTACTTTCAGATTATATTACACAAAGCCCCTGAAAAAAAGGTCTTCAGAAGTTAATGTTAAGTCTCTTGCCAAAAGCAGACTTTCTGCACATTCTTGTTAAATAAAAGAGTAAACCACAATATAGTCTGAGCCTCCAGTGAATGTTGAGTTCATGATTATTCTTTAAAGATCAGTGAAAAGAATGAAAAGCACTGGGCAGTGTGTGAACTGGCATTCTCAGTCATCTTGGCTGGGAAATGAATCCCACCCAGGCAGGACTTGAAATCCTCCAAGAAGACAAATCTTTTAAAGTTGGAGTAAAAGGGTGAGAGGTACGATTGGGAAAATGGAAGGAAAACTACAACCTAGAGTTGTTGACGGCCACAGAGCACTGATAGAGACCACAAAGACCGACACAATCATTGTCAGTTGTATCCTTCCTTTTAAAGAGTGGCAGTTCATCAGTGCCAGTTGAAAGCTCAATAACAATATAAGATTTTAGCCAGGTTGAGTTGTCAATTTAGCTTTCTTATGATCAATTTTTATTTTCTAGATGACTGAAAAACAGCCAACCAATTAATCTGTTTTAAGTTATGAGAGGACCTAGATGTAAAAAGAGTTTTATGTACATATATATGTAAAGGTGTGTACAGGGTGTCCATAAAGTTCATGTTCAACTTAAAATATAATATATACATATTTTTTCTCTTGTAGGGTGACCAAGAGCACATTGCCTGCATTGCCTGGATGAGAGTTTAAAGAGGGGACTTTAACCAAATAAATTAAAACCTTTGTGAATAACTTCACGTTCACAAGGCTTGTTTTGTTTCTTTTCTTTTCTTTTCTTTTCTTTTTTTTTTTTTTTCCAGATAGAGTCTCACTCTGTCACCCTGGGTAGAGTCTCGTGGCATCAGAGCTCACAGAACTTCAAACTCCTGGGCTCAAGCAATCCTCTTGCCTCAGCCTCCTAAGCAGGTGGGACTTCAGGTGCCCTCCACAACGCCTGACTATGTTTTGGGAGGGAGGTCTTGCTACTGCTCAGGCTGATCTCCATCTCATGAGTTCCAGAGAACTGCCCAGAGTGCTAAGATTACAGACAGGCATGAGCCAGTGGGCCCAGCAAAGTCCACAGTTTTGAATTGGCCTTAATTTTTGTAATACTCTAGTCAAGAGAAGAGAGCTCAATTGAAGTCCTTCATAATTAAGCCCTACCCTTTATTAAGGTTTTTTTTTTTTTTTTTTTTTTTGCTTTTTAAAAACATTCCTTTTGTCTTTCAAAATAGGGGCCACTGCAATATACACAGGACATAAGCTAAGGATTTAAATTTTACCTAGCTGATTACATGGATCTTTACTAATAAATGAATGGTATCATTCAGTAACAGGTTCTAATTTTCTCTCCCTGCCCTTCCTTTCTTGACTCCAAATGCTTCAGTAAGAGATGAAGCCCACGGTGTGAGAGACACAATAGCACCAAGCATAATGGGGCTGCTTAGGGTTTTTCCTACAAGCTTGAATGTGCAAAGTGATGGTGGTGTTCAAGAATTAAAATGAAAAAGTCATTACTATACCACACAGAAGGAGTAGTGGCCAGGGTAAACTTTGACTCAATTCATATCAAAAAGTATTTCCTAAAGTGGAAAGTTTCCCCAAAGACACTAGAAAAAAAAAAGTGTTGCCAGAACTATTTAAAAGAGATGGGTCAAAACATAAAGGAAACCTATATTACCCCCGCAGAGGATTGGCAGTCCAGATACTTGAACTACTCCTAGGTTACTGGTGTGATAGAAAAGAAAAACAGAAGCTGACTCAATATTTACTTAGTTATTCCGAATGACCTTGCTTGGTGCTCAACATAGAGTTAATTTAGAAACGAAATACCTTCTCCGGATTGTGCTACATTATTACAACACAGATCTTCCTCCCACCCATGTCGATGATCTGGCACCTTCTGCTGGTATCTGTGAGATCTTAAACAATAAATTGCTTGTGTTATTGCTAGCGAAACTTCTTCTGTTTGTTCTTGAAATTTTACTACCCTACGACTGGGCCATTCATTATCGAGTTTCCCTCAAGATAAAGCCCCAGTCGGTAAACGATGACTGAAATAATCTGCAGCACAGAGTGGCACAGACCGCGACGAAACTTCCTAACACACGCAATTGTTAGAATTGATCAGAGTTTATCTAGAGTCTCAGATAATAGGTGGATTTCTGGGGCTTGTGAAGACTTGAAATAGCACATAAAACTATTGAAAAATGCTGGACCCTATAGAAGTTTTGAGTTTGCTCATTCTTTGCTGTGCTTTGGAGAATGTTTGGCAGCATTCCTGGCCTCTAGAAATAGATGCCGTAGTACACCCCCACCCCAAATAAAAATGTCCCTAGACATGGTCAAATGTCCCCTCAGGGACAAAAATCACCCCCAGTTGAGGAACACTGCTTTAAATGATGGCAGAAAGGTGAAGCAATTCACCGTGCAATGCCGTTTTCTTTTTTTCTTTTCTGCTTAAATGTATTCGCAAATAGCCCATTTTTTTCCTTTGCTTTTATGCCTGAAAAATGTGACAAATCTTTGACAGCTTTGTTTTTTTTCACTCCCTTTATTTGTTCTTGTAATACTGGAAAATGACTCCTATAGATATCCCCCCTCCCTGTCTGGTCTGGTGCCTGTCCTGTGCTGCTCAGCCCTTGTCTCTCTGAGAGGAGAAAAAGGCATCCCCCCACCCCACCCCACCCCACCCCACCACCCCCCACCCCCACCTTCAAAACGGAACCCCTGCCTCCGCCTCCCAAGTAGCTGGGACCACAGGCGCCCGCCACAACGCCCGGCTATTTTTTGTGTTTTTTTCAGCCCTTGTCTCTCTGAGAGGAGAAAAAGGCATCCCCCCACCCCACCCCACCCCACCCCACCACCCCCCACCCCCACCTTCAAAACGGAAGTGGCTCCTGTGCTGTCTCTGATCCCATCATGAGACACACAAGCAGCCACCTTCTGGGCTAGGGGTCTCCCTAAGGACCGACTCTACCCACTGCCAGGATTTTTTATGTTCTAGAGCTCTTGGCTGATGGGACTCCAATGGCTATTTTGAAGGGACATCCTAGCAGCTTCTGAGACTAAGCTTAGGGCAGCTAAGAAGAGGTTTGAAGACTCCCACTGGGGGCTGCCTGAACTCCAAGGAGACAATAGGACTCTTTGGGTTTTGACCCGACAGCAAACATTTTCTCTTCTTTGCTACACCATGCTCAGACACAGTCCTAAGTTCTGGGTGTTCCTGAAGCTAAACAAGTCAGCTCTATCTCAGGAACAAATGTAAAGACTTCTTTCTGACAAGGTGTTCATCATTCTCCACCTTACCAGAAACCTGCTAGGAGTGTTTTCTTCAATGTTTTTGAATAGATAACGGGCAAAGAGAAAGTAAACTAGGCCTCCTTCTTATTTGTCTGGCCGTTTCTCTCCCATGTTTACATCCAAAGCTTTCAGGTACTATTTCAGTGTTTCAGGTACTAGTAAATCACTATTTCCATTATTAAAAATGAGTAAAGTGTCCTTGGTGTTCTTTACCACTTGTCTGATCCATACTTCAGCTTTTGACCTTATATCGCATCTACTGCTAATGGAGAGGAAGGATTCAAACAAAGCACCACAGTGTGATGGATGACAAGCTATTAACAATAAGTTAAATTTATTTAAATCTTAAATGTATTTTAAATAATACTATTTATTGTAATTTACTCTGTACTAAAGATCACACTAGTTATTTATTTTTAACTTTTCTTTTTACATTTAGTCACATACAGACCATATTGCAACCTTGTTGATTAAGTCTCACTACTCTATTTTGAGATAAAGAAACAGATGTCTAGAGAGATTAAGGTCACATATTTTAAGTGACAGAGTAGGAATTCAGACTCAGTTATGACTAACCTCAAAGGCTTTATTTGCAGGAAAATAGATGATAGATAGATAGATGGGTAGAGCGGTAGATACCCAGGATGTTACATGATGCTCTTCTCCCTACCAGAAATTCTCCAAACAGAACACTTTGACATGAAAGTAAGTGTGGTACCCAAAAGTGGTCACCTAGGAAACCCTTTCTCAGTGTGAGCCAATGAATACCTTCTTAATTACTCACGCTTGTTGGCGAAGCTGGTTCATGAGTTTTATCTCAGACCTAATGAATTAGAATCTCTGGAATGGGTGGTAATCTGCTTCATGTATCTATATTAAAAAAAAAAAAACTGAACTAAAAAGATTTTTCTGCCTAGAACCACTGGAACCACTGGGCAAATGTTTCAGAGCCACTGACCTCTGTTGTCAGAAGAGATTTACTCACTGGGCTGGACAGCTCTGGGTTTCTCCTCCAGATTTATTCTGTGCACTTTTTTCTCGCTGTCTTCTGCCCCAGGTGGGAGGACATGTGAACTCCTTTCATAGGCTCCTGTGTCCTCTGGCTTCCAGGTGAGTTCAGGTAATGGGGGGTGGGGAGGGAGAGGTCTAAACAAGACACCAAGAAAGGGAGAGAAGTGAGAACAAGGTCAGTATTCCTCAGGCTCCATCCTGCCCATTGGGTGCACATTGGCTGCCTCACACTCCCAAAGGCCACAGCACCTATTAAGGCAGCTCTCTCAGCAGTAGAAATTTCTAGATTCTAGGAACCATACCCTCTCCTTTCGTCTATTTAGGATCTGGGTAAAAAAATTATCTTTCTCCTGCTAGCTCCAGGGTACAGCACTGTCCTCTGTTGGTTTTTGGAAAGTCTGTTCACATCTCTGAATAGTCTCTTTGTTAAAATCTCCACAGTTTACCCACGTGAGGGCATCATCTGTTTCCTGGCAGAACCCTAACAGATACCCTCACAAACATGACTCAAGCATCTGTAATTTGTCTACTTCTTCTGGGTTATTCTTGCCCTGTGGCACCTAGTAGGGACTTGATTTCCTGTGGTTGCCTCATCTGTTAAGTCTTTCTAGTTGCTATAATGATCAAGTGAGATAAACATGTAACATGCGTTCCATGTGCCCTCTGTAGATTGTTGGTTCCTGGTTCCTGGCCCCTGTTGACAGCACGACTGTGTCCATCTTATTTGCTGGAACTTGGTTGGTCTCAGGGCACTTCTTACTCTCTCCAGGCCCTCCTTATCCCTCCTTCTTTTCCCCTCTAGTCATCTACCACCTCTTCTCATCAGAGGAACCTTATATTCACTTTCCTGGTCTGCTCAATGATCTTTCATGGTTTGCTCAATGGTCCTGGTACTATGTTTACTGAAAGAGCTATTCTGTTAACTTGCATGGTCTCCAGGGAAGACCTCTCTTCTTTCTGTGTTTCTGGGCATCAGACTTCCCCACCAGCTCCTAATTGATCTTCGTTTCAGTGCTGGTCCAATTTCCAGCTTTCTTCAGAAAGCTTGCAGAACTTTCCTGAACTAATCTTTTATTTCATGGGGCCAGTAGTTTTTCATCTCCCACAGTTTACCTTCATGGTTCAATAACTTGCTTTTATCGACAAGTATCCTTCTGGACAATAACATCTCACCCTCTGAAGGTTCAAAAACCTATGTTGGAATATCATTCTACAGCTAGCTGTCCTCATGCTGTCACCCCCCATCCAAACACTCATGTGTGAGTGATAGGCCCTTCTCAGCCTTGCTGCAGTATAAAATCAGGTCTCTAATGTAAGAACGTAAGGGAGATCGAATATATCTGTTCATCAGAGCAACAAACAAGTGCTAGGCATTCTACGAGGTAGTTATTTCTATCTGCACCACACACAAGAATGCAGGCAAGGAATAAGTCAGGGTCTCCTCACTAAATCATCTTTCATAACTCCTAAAGAATTAACCTGTGAGTTTTTAAAGAAGGAATTTAAACTTATGAAGAATGACGGAGCCCAGACGGTGTAACTGATGCCCCCCCACAGGCTATTCTGCATGGAATAGTCAATGAACTATAGAAGATTTACAGTGGATACCAAAATAAGGTGCTCTTTATATCTGCCTCCCTGTTCTAGTCTGGCATGGATCCCATGTTTTTGCTGGAATATGCTATGTGCACTGACCAGGATACCTGCTTCCTGCCTCGGGATTCTGATTTCCTTGGTCTCAGAACCTGATGCCTGTTTCAATGCAGTTTTGAAGTATTTGTGTGTTGATCAATCGGCAGGGCCACAAGTCTTCCTGTGAGGTTTTCTTGAAATGCTGACTCTGGCTGTCGGGACTTCTTACTGTGTGCTCTGGGGCTTTCCTTACATGATCAATGCTGGTTCTGTTTTCTTTGGGAGATTAACTGTGTTATACCACAGTTACTATCTCATTTGCTTTTTGTTATGTACCTTGGGTCTGGGGGAAAAAAAAGGTTTAAATTTTTCGTGTAGGGAAAAGTCTGTAATGTTTACAGTGTATGAACCAAGTCTTCATTTGTGCACATTTAGAAGTCTTCTGAGATTACACCAGGCACCAGCAGCATCAGATGCAGCTGTTTGATTCCTTCAATCCACATAAACCTGGGGTTATCCACATATGTGATTTATCCACAGAGAAAATAATCTCACCAAAACGTCTAAAATTACATTTGTGTTGAAAATTGTTATAACAGCTTATCTTTCATATAGATTTTTATATGAAGAAACTAAAGTCTGAAAGTTAAAGAGATTGTTTTCACCCATCCTATTTCACATTTTTGTCTTTGCAGTATACATAGGGTACTGAAATACAGATACACATTTTAAGAAAGGGAAAATTGGGCAGCGCCTGTGGCTCAGTGGGTAGGGTGCCAGCCCCATATACCGAGGGTGGTGGGTTCGAACCCGGCCCTGGCCAAACTGCAACAAAAAAGTAGCCAGGTGTTGTGGCAGGTGCCTGTAGTGCCAGCTACTCTGGAGGCTGAGGCTGAGAATTGCCTAAGCCCAGGAGTTGGAGGTTGCTGTGAGCTGTGACGCCATAGCACCTACTGAGGGTGATAAAGTAAGACTATGTCTCAGGGGAAAAAAAAAAAGAAAGGAAAAATTTGTATTAAATTTGTAAGACTGAAGTCATGTTTGACTCTTGAAATTACAAGTGGTGTTCAGTGTGACTTGAATTCATCTTTTGTTACTGTTATATATTAAATATTACAATTTTAACATAGGTTTTTTCCTTTCTTAAAATGTGTATACATTTTTTTGCACTCACTCTATTATATCAATTTTTGGAGGAGTGGAGTGGGGTAGATATTTATTTTTTTAGTTGTCTTTATTTAGCCTATTTTTTTCAAATATATTCTGTAGGTGTCCATGAAGGGGTGGGATGAGTGTGAATCAAAATTTGTCTGAGAGAATGATGAAAATAAATCTACGATTTAAAAAATGTTAAACAATCCACAAGCTAGATAATCCATGTATGGTAAACTCGAACACTGCTGGAAATTTTAAGCAGGATCAGAAAGTAAAAGAAATAATTCATTCAGTTAAGTTAAATTCATTTTGGCCATAGGAACCTAAGCCTTCAGAGATTTAAGTAAACCCCGTTCTAACCAAACTTCTGATATCTGCATAAACTTGACATTTGTGTGGACATTAAAAACCATTGTAAATCTCGTAGTTTATAAAAATAAGTCTCTTACATTTGTTTCCCCATGGCTATTCCAAGCTACACATTTTTTATTTTTCTACCTTTAGAAAGGCAGAAAAACTCTTCACTCTCAGGGAGAAACAGGAAAGGAAGATTGATGGCTTTTTGAACTGCCTGGAAGCCTTCTATTTCCAGATTTCTAAAAGGTGTTACCTTTCACCTTAGATGGAGAACTAAACATTGTCACTAAGAGTACTACATCCTCAAATATTGGAAGACAACCTATATCTGTCTGTTCTGATTGCATCTGATACCAAACCCAGGTTAAATTACACCCCCAACAGCATGGATAATGTGCCCCGAATGAAATATATTTCCTGTACTCCCTAGTGGAAACCTGATGAGTTTTCTTCCCAGACTGCAACGATGTCCCCTCCTTTGGGACCCCATTGCTGTGTTGCAGCAGTAGGATCATGTAGCCAATGCCCTGTGATATGACACTGCTTCCTGGCCACAACTAATTGTCCCGGTGTGGACACTGGACATAAACTGGCCAATCAGAATCCCTTCTAAAGCTATTTGAAATTCATACTGAGATATACTGCTCAGGTTCATGTGCAATTTAAAATAGGTTTACATGTAATTTGCACGTGAACTTTATGGGCACCCTGTATATCTGTCATATGTCAATTTGATGACCATGATTTCTGCAACCTTTATGGGAGAATCAAAATATCCATACTATTGTGGTAATCTCCTAAGTGATTTTCCAGAAATCATAATCACAGTGTCATCTTGCCTACTTCCAAAACATGAAACCTTCTTATTTAAAAACAAACAAACAAACAAACAAAAAACCATGATCATATCACTTCATTGCTGAAAACCTTAAAACAGCCATTATGCACAAAATAAAACCCAGATCCACAATATAGCTCATACACATCTTCGTACTTTCATCTCCACATGTCTTTGAAGCCCCACATATCCCACTAGCACTCGCCCATCCCCCCAGCATCAGATCCTCTAAAGGACCACAGGCATAATTTCGCAGCCTGGTCATGCTGAATATCTTCTGCTCTTCAAAAATGCCACGTGTGTCTTCATAGTTTAACTTTGCAAACCCACTTTTCCCTTCCTGAAAATGGAGAGCGAAGAGCAGAGAAGAGGGGGAGTGGATTTGGGGAAATTATTGTTCGTTCTTTAAGTCCTAATTCAAAGCAGCTCTCCCAGAAGTTGCTTATGTCTCTTGTTCACCTTCTGGCAATGATTCACCTCCTCTGAGACTCTCTGACAAATCCTTGTGGGTAAAACTTGGTGACTCTTCTTTCCTTCTGTCACAGGACTTTGTTACTGTTAGCTTCTGATAGCATTATTAGTATTTTACTATTTTTTAAAGTTATGCCTGTCTCCCCTTCAAGACTAAGAGTTGCTGGAAGACAATGATCACAGCTTACATCCCAGAGGCAGCACAGAAACCAGCTTGATTCAGTAGAAATCAAGATATTGTTCATCCTCAGCCAATTTTTGCTTCCTATGTCCATCACCTAATTCTTCTAGCTGGCAAATTTATTAATAGGTCTTACTATAAAAAGGAAAAAATCCATTTAAAGCTTTCAGTAACATAAAGCATATCAAGGATATTTCCACTTAAACATTGATTGAAAACCATAAAAGAAGTTCCTGTCTGGTGTATATACATTGATCCCTACTTAACCTCAGTAATATACTTAAGTTTGGTGTGTGAGCATCCGAGAATACGGATGGTTCCTGCCAGCTAACTAACCTCATATGCTTCTGGGAATCTTATCAAGTCAACCTTCAAGGTATAAGACCATCTTCCCATGGATGTTCAAATCATAGCTGATCAAGCTGCCCATTAAAAGAAAACCACTTCAAATACCTATACACCGCACAAATGTCTTGCTAGTGATGAGACATTAATACCTAGCAAGTAGGTCATTAACAGTGAATTTAAATAGCAACTCCCCTCCTGACAGCCCTCCTGATAAACTCTGTCAGTGCTTCGGAATATTAAAGCATTCTCCTACGTGTCCTCCATATTCTATAATTAAAACCCAATGCTAATGTACCTAACTTTTAAGTTCTTCTACAAATAGGAATTATACTGTATTAGTTGTCTATTGCTGTATAATAAATTCCTCCAAAACTTATTGGCTTGATACAATAAGCATTTTAGAAGTCAGTAGGTTCAGTGAAGTGAGCCAGGTATAGAAAAACAAATTCTCATTCTTTTGTGGGAGCTAAAATATTTGATGTCATGGAGGAAGAGAGTAGAATGATGGTTACCAGAAGCTGGGAAGGGAGTGTTGAGTGGTTATAAGGGGGTGAAGAGAGGTTAGTTAATGAGTATGAGCATGTAGTTAGATAGAAGGAATTGGTTCTAATGTTTCATAGCAGAGTAGGGTGACTATAGTTAACACCAATGTATTGTATATTTCAAAATAGCCAGAAAGGAGGATTTAAAATGTTCCCAATGCATAGAAATGATGAATACTATGACTTGCCATTACACAGTCTATACACATAACTGAATGCTACATGTACTCCCAAAATATATGCAAAATTGATATATTAATGAAAAATGAGCATCTATTATCTTAGTTTCTGTAGGTCAGAACTTAGGGAGCAGATTAGGTGATTCTGGCCCAGAGTTGTTGATGAGTTTGCAGTCAATATGTCGGTTAGAACTTCAGTTTCCTGCAGGGCTTGCCTTGGTCTGCAGAATCAACCTCCAAGCTGGTTCACCGACATGGTTGCGGACTAGAAGCCTCAGTTTCCAGCCATGGAAGGCATGGAGCACAGGCCAGTGAGGGTTTTGACAGTTACCTCTTGGAAAGTAAGGCTTTCAGAAGAGAGAGCAAAGAGAAAAACCTAATGCCTTTTATGACTTAGTCTTGGCAGTCACATAACAGTGTGCTGAGGCTGGTTCACACCAGCTTGTGCGAGACAGTTGTCAGCATCTCTATCCGGTTCCATGTTCTGTAATACGATGTCAGAAGCTTGAAATCAGTCATCATGGGAAGATTTACACAGTGGAAGGTGGTAAATCCTACAAATCAGTGTTTTCTCTTTAATATGACTAGCTCTAACTTACAGATGAGAAAAATAGGAAGATGAAAAATTTTTTAATTTCTCTTTAAAACCTGCTGATATTTTTGCTTCCCTCAAGGGCTAGTAAATGGAAATACCAGAATTTGAACCCAGATGATGCATCTAAAACTCACTTTGTTTTTAGGATCCACACTGCATCTCTATGAAAATTAATGGCTACACATTGCCCAAACGAACTATTTTCCTTACCTCCTCATGATAGTGCTGATAAAGACTAACAGTAGCTAATTCATTGACCATTTATGACTGGGAAAGAATTCTATTAAAGTTCATGGATTAAAAAAAGAAAAGAAGTCTAATTTTAAGTTTAAAAAATGTGGAGACAAAAGGTCACATATGAGGAGGCTGCATTCTGTTAAATAGAAAGGTGCTAGAAATTAAATCTATGAGGCATCTCTGCATTATCCGAATGTGAGAATATATTTTCAACACAGAAAACCTTGTCTCCTTTCTCTGATTTGACATTAATCATTTAAATACAATATTCATTCCCTCTAGCCTCAGATGAACACCGTGGAAAAACTATATCTAATTTATACAATTTTGCCCTGTTTTGCATATTTAAGACATCTTTATTCCACACACACATGCAGAGATATGCAGACTTACTCCCATGCAGACAACCACACAAACCCTAATGCACACATCCCCCATCATGAGAGCTTTAACATGTGGAGGGGAGAAAGGATGAAACTGACTTCCCTGGAGCAACTGATTTTCAGCAATAATCCTAATAGCTCAAAAATGATCCCATTTATAGATATGAAGGAAAACACCGTGCCTGACACTGTGGACACGTGCATTAAGGCGCACACACATGAAATCTCACCAGCATGCTAGAGATGAAGACAGCTCGGTTACCATGGAGACAGAAGCAGAGACACCAGCTACTAACTCTGAATACCAATTAACATCGAGCACTTCTTTATGTTACTAAAATTGGTTGCCAGGGCAACTCCAAAGATTGGCTCAGGTTATCAAATTAATTACAAACCAAAGCCAAAAAAAGTCAGATTCTTTAGAATTTTATGGGTCTTAGCTTAAAGAAATTATTTATAGAGATTCACGCTGCTCTTGGGATGGTATCTGTTATTTGCCTGTGAGTCTTTCTTTGTCATTCTCCCATCCTTTTCTTTCTCTTAAAATATTCCTTAGCCAAAGACTGTGATATATTCCTTCCTAATCTCATTTATGATGAAGAGCAGAAGAAGTAAAACCAGCCTAATGACAACTTATTTTGATATATATTTTAAAAACTTAGGTTGAATCTACATAAAGTACTCAATCTCTGGGTAGCTATTGTTGTTATTAAGCAACGACTATCTGACTATGTGACAGATGCTTACTAGATCTTATTTAGTCCTTGAAAACCCCCTATCTGACCATGTATCTATCAACTGTATTGTACTGGGATTCAAGTATTAAATTAAATTAAATAGTTTGCTATGGGGAAGAGTCACTCTGAAGCCTTGCTGTCTTCTGAAGTCTGCCATATAAGCAACAGGCAGAGACCAATAGACAAGAGACAGCCTGTCTCATCTAAACACAGCATCTACTGTTCAATTGCTAGAAAACCTTAACCAGAACATCTAATTTTTCTAGTTCAGTTTCCTCATTTCCCAAGAGTTTTTGCTGAAAATCATCTCTACTGGAGTTTCCCTGCTCTAAAACACCAGCCTCTTTTCCTTGGATTATGAAAATGACTTCCCACTTGTTACCAACAGCCAGAGATATCCTAATAAATCATAAGTCAGTTCATATTTTATCTCTTCTGACCCCAACTTCATAGGTTTGTACAAACATTAAGTGAAATGTTCCCTGTAAGTGACTCAGCATAGTCCCAAACACAGAAAAAGTATTCATTCATTGGAAAGTTATTTACTGAGTGCCTACTTTGTGTCTGATGCTGGGGAGACAGCAGTGAAGAATACTGAGAAATATTGTAGAAGTTCCCCCCAAATATGTGGTAAGTGCTAAGAGAAAAACTTGGGAGATAGAAGACTTGCCTGGAAGAGGGAGATCTGGAAGGGTCTATGAGATGACCACAGAAGACATCATTGAGAAGGTGACTTTTGAGTAAAGACCCAATGGTGAGAGAGTGAGTTGTGTAAATAATTAGGGAGCGGGCATTCCATGTGGATAGCTCAGCTGGGGCCATGTTCTCCTTTGGAAGCAGGGCCTGGTACCTGTGGGGAAGGAGGGCCTGCTGAGTGGCAGGTCAGGGACATTGGAGAAGCAGGTGCACATCACTTAGGGCCATGTAGGACACAACGAGGGCTTTGGCTCTTGCTATCAGTGAGATGAGAAATCACTGGAAATAACCATGAGCTGACTGTGTTTTATCAGGATCCCTGTGGCGGCTGATGACATAGGAGGAAGCTATTATAATAACCCATGACAGACAGGCTGATGTCCCATTGTATATGCACACATGTGCACTCAGTATTTGCACATAGGCAAAGGCATTTTTGGTTGTTGTTTTCCCAAAGCTTTGCTTCCAATGCACTACACTTCTTCATGAAAGATAATAAGACTACTGTCTGTTCCTTTAAGAGAAGAATTAGATTTGTCAAATGTAACAGCCTTTAGCCTTCAACTGAAAGCTCCCACTTATTTCCTGGACCTCAAATAAATCTTCCTGTAGTCTAAGAACTGATCATACTCCATACAGTGGTTGGAAAACCGTACAAAATGTAACATGTAAAAAACTCACGATTCAAGCTTTCTAAGTTGAGGTTTTCCTTGGTTTCAGAAATAAGGACCAAATAGGAATAAGACTTTTGTTCTAATTAACAATAATAGCAGTTAAGGCTAGGACAGCACTTACTACCACTGGGCACTATCCTCAGTACTTTAGGCCTATAAACTCATAAGTGGGGATCATGACAATCCTGTGAGCTAGGATATTGGCATCACTGCCAACTTACAACTGAGGAAACAGGCGCAGACAGATTCAGCAACTTGCTCCACATGGCTCAGTTAAAAAGTGGTAAAGCTGAGCCTCCTACCAGGCAGCCTGCATTCCCTGGCAGCGAGATTGTCCTCTTAACCAGCACAACTCTCCTGCTACCAACCTGAAGAAGCGGGAAATATCTGGACTATTATCCCATGTTGTTCTTCCTGGGCTTTCTCCTTTCCATTCCTAAACTTGCTCTCACCTTTACCACCCGCAGTCCAAAGTCAGGAAGGGGATGACGTTTGCATCCCCAAATCCCAAGTCTTTATGGACACATGCAAAGTTTTCCAAAGAAAGTTGAAAGAAAAAGAGATAGCAAATGGGTTGGGGGGTAGAACTGGCTCTTCTAAAGAAAGGAGAATAGCACCACTGACCCCAAAGTAAAAGGTGATTTTCCCCTTGCGATCCTGGGGAAAAGTGGGAAGGGTAAGGTGAGGGCCTCTGGGGCTCCCTCTTAGCGTCACTGGGATCCCTAATATGATATGGCTGTCTGACATGCCAGGTCGCTGAGAGGATAGAAATGAGGGTGAGAAGATTCTTAAAAAGACATTTTTAAAAACATTCTACAAGTCCAGTGGGATTATGGCTTCAAATTGAAATTAAGTTGAATTGTTGAAAACAAGGGAAGTCATACTTCTTATAAATCTGAGTTTGAGGTTTGAGATCCAGGCGCTTGACTAAGATACTGCAGGTTCGAAAATTGCAATCACTGTTCAACTACTGGTAACTAAGAAAACTAAAATGTTTATTTCTTAGAGTGGAAATAGCATTTCAGTGCTTTCCTTGGGGCATTTGAATTTACCACCAGCATATGGATGAAAAATCCAATCACACCAGTCTTTACTCTGGTGTTACAGGGCTGAGGTATATTCCTCTCTATGTACCAACAGACTTGACCCTAAGGTGCTTGAAATAGGCTACAAATAGGAATAACATCCCCCCACCCAAAGGAAGCTATTTTGTTGTTAAATAATGGTGCCTGGATGACTACTGTTTTTAAACATATACTCTGTTCTAAAGTTGGAAAATAAAATACAAACATGGCAGAGAAATATCCTTAAAGTACTTCAAAATCATAAATCAACATATTAGAAGTTATAGCCACCCAACTGCTGGACGTTAAAAACCAGGAAGTTCTAATAGGCTATAGGTAGAAATGAGTTAAAAAAAAAAAAAAAGTACTATTGGGTGGCCCCTGTGACTTAAAGGAGTAGGGCGCTGGCCCCATATGTCAGAGGTGGCAGGTTCAAACCCAGCCCCGGCCAAAAACTGCAAAAAAAAAAAAAAAAAAAGTACTATTGCTTTTATGAGAAGACAGCAGAAATAGGGCAATAGTTAAACTCCATGGTTTTGAGAATAAACACGCCGTATTACTGAGCCCAGCAAGATCAGCAGAGTCATCAACTCCGATGTTCTTAAGAGGTTGCAAGTCCTCATCTGAAAGCTGTCTTCCCAGCTATCACAAGAACAGTTTTTGATCTGGCGTACTAAATGGGGTAGGGAGTCCTAGTTAATAACGTATTTTAATGTTAATTCTGTTGTGCTTGCTACTGTTTATTTCCTCAGCTGTAAATATCACAGTAAATATTATGTAGTCTGCTACTGATTCAAATGGAATTCACCATAATGAACACCTGTCAAAGTGATGTCAAGGCATCAGTTGTTTAACAGTGCTGGACAAGGGAGAATTTATGGGGCATTGCTTAGTACATGAATGAATTTGACCTCTTGACTGGCAACAGAGCAAAGTCACAAACTTTGTATCTAAACATTTGGGGGCTGTGTCTCAGCTTGCCCCTCACTAGCCATACGAGGCCTGGAAAAATAGGCCTTTTGGATTTGAGGTATGCGTGTTTAAGTTAGCTTGATTTAACCCTAAATCAGTCTCAGGGTCTCATTCTCCCCATCAGACAAACTAAGCACACTCTTAATACTGGTCTCATCAGGTTGCCTGAGAATGAAATAGATTATTATATGATAAGTGTTTAGAGCAGAGACTAGAACATAACAAATGCTATTCAAGCATTAACCATTGTTATTGGCCATGGGAAGAATAGACAATGTGGTCTGTACTCTTCTTTTTTAAAAGATCATATTATAAATAATTATCCTTGTTTTTTTTAAAAAAAATACATACAGCTATAGATACATAATTGAGTCCATACTACATGCCAAGTTCTGTTATTAGCAATATGCCTATTTTGAGTCATTTAATATAGAAATAAGATTTTTAATATAGTATTTTCTTATTAGTGGTTACAGGGAACTAAAGGATAATTTTCTATTCAACTTTTTTTTGTTTACAATATTCCTTATTTTAGCATTTATTGAGATAATCAGCTCCTGGGAATGTGAAGAGTTCCCACTCGTCAATATTGGGATAAAAGCATCCTTTGTGAAGCCCCGAGATGATGTCTGGCATTACCTAAGCACTGTACAACTTGACATTCTTGGTGGTCGAGGCCAAAGCTGACACAGTGTCCTTAGATCTCCTTTCGAGAGCTCTAACCACATTTGCTTAGCTGCTAGGAAGGGTTTTGTTTTAAATACATAGTAACCATTGACCATACTGGATCAAAGCTAATTTGGGGTCAGATCAAGTTAATTTAAACACATGTACCCCAAAGCCAAAGGGCGCCTTTCTCCCTCCCTCTATACAACAATATCTCAATCTGTCCTTGTATCAGCATAAGCAACAATTTATGGCACCCTGGCCCTGAGATAAATACGAATTAAAGAGCGTTTTTATGCCAGTAAACACTTGCCTCTCAAACCAGCACTTTGAAATATGTTATCACCTGGCTCTATAAAAAGCAAGCTGAGTGAGGCAGCTCCCAGACCTGCTGGGATAAATATTTGTCACCACTCCTGTGGATGCTCCTTTGCCTACAAACCTCTTTGTAAATATAGCTCACCATTGTCGATGAGAAGCACAGGGAAATGAGTCTGTGGAGAAAACAGAACTGTTTGCTTATTCCCACAGATCCGGCTATTCTGTGCCCGCCACTTGTTGGCACGCAGTGACAGCTGGCCATTCTGGGGTGGACAAAAACATTTCCCCCTGGCATGTTCTTTTCACTGGCCTGTGTTGGACAGAGGCCAAGTTCATTTACAGATATTTCAAGGACAGAACTTAAGATGATTTTAAGCGCTCTAACAGCATTTGCTTTTCGAAGGCAGCACGGCATGGTACCCAATCTTGGTTGGCTCCAACATTTAAACCTTCAATGTCTCTACAAGCTGGGCAGACTTTCATAATTATAAGGCGCGCATTCTTGCCATCTAGAAGGCTTAACAAAACAACCCCAAAACAATGTACACTTTCTCCTTTTCCTCCAGTACAAACTTCCTCAGTGAGCTCTCAGGTTCTTGATAGCAGAAGGAGGTTAAATAAATGTTGAAAACAAACCTTTGGACTTGCCGGGGTGGATTTTTGAATGGCCTCCAGATTCCAGCTCAGCCACTTCTTTCTGATGTGCTCGATTTCAGGATATCAAAGCAGTTGGTAAACATTAACTCACGGATCCTCTTAGAAGACTTGGGTGGTAAATGACTTATTTCATAAGTGGGAAAGCGTGTCTACAGGCCTTCTCTCTGGACGGCAAGGCAGGAACCTGGGCAGACCCTCTTCAGATGGAGGCAGGTGCATTTCCACCTTTCACAGTCCCGCGACTCAAGTACTTGGATCAGGGCCTCCTTCATTGTTGATGCTCTATGTACCTTCACTGAATGAAAGAAACGCTGGTCCTGGTTAAAACGATCTTTTCTCTTGTTACTTCACTGTTATCATCTAAAGTGTAAATTAGGAACAGAAGGGTTTAAATTCACTAGAAAAAATAAGCTATGATTTTTTAAAAAATCTTCTGAAAATGAGGAATAATTCATTCTCAGTAAGACAGTGAGTTTGGTATGTCATTGTTCTGTAAATTCTGCCTTACAATTTCCCCCTTCTGGAACTATACTTTAACACTTATTCTGCTTTGGAGTGGCAATTCTAATTTTTTTTTTTTTTGAAGCAGTTGAATAATTTCTAGGCAATTTCTTCTTTATCTCCTAAATGTTCTCTTTTTAGAATTTCTTCAATACTTTCTTGAAAATGACAGACACCAGATGTAGAGCTAGGAGTTCAAAATGTGTCTTTTAAAACTAAGATGAAGCACTTTTTTATATCCATTAACCTTAGGAGTTACCATCAAATAAATAAATGAAAGGGACCACACTGGCCATTCCATTCTTAGAATTGTTCTTTTCATCAGTGTGGCATGTTTGGGAAATTTTTTGAAGCCTTCAGAGCTATCAGTAATTTCTGCTGTACTATTTTCAGCTTATGGTAAAGGAGATAAGAAATAATTTTATGGAAAAAAAAATTTTCATACTTTAGCTTCTTGGAACATTACTTTATATCAGGAGTTAGCAGATGTTTTCTGTAAAGGGCCAAGTAGGAAACGCTTTAGCCTTTGTGGGTCATGTAGTCTGTGTTGAATCTGTACAATTCTGCTATTGAAGCAGGAAACTTGCCAAGACTACACGGAACAAATGGGCATGGCCATGCTCTAATAAAATTTTATTTACAAAAACAGGCCAAAGGTAGAACTTGGTTTCATTAGCTATTGTTTGCCAACCCCTATTCTTATCATGCTTCTTGGATTTTATGATGCTAAAGGAATACAGTTCTTCACAACAATTAGGAGACAAAAGTTTTAGTAGTATAATAATACAAAACCCCCTTTAGTACTGAGAGAAATTGCCATTCACACGATTAATCTAGATGTGGTATTTGATTGCTCAGTAAATTATGTTCATTATAACTTCCTTTAAGTCTATCAACTCTATATACTTACTTTTTAAAAAGTAGGCAGAAGGTAAGCACACAGGAAAAATACTTCCCATCCACAAAAGTCTTCATTCAAACTGGGAAATCTCAAGTGATCTGGTGGCTGGCATTCACTAGCTCCTGATGAAAGTCCGGAAGGCTCAGCTTCCCACCCCTCCAGCCCTGCCTCTTTATTCCCACCAGGACCACAAAGACTCTGGCCTCTGAGTCCTTGCTAAAAGGGAGAACCGCAAAGAAGGCTCAGGGCAAGAAGACACTGGGCCCAAAGTTCATGTAACCTTCTGAGCAGGTGCATCAGGAAGAGAAACAGTTACCTGTGAATCTACTTCTCACCTCATCTCTCTGTAGTTGAAGTTATCAGTTAGAAATAAGACGTAATAGGTTTCTGTTTTACTCTTTGAACGCTGACCTTGCTTAAAGCTCCCAATGGATTTCCACACTTGAGAATACTTAACACGGTTTTGAGATTTTCCTGTTGTTGCCAACACCATAACATAATTGTGCAATTTTACCAGAGACAAGCAATAATAAGGTTTACATCATCAACCTAATAAATACTACTGGAAGGTACGGTTTTTAAGAATTTCCTAGGTGATTGCTCAACTAGATTTTAATACTGTTAAAATTTCCACAAAACTTAACCTTGGTGGAACTTTACCTTTTAGTGTTAGGACAAATATTCTCACATCAATAATGTCATTCTTTTGTTTTTAATGTTTGTGGTATTGGTGAAATAGCCCCGGCCCAAGAACTTAGAGATAAAGAAATTAATATTGTGAGCTTAGAGTTAAACTTGGCCAAGCAAACACACTCTCTGTGATTGACCATCTGTCACAATTAATTAAGAACTTGTCTGTAAAACCTGTTTCCCCTACAATATCTATGTCAGAATGCTCTGGAGAGCCAGGTTAAAATAAGATTGCATTTCAGTAACCAGAAATTTAGTCATGTTCAGTCTGCCATTTTGGGGTCAGGCTGTTAAGCAGCTCCCCAGTTTATTGAACATCAATATTATTTCTTTATTTTCATTTGTTGACAGTTAAACCACCCTTCTCCCCACCAAATTCTAACATCAACAGTTGCAGGGACAAGGGGGAGCTTTGCTGTGTTTTCTAAAAGTAGGTGTGTGCATCACCCAAAGAAGGCTGCTTCTAAATAGTCATTCCAGGCATTTTTTTAAATGCATCAAGGTCCAGGGTCTGGTCCTCATCTTGAAGGCAGATTGTCCTGAAGCCAGGGATTCACAACAACCACAGTCACAGAGATGACTGTGTTAAACTTTAATGAAGGGGCTGACATGCCTAGATCAGCAGTTCGGTGTACCCTTTCTGGTAGATGAGCTACATGGGAAGCCACTTTTCACAAGCTTTGGTGAAATAGAACCAGGACAGGGAACACTTATTGTAAAATAAGAATGTCAAATAGGGTCAGGGTATCATATAATTTTTCATCTCTATACATGGTCACATCTATCGGAAGGAAAGATGGGCATACTTTCTATTGGAAGCTAGACAGGGAATACTTTTTAAAAGTGCTTGAATGGGCTAGTGCTTTACAAGCCTGGATAAGCAGCAGAATACCTTACTTAGCTTTGAAAAGATATAAATTTCTTACTTTCCCATCCCCTCTCTATTTCAAGGTCAACTGAATTAGAATGAAGCTAATGCAGAAATCTTTCTTAGGGGATTTTGATAGAGGAGCAGTTCTCAGCCTTGTGGGTCATGACCCCTTTGGGGGTCAAAGGACCCTTTCCTAGGGGTAGCCTGAGACAATGAAAATACATCCTGCCTATCAGATATTTACATTACGATTCATAACACTAGCAAAATTACAGTTATGAAGTAGCAATGAAAGTAATTTTATGGTTGGGGGTCACCACAACATGAGGAACTGTATTAAAGGGTTGTGGCATTAGGAAGGTTGAGAACCACTGCCACTGCGATAGAGATAGGTCCAGTATTTGGCAACCACTGTTCATTGAAATCAGACAGCATGAATCAAAATTCTGTATCCATCACATAGAAAAATTAACTTGGGAGAACTGCATAATCGTTCACAGCTTCCATTCCCTTATATGTAAATAGGCATGTATCTTCCTATCAGGGATGTTGGCAGAGTTAAATGAGAAAATATTTATAAATCCATTGTTGACTAAGCACTCAGTAACCTAGGGTAGCTGCTCACTGTATTTCCCTAAATAGAATGGGATGCAACTTGATTTTATCACTGTTTATTAAACTATATTCCTGATTTCGCCCTGGACCCTTGAGAAATTTTGTAATCATTCTGACAGTAGTCTTAGGCATGGCAATGTATGATTACTGACACGGTCTTGGTTGATTCTCACAGATTGATGACCACAGGGAATGAGTGGGCTTTACCAGTTTAACACCCAAGGTTTTTTGTTCTCCAATTCCCAAGTTCTTGAGACTAGATGTCTCATCAGTGCCCCAAAATATAAGCAAAAAATGCTTTTTGTTTATATTTTTATCACAAAAGACGCAAGGCTCATATCAGTGGGTTGAGAATATTTCAACAGAAAAAGAAAGGCTCATCAGAGTTACATTTTGAGAAAGCAGCCCTGGCTGTGTGTGCCCCATGCTCCGGCTGCTTCTGATACCACGGACCCACCTGGGTGGCAAGCCGGGCTGAGAATGCTGGCGTTCTCAGGGGGCAGACTGCAATGTTGTATTGTTATAAATACAATCCTGAGTGTCTCGCAGAGGATTTAGTGAAAATAGCCCTCTTGGTATTTACTCACTGAAGACCCAGACTTAACTCTATAGTGAGCTCCAGAAACAAATTCTGCTCTCTCCTTAGTATCTCCACACACACACACACACACACATCCCACACTGATCTTTGCTATCAAGCCCATGTGATTTTTCTGATTTCATTTTACCTCTCTACTAGTGAACACATTTTTTTTCACTAGTTCCTCCTGGCGATGAAGTAAAGAACTGAATTTTTAGCGACCAGTAGCTTAAACTCAAAACTCAGGCCCTTTAAATGAGAAAGATCTAAGTAGGGGAATTTGAAAGTGTAAGTAAGAAAGAGGACAGGGAGTGCTGTTTGGTTTTTTGTTTGTTTGTTTGTTGTGTTTTCCATTTTAAAACACAGTCAACTAGACGATTTACCCAGCGGTGACTCTCCTGTTCATTGTGTTCCTCCTGCGCTTGCTGCACGGGCTCACATGCATTTAGTTCAAGTCAACCCTTTATTTCAAGTCAATGTTGCTGACAGCTAATGACCATCTTTATGTGACACACCTGAAAAGCACACATGTGGCCTGTTGCCTTGTCTCAGTGATGTTTCACCCTCTGGATTTCTGGTCCTGCGAGGATAAAGAGGAGAACCCATGAAATGGGAACTTGAAAGTAAGTCTTCCTTGCCTTGCTGAGAGATCTCAAGAGAAGCCACTGACCAGGGCAGGTGGACAGATGACAGCCACCTTACATTCTAACACCCCTGATCTGCTTCTAGAGATTCAGAAAACGTCAAGCATGAACTATGTTTTACTTAGCACATCATATCATCACAAGCATGTTTTCAATTACTCACCAATTTTCAAGGGGTACTTTTTATATCAGTTGAATAGATTGGGTATGTCTTTTCTCCGTCTTCTGTGGATTTTCTTTTTCTTTTTTTTTGCAAGAAGGCTCATAAGTTCATTACAGGCAGTGAAAATCTTAAATATCACTGCATAACTAAATATGACAGATTGAATTAGAGGAAATCTAAAGAGTTACATGACTCAGTGGTAACAATAAAGACTTTTAAAATTGCGTTGTAAAGAAACATACTTTGGAATTGTCAAAAAGCACTGGGGTGCAAATATTTCAACACTACCACTTGAAAAAATTGCCACTTTTGAAAATGTCAAAGGACATTTAATTTAACCAAACCTGAGTGAGGCGGGCTTCTTCCATTTCCCAGGGTATGTGCTCTGCAGACGTGAATGGCAGATCTAAACCCAGGAGCTAAGCCAAAGCTATACTGGCTATTCATAAAATTTAGACCATTTCTGTGAAGATGGCTTCAAGTCCATGTCCAGATCATATTTATACTCTGTTTTAATTCTTTAAAACTTCAAATTTGTGAATTAACGATTATTTTTACAATAGCCTTTGCTATTATATAAATGTGTTTGTTGCTCATACCACAAACCAGGCTGAGAACACTGAAGTTTTTTTCTTTTAATTTTTTGCTTAAAAATATTTATTAGAATAAGGATTAAACCTGAAAACAGAACAATCAGAATGCCAGCCCTTTGCGTAGTACGAGAAAGAAAGGAAGAAAAGAAGGGAGAAAGGGAAGAAAGGAGGGAGGGAGAGAGGCAGGCGCGCGCTCTTCTTCTTCTAAGTTAGGAGGAGGGAACGCTGACGTTCTGAAGGGGTCGGCTCCAACATATATTGTTTTGCGGTTCAGGAAAATGATTTAAAAGTAGACTTTTTTTTTCCCAGACGGAATCTCCCTCTGTTGTCTGGGCTAGAGTGCAGTGGCATTATCATACCTCATAGCAACCTCAGACTCCTGGAATCAAGCAATCCTCCTGCCTCAGTTTCCCAAGAAGCTGGAACTGCAAGTGCCCACTGCCATCACACCTGGCTTATTCCCTCCCTTCCTTCCTTCCTTCCTTCCTTCCTTCTTCCTTCCTTCCTTTCTTCCTTCCTTCCTTCCTTCCTTCCTTTCTTTTTTTCTTTCTTTCTTTCTTTCTTTTTCTTTCCTTCCTTCCTTCCTTCCTTCCTTCCTTCTTCCTTCCTTCCTTCCTTCCTTCCTTCCTTCCTCCTTCCTTCCTTCCTTCCTTCCTTCCTTCCT
>NW_003852400.1:39408570-39424606 GCF_000181295.1 Otolemur garnettii | reverse complement strand
CTTCCTTCCTTCTTCCTTCCTTCTTCCTTCCTTCCTTCCTTCCTTCCTTCCTTCCTTTCTTTTTTTTTTCTTTCTTTCTTTCTTTCTTTCTTTTTCTTTCCTTCCTTCCTTCCTTCCTTCCTTTCTTTTCTTTTCTTTTCTTTTCTTTTCTTTTCTTTTCTTTTCTTTTCTCTCTCTCTTATTCTTTCTTTCCTTCTTTCCTTCTTTCTTTTCTTCATCCCTCCCTCCCTCTTATTTATTTATTTATTTTAGAGATGGGATCTTGCTATTACCCAGGCTGATCTCAAACTCTTGGCCTCAAATGATCCTCTCACATCAGCCTCCTAAAGTACTAGGATTATAGGCATACGACACTGCACCCAGGCAAAAGTAGATTTAGATTTTAATGATAAAATACTGTGTTCTGCAGTATTTTAGAGGTGGAAGTTGTTGTCTCAGGACTGTGAACTTTACAAGGTGTTACTCTGCTTCACATTCTGATAATAACAAGAATGGCAGTTGTTACAAACATGTCATCAGCAATGCATCTAGAATCTTCAGCTCTTCAGGGAGCTTGGTGGAGGAACAGGTGCTAGAAGTCATGGGCCAAAGGAGCATAGAGTCAAAACACCTTTTAATACTTACCTTCCCATTGGGATAGATATTTTTTATTGTTAGCAGTATTATGTTTAGATACATGCATCAAAATACAATGATCTTGTACTTATAACAGAGATTGTGTTGATTATTTTTACATGTATACTCCATCATTTGATCCATGTGGAACAAATAGTATTACTTTTATTTATTGGATGAAAAAATTAAATAAAGCCCAGAGAGCCTTGTGCTAGAAGATGACGTACCTGCAGCAGGGAACAAGTCAAAGACCCACAAAGTCTTGCTCCTCCAAGTGTCCACTGTCACCTGTCAACATGAAGGGTTTGGGGGAGGGGAGGGATCTATATATCCCTTCTATAAGGAGGGTGCTCCTTTCTGTTCTCTCCCCAAAACACAAACTTTATAGGGATACGATTCCAGATAGTAAATGTTTGAAAGAAATACTCTTTCATATCATATCACCTGAAGTATAAAAAATCAGACTAGCTGACTTTTCTGAAGCCATAAATGCTAGCGATCCTAAATCATACAGATACAAATGTATCCTGCTGAATGGTCTTATTAAGTACACGTGGGGGGTAGGGGAATGGAAAGGGAGAGCAGAGAGAGGGAAGAAGGGAGGGGGGTGAGGAAAGGGAAGAGCAGAGAGAGGGAAAAAGGGAGGGGGCAGGGAGTCACTGTGTGTGACGCACCTTTTGGGGGCTGGACACAATTGTTAAGAGGGACTTTACCTAACAAATAGAATCATTGTAACCTTGTTCTTTGTACCCTCAATGAATCCCCAACAATTAAAAAAAAAAAGTTACTGTAAACACATCAGTCTAGGTTTTCCCCATAACTTCTGGGTGGGGACTGAGGAAGGTTGTGCCATTTGCCTTTCCAGGGACTTCCCACGTGTGCTAACCAGGTCTAACTCCCCAGAAAAGTGATACACCACAGAAAGGGCAGTTTGCTCCAAACCTCATGGAACAGTGCCGGATAAGCACCCCAGCTCAGGGAGACTCTCAGCCAAACAGATGCACGGTGGCTCTGGGGCTGACTGAGACCCACGCAGTTCATCCCCAGCTTCATGAATACATTCTTAGGAATTCTAGAGCTCTAATCGTGATGCCTCAGTTTGGCCCAACACCATGTCTTCAAAAAGAAAGAGAGCTAAACAAAAATACCATTCAGACCATTTGGCTTTCTACCTCCATCCCAGTAAAAAGTCCTACTTAAGCTTTATAAAGGCACATTATTATTCAGGAAACATCATCCTCAGGGTGACTAAAGCAAAGGTGAGTAATGTATGCCAAACCCCTTTGTAAAGTGCTATGCAACATGTATTATTTTTATTGACTTCACATCTTTAAAAATAAAACAGAAAACACAACTAATGCTTTCCTCATTTTCCTCACTTACACAAGCAAATGAGGTCATGATCCCACTCCTGACTGCGGTCAGATGTGTGACTGGGGAGAGATGAGTCCAGAAGAGGGAAGCACGAACAACAAGCAAACAGTGAGGGAGGGTGCAGGTTCCGAAGGGATTGCAAAAGCAAAGTCACCTCATGTCCTTCCTTTAGGCTTCCAACCTTCAATTAGGCCTTCAAATGATTGGTTAGCCTAACTCTTAAATTTTAAGATAGTCTTTTATATTGTATAATGATAAAAGGCTATCGTAGTGAATATGACCATTGAGGTCTAAGAGCTTAGAGACCAGCCACCCCCTCTCAGGTGCCACATGACGTCAGCAAGGTCAGGTCCATGGCCCATGACTCCCAGCCACACAGGATCCCCATCCCTAGGGCAACCCACACTTGGTTCAATGCTCTGTTGTCTCGATCTTTCCATTCTTAATAATTCGTGAATAAGGTCCTTGCATTTTCATTTTCTACTGGGCACTAAAAATGATATACCTGGTCCTGCGTATGAAGCTAAGCCCTAGGGTATAGCAAAAAGTGTGAACGTGTGTGTGCACAATCATGTGTAATCCTCAAAAACAAACACTGTTAGAATAGTTTTTAAAAATATTCTTTTTTTCAGTGTCACACATAATTTTATTTATTTTTTTGTATTTTTTTAGTTCAGATTAATATGAGAGTTGATTAGGGTACATTGTTTGTGTTTGTTAGGTAAAGTTCAAGTTGTAGGTGCGCTCTTCACCCAGGGGGTGCGCTGTATACCCTTCCATTGTGCCCATTAGATGAGAGCTTACCAATTCCCCCGTCTCCTCCCTCTCCCCTCCCCCCACTTGAATTTAATTGTTTTTTTCTCTCATGTGGGCATGTAGTTGTTTATCAATTGGTTTCTTATTAGTATTGAGTACACCTGATACTTGCTTTTCCATTCTCATGATACTTTTCTAAGAAAAATGTTCTTCAGCTCCATCCTGGTTAATACAAAACATGTAACGTCTAGATCTTTTTATGGCTGGATAGTACTCTATGGTAGACATACATCAGAGTTTATTAAACCTTTATGTGTTGATGGGCACATGCTTTGGTTCCATGTCTTGGCCATTCTGAAGTAAGCGGTAATGGACATTCTAGTGCAAATGTCCTTACGGTAAAATGATTTTTTTCCCTCAGGGTAGATAACCTCATAATGGGATAGTGGAATCAATGGAAGGTTTACTTCTGGTTCTTTGATGATTCTCTGTACTTCTTTCCAAAGAGGCCTTACTAGTTTGCACTCCCACCAGTAGTGTAAAGGTGTCCCTTTAGTCCACATCAATGCCATCATCTCCAGCTTTGGGACTTTGTGATGTGGACTATTCTCACTGGGGTCAAGTGATATCTCAGGGTGGGTTTGGTCTGCATTTCTCTGATGATTTTTTCATGTGTTTGGTGGCCATTCATCTGCCTTCTTTAGAGATGGTTCTGTTCAAGTTTCTTGCCACTTATAAATGGGATTGTTTGCTCCTTTCTTGTTGATTAGTCTGAGTTCTCTGGAGTCTGGCTATCAGCCCTTTCTCATATTTGTAGCATGGAAACATCTTTGCCCATTCTGAAGATTGTCTGTTTGCTTCAGTTGTTGTGCTCTTAGCTGTGCAGAAGCTTTTAGCTTGATTATGTCTCATTTATTTATTTTTGAAGTTTCTGCAATTGCCAAGGGAGTCTAAACAGAAAGATTCTTACCTTTAGAAATTATAACCTTCTCAGTGTTCCTGCTTCTTTTTTGGACATTCTATGTCATTCTTAATCAAACTGTTTTCTCTTTACCTAGCTGTTGTGGATGAAGAGACAAAAACATGAGGGAAAATGTGAATTGAGCTGTGATGGACATTCAGAATGAAAACCAATTACATTTCACCATTAATACTTCATAACAAGAATG
The DNA here is from genome assembly GCF_000181295.1 of Otolemur garnettii. NCBI lineage: Eukaryota > Metazoa > Chordata > Mammalia > Primates > Galagidae > Otolemur > Otolemur garnettii. The sequence continues at coordinate 39,420,692 of NW_003852400.1, read as the reverse complement.
GTGCTTATAAATATGTGAAGAATGATGCGTTGAGCATCTTTAGCTCTTAGGGCCACCCGGAGGAGAAAGGGGTACTGAGGGGCCTGGGCTGAGGTGAGCAGAAGACCAGAAAGCAATTTAAAGATTTCCCTGCATTGATCACAGCAATATCTCTCTGAAAACCACCTTTCTTGCTCCCAGTTCCCACCCTTATTTTTTGTTTGTCCACGATTTGGAATCATAAGCATAAGGTCAGCCACTCACTGTGAACATCAATCGTTCACTGTGGGAAGTGGGCGTTCCTTCACTGTTTGTCTGGCACAGGCTGGTAACCCAGACTCAAGCAGCTGTGTACTTAGGATGTTGTATCTTCTCAGAGATTAATTTTGTTATTTCAAGCATTTTTTTTTCTGTCCCGAGTCATTGGTTAAATTGTGTCCCACTCTTACAGAAAATAGATGCATTGGAACGGGCCTGGTGGTGCACAACCTCAGTCCCAGCTACTCAGGAGGCTGGGATGGAGCCCAGGAGTCCTGCCTGGGCATCACAGAGAGACCCCTAGCTCTTAAAAAACAAAGAAACAAAACAAAAAGTAGTTATTTTGGAATTCCAAGCTCCAGTACCTCAGAAGGTAGCCTTATTTGTAGACATGGTTTTTACAGAGGTAATCAATTTAAGATGAGGTTGTTAGGCTGGACCCCAATCCCGTACGCCTGGGATATTTATAAAAGGGGGAAATTTGGGTATAGAGACAGACAAGCAGAGGGACAGTGATAAAAAGTAACACATACAAGGAGAAGATGACTATCCACAAGGCAAAGAGAGAGGCCTGGACCAGACCCTTTCCTCCCAGCCCTCGAAGTAACCAACCCTGTCAACACTTTCATTTTGGACTTTTAGTCTCCAGAATTGTGAGGCCATAAACTTCTGCTATTTCCTGCTTTGTTACAACAGCCCTAGCAAACTAATACATCAAAAATTTTTAAGCTGCTGCTTTCATATCCTAAGACGGTCATTTTCAATGATGGCATTTCAACATGCTGATATGTGAGAGAAGTTTGTGAGGTTTATTATAAATCATTGCTCTAATTAATAATAGTTAAAGTAATACATACTATGAAAGATTTTTATGTCATATATATAGGAATTGGTTAAGCTCCTCCTTATAATAAAATCCATGACTCTCATTAGTTTATATTCTCATATGTTTCCTGGAAGCTCATATAAATAATAGAAATAAAACCAATGTACTTTGAACAAGTCACCCTGGGTATGCTGAGTAGAGCATTTGGCATATGTGGCTGTCATCTGCCTTGTGAGCACAGGGAAATATATTTGCAACTGTTCTTCATAGGATTAACTTTCAACCACTAACTACAAATATAATAGGTCCATTTTGAAAGAAATCGTCTCACCTGGGATTCTATTTTCTGAGTAACTGATGCCTTGTTTCAGGACATAATTTCTCTCTCCCATGCTACCATTATGTCATTTGCACCAATACATGCTGTGTCTACATGATGTTCGCTAGGATACATTAGTCAGAAAGGGAGACATTTGCCCTCATACCAGCCATATTGGATCTGTTTTATACTGAATTAACAAACTCATTTAGAATCATAAAACTGGTGGTCATATAATAGCCATTATTGCTACATCTATAAAGTCAATAAATATCATTTTCATCCAAATAATTAGCACATGTAAAATTTTATTTCTTCTCTGGGTCAAGGTTGAATCACTGAAAATTATTATTTTATACTGGACTTTCAATCAGTTTAGATTAATCATAGATAGATATTTAAGAGCATATTTTCTTTTTTCAAAGGTACTTGTCAGTGATATTAAATGTCAAAATCTAAGCAAAAATACTGCAAAAAGGCTCCCCCTCCAAATGACATTTTCTAACATAATCTTATTACTCTCCTCGAGAGCTGAAGATATTCCTTAGAAGTATTTTAAATAATCATTTTACAACCTCTTTTGACTTGAGTCTCAAGTCAAAGTCTAAAGTCCTTTTTATCATTTTTGTAGATATTGAATAAGAAATTATTTCAGTAAAATATTTTACTTTAAACTCAAGATTAAAAATTATTTTGTGGAGAGATTGAATTTCACTTCAATGTACTTTTTAATAATATTAATTTCATATATGTTTATATATATGTTTACATATATTTAATAATATTCATTTTATATATGAGCAAATTGCAACTTTCCACATTGATCATACACAATTTTGTTTACGTGAAACTAATTATTTTGTAAAATAATAAAGTTCAGACAAACTTTTAAATGACAGATTATGTTGTTTTAGAGACAATGTGTATGAAAATATAAGTTGAAGGTAAACATGTTTTAGCAAATTAGGCTAAATCTGCTTTTATAACTGTTCAAACATCAACTCAGAGTTTTTAAATTGTACAAACTTACCCTCTATTTTGCCACATATATAATGAGTACTTTTTTTTCAAAATTTTCAAGGGAAAATTTGAGAGTGTGCATTATATATGGATGGTACTGATTCCATATTTACATAAATGAATAGGAAATAAAAAAGTAATACGTCACCTCCAATGCAACCTGTAATTGATGGTTGCCTGATCGAATCTTGCCAAACAGTATGTACTAATTTCTTTCCCCCTTTCCCACTCAAAAAAATCACAACCTTAAATAAAATGACCAGCACTGTCCTGACAAGACCCTGCAAGGCTCCCTAATCTTTACCTAGACCCACAACTGAGCATGCTAACTGCACAGGAAAACTTGATCGAGAGCCAGAATCCTGCCCTGATGACTTGAGCAGGGGAAGATGAGATGACGCTGAGCTCCATGTTGTTAGTTTTTGGTCCTCTGTGAACGCTCAGGTGTTTGACAATTATTACCGACAGTTTCAACATTTGGTCTGGCAAGTCTTCAGAAATCCAAGGGATACTGACAAAATGTACAGCTTCTGGAGTTGGATTTCTCTGATGTAAAAATGCCTCACTCTGACCTTTCACATTTAAAAGTTGTTATTTTCTGAAACTCCAGATTAAACAGTGCATGTTTATATTCTGTCCCTAGTAGAAATAATCACATCATCTCCGATAGTTTTCCCTTTGTAGGATTCTACATCTTTCCAAAATGAGTGTTTTTTCCTTATTTCATTAGCTATTAATTGCTACCATCTCAGCTAACTAATTGCTGAAAGTGATTTCCCCTAATCCTGGACCCCCAACACAGCTTTTGCCATATGCTGCCTTGAGTTCTATTGAGGGCTAACAACAACATGTGTAAATTCTTAGCTCACTGTCTGAAACATAATAGATGCTAAAATATTATTATTATTATTCCATGCAAAGGATTTTTCTGTTCTTTCTCATGGAATAATCACATCAAGGCAGTCCTTATAAATAGTCAACACATACTGAATGTTTACAAAGTGATGATAGAACATTGTGCTAAGCATGTTCCAGGAGATTGGTTCACGAAGCAGACAGCATCATGGTACCCTCATTTTATAGACCAGGAAACTAAAGTTTTGAGAAGTTAAATATTTATTCAGGTTCACACAGTGGAAGAGCTGGGATGGATGTCAAGCAGTCTGCCTCCATAGCATGGACTCCCCAGCAGGGAATAAAAACAAGAATCCCTTTATTAGCTGATGTCCTCGTCTTGCAGAAAACTTGCAGGAAACATCAATAAAGGAGATCTTAGGCAACTAATTTCTCTGCAGAACATGGCATTCTACATTTGCCTTTCCCTTTTTATAATCATTACCACTTACCATAAGGGTCCAGATGCTCTTCACGGCATCTCCTTATCTTGCTGTCTGTATTAGGATTAGAATTCTTCTCAGATTTTGGTAAAGTCAGAACTCAGCTCTGGGAGAGATGGCAAATTAAGCAAATGAGAGAGGATTTACCGGGGTCACTTTTAACAGATCACCCTTCAATATTCTCCAGAATCCCCTGTCACTTCTACTAAGAATCAAATGTCGCCTATGGACTTCCATCACTGCTCTGATTTAGCTTCTAATCACTCTGCTGAATTCCTTCCACTTTCCCCACTTAAAGTCACTGGTCTCCGTTCTTCAACTTGATTTCCTTCTGCTCATTCAGGTGCTGAACAGCTGTCTGGAAAGGCACTATCGGAGGCTTCTTCCTTCTGCCAAGAAAAGGCTTCAATAGCAAAATGCTCCCACTGCTTCAGATTACACGAATGCATGACATCCATAAATAGTACATTTGGAAAGTAATTTGGAAAAATGGCTGAGAGATGAGGCAGTGGTCATACAGCATCAGCATGGAGACTAAAAGTGAGTCCCTGCGCAAGTTGTTTATTCTTGTTACTATAACAACAGGGTGTTATTTTATCTGGCTTCTAGGGAGTGTACCAGGTGAGAGGAGAAACCTAAGTAAATTCTGGTAACAATGGCTGCATTTTTTTTTCTTTGTTATCAATTTATTAAATCACCAATGTTCAAAACAAAAAGGACCTTTAAATGTCTATTTGCCTAATTTCTTGTCTTAAGTATTTGTATTTCTTAGAATAGCTCTCTCATTTATCTATGCCAGTATTCATGATGGGGCTTATTGTCACTTTTCATTAAGATGTATCCATCACTGTTTCAAATACAAATACTTTAAATAATAAACACTGCATTTCCTTTCTACCAAGGTCGAGAATCTCAGTATGTTTGGTGCCTCTGTCACTGAGGGCTCATCAGAAGGTGATAACACCTGATAATTGTCCTTGAGAAGAAATTTAATTAGTACAGTGTCTGCAGGGTTTGACAGCAATTGGAAATTACTTTGGGGAAAAGTATGAAGTAGGAGGAATGCTCAGTTTCTTCTTTACTGATCAAAATGTATCTTGTTCTTCACTTTTTAAAAAAAATCACAACAGTTGAGGTTGTTACACCCTCTCTCAAGGTCCCTCCAATGGTAAGGTTATTGATGTTCATAACCTTGATGTACTGACAGATGGTGCTATTTCTGTTAAACTAAAGCTCACCCCTTATTTGAGAATACCTCTTTATTCCTTAGTTTCTGTTTCATGAAAGATGGATTTAAGGAGAACTTTTTCTGAGGGGGAGGCAGACCACCAGGTTTTATGTCTTACTGGATTGAATATGTTGTTTCTGACAACAGGTAGACAGTTAATTAAGTTGGCTTGACATGCTCCTACCCACTTCGTCTGTACAGGAAAAAGGCTGGCCTAGAAGCTGTCTAAATCTATGAAATCAAAAAAGTATTAAAATAGAGACATGGGTTCTTCTGAACTTGAAATGGAAACAAGTTTGTTTCTGGTATCTATTCATCTGCCTAAACCAAGTAAATCATTGCAGAAGTTTTCAGCAGTCTATCAAAGTGACAGGAGTGGGGAGGTAGCAAGTAGAAACATAGTGACAACTTTATTTGTATTGACAAGATAAATAACCTTCATCACCCAAAGTTATGAAACCAACCAGAAACAGAAACAAAATGTTCATGTGTTCGTCAATTAATAGGACTTGAATCCCATAGGAGGAATAGAAAAAAATGAACATTGGGAGGATTATGTCATAATGTAATTTAGAATATTTTCCAGTGTTAGGTCATTCCCAGATATATTTGACTAATTTGTTATATGTTCTTTTAGAGTGCATGCAAATTTTGCATGAATTCCCTGAATAGCCAATATATGTGGGCAAAGTATCGTGTGGGTTACCTTATACATCTACTTTAATTTGTCCTCCAATATTGTAGTAGAGTTTCATATCACTATTTTAAGGACAAGAAAAGTCAAAGTTAATAGAAGTTAAAAAAAGAACTTTCCAACTCTATAGAACTAGTAAGTAGCAAGGCCAAAATTCAAATCCTCATCTGTTGAGCCCAAACATTGTATTCTAAATCACGTATAATGTGTAAAGGAGGCTACATATGTAATAATATAATCTTGCATGAGAAAACAAGGTAAGTTTTAAAGCACATGTTGTAACTTTTCTGACACAGTATGGTTATGATTTTCTCCACTTGATGAAAAAGAAGCAAGTAATAGACTAATTACTATTGGGATTTAGAATGAGTATGCTTTGATTTAAGATGTACAATAAACCATAAGCAATTAATAGTAGACACCCCAGCCTGACTAGAGAAAATGTAAAACGTTCCCCTTGGTAGCCATTCTCTGTGAATGTAGGTTTAAGCCACTGAAGCCTTGACGATGTTTTATTAAAACATAAGGCAAAGAGAAGGAATTCCCATTTTTGATGTAGCAGCCTTGGATAGCAGAGGCTAAAAAGAGGCTCCATTATGAGTGTTCTATAATTTTTTTCCCCATGAATCACTCCGTAGACTGAGGAAACTGAGGAATTCTCTTCAAAACGATGTTTTTAAATGCTTAAAATAACATACACAAGATTATCCATAAAACCAATTGTACTAAAATTTGGTTATCAAGTGATTTTTAAATATGGTACTGTGATATATGAACTTTTCTTCCCCTTTTTTGACATAAAGTCTCACTCGGTCTCCCAGGCTAAAGTACAATGGCATAATCATAGTTCACAGCAACATTGAATTTCTGGGATTAAGCAGTCCTCCTACTTTAGCCTCCCAAGTGGCTGGAATTACAGGAGTGTGCCACCACACCTGGCTAATTTTTCTGTATCTCGTAGAGACAGGTCTCACTCCTGCTCTGGCTGCTCTCAAATTCCTGAATGCAAGTGATCTTCTCACCTCAGTCTCCCAGATGATTAGGTACAGACATGAGCCACCACACCCATCCTGAACCTCTTTACTAATGCATTAAAAAAGAAGATCTAGTGCCAAGTATAATAACTACTTAAACTTGAAGTTGGAGTGAATGTAAAAAATATTGAAAGATCTGTAACAACTGTAAGGTGGTATGAAAAAATATGTTTTCTATTGGTAAGAAGGTTGCAAGTACTGCTAATAACTATGTGACACCCTGCCTACCTTTGTATTTGAAGGTAAGGCTAATTTTTTCTTAGAATTTAATAATAATAAAATGTCCTTGTTTCCTGCCCAAATATCCCCCAAGGATGTTAGATTAGAGCCCCTATTCTAATGAACGAGAGCTGGAGGGTAGGGTTGCTGATAGGGAAAAGGGCCACAGCAGGCTAAGGCTGCTTGGAGACTGGGGCTGCTATGGTGCAAGCACTTGCTTGTGCAAGTGATGCTTTGAAAGCCAAGTCAACTCTCATGACTTTATCTGCAAGAACAAATCATGAAGTAAACAAACAAGAAACAAAGGCTCAGCATCCAAGAGGTCAATGATGTCACATATCTTCTAGCCCCATCTGAAATCAGCCAGAGTCCCTTTCAGGTTGTCATCTCTCTGGTTCTTCCCCTTCTGCCACCTCTTCTGTATTCAAGGATGTTTGTGATTCTGTTGGGCCCACCTCCATAATCCAGCATAATCTCCCTAAGTTAAGGTCAGTGGATTAGCAAAGTTAATTCCATTGGTAACCTTCAATTTAAAGTATACCACTTGCAATATCAGAGGGTGTTGCCTGTACAGATATTATAGAATTAAATGATTAGAAGTGGTCACTAGGAAACTAAACCTACAAGCCTCTTCAACAGCTGCTTCTCCATGGAGCTCTTTGGAGTTCATTAATCACACAGTGAAGTAATATGCTGAAATTGGATCCATTGAATGGACCAACACAACAGCTCATGGTGCTGACTTTGAATGTTTTTACCGCCTGTAGTTACTTTGCTCTACTGGGATGTCAACTCTTTTAACCTTCCCCATCTGAATTCTACACATCTTTGTAGGCTCAACTTTGGTTCTTCTTTATCATAAAACCTTTCTGATTATTTCAATCCCAAGAGATTCCCTCTTTTTCAAACACATATCAAATGTACATATTTTATTATTTTGCTTCTAAATAAACACTCTGATCTAGTGCCTACTATTGTCTCATCATCATTGTCCTCCTCATTGTTTCCGTTTACAGATACTAGAACTGTCTGACATAAGTTTGTTGCTTCTGATCTATTTATTACTTCTGAGGATGCTTGTTTGGTTCTTAGATTGTTAACTCTTCTGTGAAGGGGGCTCCCTTATAATTTTTTTGAAACTCCTACAGCACCACAGATTTAGCCATATGGCAGGAGTGTCATATAAGTACTGAACGGGCAGATTTGGCACAAATATGAACTTGAAGCAGAAGGTTGCCATATGCAAAGTAAATGACCCCATTGCATGAGTGAAGCAATTGTACGGCAAGAAGAGGAATCTATTTCAAAAGCTTTTATTTTGTGCCTTTAAGGGATGCCTGGTAGGCTAGGAAAATTTGGGGAATTCCCTTCATTTGTTTTGGAAAAATGACTACGGTAACTTCAGTCGGGGAGTCATCTACCTGAGACAAAGTGGCTCGGAGAATGCCAAAGCTTCTACCCACCAAAATTACATAGTTTTCAACATCCAATCAGTTGTCACTAAAATGATTCCAAATAATTCCACTCCAAGGAGTGGTAGTGATTATGTCCAAATCTCTGTGAGCCAGCTCCCTGCTCCCAGCCAGCCCTCTGGGGAAACTGAAGTGCTAGCTCACAGAGCCCCACCCCAGGATGAAATTCCAGAGCATTTACACTTGTGTTTAATGATAATAATTAAGGATTAAAGAGCTCTTCAATGTAGACAGATAATGCATTTTATTAGCCATTCAGTAAACATATCTTTTCTCAGACCAGAACACCTCCTGGCATAAAGTATCCCACATCTATGCCTTGCCCAGGAGGCCATAGGTGCACCCAAATATGTTTTTCAGACACTCAGGTACTTTGTGCTCATGCTTCTAAAGGACAGATGAAAGCCCTCCTGGAATCCATGTGAATTGCAGGGGAGGAGCTCATTCCTGGGGCTGTCCCATAGGTACTATTAATCTAGGTGAATTGGCCAAATGGAGGCTTAGAGAAGCAGATAATGCAATATGATACAAAGGAAAGAGGGCAGGGGCCACTACTCAAAACCAGGCTCTTGGCCCAAGATTAGGTTTGTAGAGAAGCCCAGCCAGCAAGAGGAGGCACATGGAAGTACATCTTGGGCCTGTGTGGACATCTTGCTTTGAGAACAGTGCCTGGCACACAGTAGGTGTGCATAAGATGCCTTTCAGCACTGGGTTCTCATTTAGATGGGTATACATCAGGCATCAGAATTAAGCAAGATTATAAATCAAACAAAAATCAGACAAAATCTTGAGCATTGTTCTTATCAAACCCTCATCTTTGCCCAGCCTACTTTGTTCTTTGCTCTTCCCACCCAGCTCTCTAGTCTTGATGCAGTTGTCTCATGTGGCAGAATCTATCACTTTGGCCTCCAGGAGCATCTGGTAGATGACCAGGTTGACACCAGTGTTTCCCAGCTCATATTGCAAGGCACCACAGACAATGAAGGGCGATCTATAATGGTCACCCCTTAGCTGTAGGGATACTCAGGGCTGGGCATGTGGGCCACCCTTTCCCACACCCCCATCCCACTGAACTTCTAGACACAAGTAGCTTCCTCCATTGGCCCCAATGAGTCATTGTAACCAATGTCATTTTTCGTGGATGCCATGAGTGAAAAGATTAAAGAGGTACTAGTAATTGTTGCCAACATGATCAGTGGATGCAATGGCTGTCCACTGTGTTTTTTAGTCATTGGTGTGCTTTAAATTTACTGAGATTTAAGAAACTGTGACACCTGTTTCCTACCACGGAATTCTAATTCAGTCACTGTGGGGCCGAGAAGCTGATTTAAACAACGTTCTCCATGACATGTTCATAAACATTGTATTTGTCAAGATACAGCCTAGGCATTTGGAGCAAATGATCCCCAAACCTGGAAGGTTTACTTCTTGCTCATTGTACGTGTGTTTCCAACATGTATTGGATAGAGGTGGAGGGATCACACAAAATATGCAGACTGATGGGGGTATGATCTTCTGACACTTCCCTCCAGAGAAAGTCTTTAGACATGACAAAGGCAAGGGGAGATAAAACAGGGCACTTGAATGGACTTTCACTTGTTCAGAACTACTCACATGACCCTGCGTAGGGGCCAAGGCTGAGATGTGGGAGAAGATGGGGGTTCGGTGAGTACCGCCTCTAGAAACACCATTAGGAGAGTAGTCACTTTCTCTAACAAGAAAATCTCTTCCTGGTAGAATCTCCTAGACACAATTCCATAACCCCCAAAATTGAGTTCTTGGTGATAGTTTTCTTTGGAAGGGAAGACCTTGGGTGTTTGGTCACAGGGAGCCATTGGAGGGCTGAGGAGGGGTTGAGACAGAGAGTGCCTTTCCACACTGCTCAAACTGCATCTCAAGGTACATTTCACTGCTCAGGACTGAATATGCCCACCTGCAAACATGATGAAAACATGGAAGCATTAGTGGTGTTTTGGTAGGGAGTTATTTAAAAATAATTATTTTTTTAAGAAGATTGGATTTCAACTCTATTCAGGTAAACACAAAAGATGTAACCTCTCCATCTGTTCTTATGGCTGAATAGTACTACACAATGTACATATATTATTTAGGAGAGTGTCTCAGGAATAGGCAAAAATTTATCCAATGTAGTCAGTACTAATATGAAACCAATACATAAACAACTACCTGCCCACAGGAAAGAAAAAAACACTAGTATAGTCTAGCACAGGGATGGGTAGAGGAAGGAGAAGAGAAGGGACTTGCGGGAGAGTGATTGGCAGGATCTCACCTAATGTTTACAATGTAAGGGTGTTAAGTACACTTCCTGGGTGAAGGGCTCAACTACAACTTGAACTTCACCTTAGAAATGAAAACAGTGTAACCTAAACATTTGCACCCAAATATTAATTTGAAATTAAATATATAAGTTTAAAATAATAAAATATTTATTTTATATGTCTTAATTAAATAATAAATTTATTTACTAAATAAATATAAAATTTGTTAAAAATAAAAAGTTAAAATTCTATTCAAACAAAGGGAATATTAATATTTAATAGACGAATTTTTTTATCTAGTCTAAGAGTCAGAAAATTTTTCTTTTAAAGGAGAAGATGGTAAATCTTTTAGGCATTAGCACACAAGCAGCCATGGATGACAGGTGGCTGTATAAGTCTGGTTGTATGCCCCTAACACTTTATTAATGAACACTGAAATTTGAATTTTATACAATTTGCATATGTCATGAAATATTCACCTTTTAGTTTTTGTAACCTGTAAAATCATTCTTACCTCATGGATGATCTAAAAAACAGGTGCAGGCTGGATTTGACTCATGACTTTAGTTTGCTGAGCTTTCATCTGGTCAAATCTTCTCTTCACACAGATGAGGAAACTGAGGCACACTTTAAGTGAGCTTCCTTCTTCAAGGCATAGAGAAAGTTAGAGGGCTGGAGTCCCTATCTTTTGGCTGGCATGTTCCCCACTGTTGCACACTATATTCCAGCTCCAAGACAAATGCTAAAACGCTAAGAGACCAGTGCTCTCTCTGGGGAACCTGGCCATCTTGGGAAACTAGATGAGGAGAGGCAGCACTGGGATGGGGGGTGGGGTACAGGCAGCCAATATCACTGACAAGTGACAGGTGGGTATTAACTGACCTGCACTAGTGTATTACAGATATTTTTAAATTTGGAAATTAAGAACCATAACATATTATAAAATCATAACTTTTGAATTTGGAAGAGAGATCAAGGTCATCAAATCTAATTCCCAGATGAGGAGGAGGAGTCCCCTGAGTGGATCCTAATTTTGACAGGACTGCAACAAAAACCCAACATTAAACTCAGTGGTCTTTCTGCTATTTTACTTTCCATCATCCTTGAAATTCTTTCCTGGCATGGCTTATAGGATCTCAGTAACAGAAACTCATAATCTTTCAGTTTTGAGAAAGCTGTACTTTTCTGCATAACAAAATCATCCCTTCAGCCCTTGTTTCTCTCCATGTCCTCACAGAGCTTCTTCTAGTGCCCTTAGAGGTTCGAAGCTGCAGCAAGAGACTTGGGATATTCATTACACACCCATAGCTAACATTAGTCCTGGCCCTAGCAGGTTCTCAATAAATGGTTGACTATGAATAGAATAAATGAAAGTTTGAATTTTTGTGAGCTCCATGAACTATTTTCATCCATATTCATTAGTCAGGATAAGTTATTCTTTTTTTTTTTTTTTTTTT